>NC_081412.1:214552031-214881198 GCF_030272615.1 Cryptomeria japonica | reverse complement strand
CATGAAGAACATCAATGTACCAAAGAAAATCATCAATTAGAAGCTCAATGAGCAATGTGGATTGCCAACACAAAAGGCACATGATCCAGAAACATCCACAAGCATCACAAATTACTATAGAAACATCCACACCAACACAAATTACTAGAATCACTAGCATCATTATATTGAACCTTAGGAACACTAACTATAATGACTATCAACCTTGAAAAATCACTTGCAGACCTCCAAACCATGAACCACTTGAATTGATGATGCAATCAATGGTTAGGAGGGACCTCAAAGAGATTAGTCTGGATCGGTCAACAAGAGTAAACATAATGATTAGATGCATGTAGTGCATAATTGAATAAATTAAATCATTAAAACTGATTACAAGCAACTGATAACATTCGGGATACAAGATAAAGCTCACTAGCCTGCTACAAACATGCTCAATTATAGAACAGGTCACAACCGAGACCTCAAAACTTTTGATCTAGCTTTTATGCTCTATATTTCCTTTGATCTATATTCTAATGCTCAATTACAATGATTTATATGATCCAAGGGGATTTGGTCAGTCGAAAAGGATCAAATACCGAAGAACAAGACCAAACATGTAAAACCAACAAGGTCGGCCTCCACCAAAGAGATTCCTTTGAAAAATTCAAAAGTATGAAGTGCAGATCAAAGGGAAGGTCGAAAACATGCCAAGGAACATCAGAATCAACATTCAGGGCTTTGAAAGCTACATAAGGGATCCGGTAGATTCACCAAAGAAAATAGGTCCAACTAGTTCCGATGCCAGAAAAATATCTCGAAAATTGGAATCGATAACTTTCCGAAAAATGATCCAAATGCTCCACGGTTTAAGAATAAGAAAGATGATCAAGTCCTCAAGCAAAATACAACTCCTTAAGATCTGGTGAGCCAATGCAAGAAAATACAAAATGAAATGCTAAAACTACCAAAACAGAAAACAAATAGAAAACAAATAGAAAAGAAATATTTTTGGTTGATGCAAGATTGCTAAGAACCGAGGATGCTCCTGCATCAGACATCCGGGGTTGTTGAAAAAGTGAGTCTCTCACTTTGCCGGAGCTAGAGGAAAACCAAGGCGGTCTACCTCTACCCGAGAAATCCAGGACTAATCTTCAAGTGGTTTGTCCTTCCATTTTACAAGATACTCCTTATATTGTCTACTCTGGGTGCTACACCCAATCCTACTATCCAAAATGTCTTCAATATGATCTAGCTCCTTTCGGGGAAACTATTTTTCCAAGTTTGCAATACTATCATCACTGAATTCTGGCTCATGATACTCGTGTAGATCTGCAATGTTAAATATAGGCAAAATACTCAAACTATCTAGTAACTCCACTTGCTATGCATTTCCAAAATTGAACTTCCTCAAGATCTGACAAGGTCCAAACTTCCTCATCTACAACTTGTTATAGGTTCCAATTAGAAATCCCTATTTTCTTAGATACACCATCACTTCATCGCCAATTTCAAATTGCTTATTTCTTCTCTTCTCATCTGCTTTCTCCTTATACTTGTTGTTCATGTCCTCCAAATGTTGTTTAACTTGAATATTTAAGGCTGTCATGTGGTCTGCAATGTCTTTTGCTTTTTCACTTCTCTTATCTTCACTACTGATATCTCTCAATTCTGATATACCTCTAGGGTGTGCTCTAGTAACAATCTCGAAAGGTGTTCTTTTGGTACTCCTATTCACTGAATTATTGTAGGAAAGCTTTGTTTTTGAAAGAATCAAATCCCAACTTCTGATCTTTTCTCGAAACAAGCATCTCAACAAATTTCCCAAGCTCCAATTTACTACTTTTTTCTATCCATCAATCTATAAATGAAAAGTAGAACTGAACTTCAAATCTGTCTTCATGCATCAGTTTATCTACTTTTTTCTATCCATCAGTTTATCTTTGTCTAAAACTATGCTCTTAGGTAATCCATGCAATCTCACCACTTCCTTGAAAAAAATGTTAGCTATATGCACTACATCTGATGTCTTCTTACAAGGTATGAAATGAGCCATCTTCAAGAATCTATCCACTAGCATAAATATAGAATCATTGCCTCTTTGTGTCTTAGGCAATCCAAGTATGAAATCCATGCTTATATCCTCCCAAGGTCTCTTCGGTACTGTACAAGGCTTATACAATCCCACATTCTGACTACTACCATTTGCAACTTGACAAATCCTACAACTCTATACATATTTCCTAACATACTTATGAATCTAAGACCAAAATTAATGCTCACTTACCAATGCTATTATTTTGTCAACACCAAAGTGTCTAGCTCAGCCTCCATTATGTTTCTCCTTTATCAGATTCTCACTCATAGAACTCTTAGGTATACACAACGGAACTCCTCTGAATAACATCCCATCATGAATGAAGTAATCCAATCACTTTCTTCTGTCTATCATAGCTGATTCTCTACATCCTTTCCAAGGTTCTACAAATTCTAGGTCATAATCATATAAGGTCTTCAACTCCTCAAATTCTAATAATGTCACACTCATCTCTATCAGCAAATTCCTCCTACTCAATGCATTAAAAACTTTGTTAAATTTCCCACTTCTATGCTTCAACACAAAGGTGTGACTATGCAAAAATTCTACCCATCTCATATTTCTCTGATTCAACTTACTCTAACTGTTCAAATACTGCAAGGCTTGATGACTGGTATATAACACAAACTTCTTAGGCAATAGGTAATGTCTCCATTTATTCAAGGATTGAACGATGGCATTAAATTCTTGATCATATATTGAATATCTCCTCCGGACATCATTCAACTTCTCACTGAAATAAGCTACTACTCTCCCTTCCTGACTAAATATGGCTCCAAATTTAGTTCCACTTGTATCATAATCTACTTGAAACACTTCGCAAAAATCCGATAAAGCTAACACACGCTGCTCAGTCACTTTCTGCTTCAACAATACAAAACTTTTGCTTTCTCTGGTTGTCCACTTGAATTCCTTCCCATCTCCCCTCATTGTCTTAGTCATAAGACTATAAACAGAATTGAAATTTCTGATAAACTTCTGGTAGAAAGTAGCCAATCCATGAAATGATCTTACCTCTCTAATTCTTTCCAGTGTAGGCCATTCAACAATTTGTTTTACTTTCTCAAGGTCCATCTTTAATCCATCCACAGATATCACAAATCCCAAATATACTAACTCTTCCTTCATCAAAGTACACTTCTTAGGATTTATCAACAACTTTTCTTCTCTGAACCTCCACAAAACTTGTTTTAAATGCAAAAAATGCTCTTCTTTTATCTTACTGAAAATCAGAATGTCATCCAAATATACAATAATAAACTTACCCAATAATTTCTTTAATACCTCATTCATCAACCTCATGAAAGTACTCAGTGCATTAGTTAACCCAAAAGACATCACCAATCATTCATACAGTCCTTCATTTGTATTGAATGATCTCTTCCACTAATCTCCTTCCCTGATCCTAATATGATGATATCTAGTCTTCAAGCCTATCTTTGTGAAGTATTTGTCTCCACTGAAATAATCCATTATTTCATCCATCCTAGGTAAAGGAAATGGGTACTTCACTATGATCTTGTTTATTGCTCGGGAATCGATACACATCCTCCATTGGCCATTCTTCTTAGGTGCTAATACTATTGGTGCTGCACAAGGACTCATAATTTCTCTAATCAAACCTTTCTCCAACAATTCTTGCACTTGTCTATTCAACTCTTCATTCTCTGCCAGTGTCAATCAGTGTGAAACCTTGTTAGGCAAACTAGCTTCAGAAACTAGGTCCATGCAATGACTAATACTTCTCATAGGTGGTAATCCATCAAGCACAATATCTAAAATTATGTATTCATACTATTAGTAACTAGAGGCAACTAAGAGGGGGGGGTTGGATCAGTTGTCTATTAATTTCAACCCAAATATAACTTAATCAAACTTGATGTTGGTTAATAGATTAACAGTAAATATAAATACCGGTGAAACCTAATGCATGAAATAGAAAGAGAAACAACATACACAACACATAAGACAAAGATTTGTACGTGGAAACCCTCTAAGGGGAAAAACCATAGTGGGAAACCTTACCCAAAATTAGATGATACTACTGCAGATAGTATGTGTGTACAAATGGGGTTTGTACATACCGAAAGGCCAACCACCTAGAGCTCACTGCTCAATCACAAAATAAGTCACACTGACTACAATTGGATGATTAAATCCAATGATAATGTACTACTCAAAGTAGCATCTCCAATGTTGGATTCAATATTGGTTAAGCTCTGATAATCACCTTCTCTATGGTCTGCTCATATGATCTTCTATATTTGCACATACCATTTTACAATACCATAACCTTACATACAACACCTTACATCTCAAAATTGAGATCTTACATATATACCAAAACCTAAGACCAAATTTGTAGGTCAGATAATAAAGAATATTACAATAAAATCAATTACAAATAAGTCAATATGTGATGCATCATGTCGGCTCAATACAATTACAATAATATCCAATTGATATAACATGCCATGCTGATCTGGAATAGATAATGCATGTCGGTCCATAACCTAGACCAATTTGCCCGTAACAACAAATATGTCATCCCAATTAGACCAATAACCAAAATACCAAAACCAAGTGTCCAAAAAATGTCTTCAACATAACCAAGTGATCTCCAAATGATAACAATTGATCCTCAGTGTGGGTGAACAATATAACCTACCGGTGAATGTGCATAAGTCATTGAACTTGCCGGTGAACATAACCAAAGATATCTAGAAGGATAAGTGTTGATAAGTGTTGACATCAATGACAAAACTAATACAACACATCCATAATACCAACAATCTCCCCCTTTGTCATTGATGGCAACACAAAGATTGAAAAACATCTAAGTGCTAAAACAAAATGCCAAAAACCAAAAACCAACAATCTCCAGAATAGTTCAATACCAGAAATCAATATAGTAATGCAGACAGTACATATCTCTCCCCCAATGAATAATCTCTCCCCAAAGGATAATGTTGTTTTTCCATAAATATCTCTCCCCCTTTGACATCAAATGCCAAAGCAATACAAATACCAGATACAACTAGTTCATAGAACCAATTAAAAATACCAACTATTATAACCAACTACTTCCCCTGAGAAGTAGCTCTCCTCCATAAAAGCCGGAAAAAGGTTTCTCAGTAAATTCTGTCAGTTTGATGCCAAGCATCAACTGTCTAGGTCTCTATTGGTGAGGGCATAACCCCAAGCTTCTCTCTGAGATATTCAAAATTTTCCTTAAGCAAAGTCTTAGTAAAGATATTTTCAATCTTCTCTTTAGTATTCACATAAACCAATCTCACTTCTTTTGCTTCAACGTTTTCTCTTTCAGGAAAATTATATTTGATAGAAACATGTTTAGTTTTAGAGTGAAATAGTGGATTCTTAGATATATCAATTGCTGTTGAATTATCACAATAAATGATTATAGGTTCTTTGCATTTTACCTTTATGTCCTTCAACATTTTCTTAATCCATAATATCTGAGTACAATTAGTTGTTGCTGCAACATATTCTGATTCTGCTATTGATAATGATGTACAACTCTATTTCTTGCTCAACCATGGAATCAATCTACTACTAAGAAAGAATGCCCCACCGATGGTTCTCTTTTTGTCATCTACATCTCATGCCCAATTAGCATCAGTGAATGCACATAAATCAAAATTTTCATTTTCAGGATACCATAAACCAAGATTTTTTGTGCCTTGTAGGTACCGAAAAATCCTTTTCACTACTGATTCATGATTTTCTCTAGGATTACTCTGAAATCTTGAAACAATACACACTGCATTCATTATATCAAGTCTTGTTTGTGTCAAATACAGTAAACCTCCAATCATAGATTTGTATCTTGTCAGATTAATAGGAGCCGAATCATTCTTGAATGACATTTTCTCTGTTGTAGTCATAGGGGTACTTACCAGTTTAGAGTTTTCCATATCGAATTTCTTCAGCAGTTCCTTCAAGTACTTTGTTTGACATATGAATATACCTTTATTAGTCTATGAAATCTGCAATCCTAAAAGAATTTTATCTCCCCAATCATAGACATTTCAAATTCTTCCTGCATCTTAGTAGAAAAGTCTTTACACAATCTATCTTCTCCAAAAATGATGTCATCAACAAAAAATTCAATAACGAAGATGTCTTCATTAGTCACTTTGAAATATAAGTTGCTGTCAGCATTACCTTTAGTGTAACCAAGCTTCAAAAGATATTTGTCCAATCTAGCATACCAAGCTCTAGGAGCTCGCTTCAATCCATATAAAGCTTTCCTTAATCTACAAACCATATCTTTATCATTTGACAATGAAAATGCATCAAGCTGTTCAATGTAAACTTCCTCTTCAAGATAACTATTCAGAAATGCACATTTTACATCCATTTGATATACTTTATAGTTCTTGTGTCCTGCAAATGCAAGAAATAATCTGACTACCTCAATTCTAGCTACTGGTGCAAAGGTTTCATTGTAATCAATTCCCTCTTTCTGTGAATATCCCTTACACACTAATCTTGCTTTGTTTCTGATTACCTTACCATGTTCATTAAGTTCATTTCTGAATAGCCATTTAGTTCCAATTACATTTTTATCTTTAGGCTGAGGAACCAATGTCCATGTATTGTTCTTTTCAATTTGTTCTAATTCATCTTCCATAGCTTTAATCCAATGTTTATCTTCACATACCTCAATAAAAAATGTTGGTTCAATTTGAGAAATTAAACATACCTCTTCATTTTCTAGTCTTCCTCTTGTCATAACTCCTTGATACATATTCCCAATTATCTAACTTTTAGTGATTCAATCTTACATACCTGGGTGTTTTCACTTGCTACTGTTCTTCAGTCACTGTGGAATTATCTGATGATGCCAGTGTGACTGGATCAACATTCTATACTGGTGCACTCTATATAGGTTCATTTGTGATCATCTCAACTGCCGGTTTAGAATCCATAGACCTTGAATTTCCTCTAAAGTGTTTATCTATCTTCACATTTGGACTCTCAATGATTTTCTACAATCTTTTATTAAAGCATCTATATGCTTTGATCTTAGATGAATAACCAAGAAATATACGTTCATCACTTCTAGGATCAAATTTACCAATATACCCATCTCTCCTAATGTATTTAAGAGTAGGAATATTACCAAACCATAATTCATAGGGTGTCTTACTGGTTTCACCTTTAATGTGAACTCTGTTGAAAGTGTAAACCATTGTATTCACTACTTCTCTCCAATACACATGAGGTAGATTTGCTTCTGATATCATGCTTCTAGCTACATCTAGAATAGTTATATTCTTCCTTTCCATAAATTCATTTTGTTGAGGTGTCCGGGGTGCTGATAGTTGTCTTCTAATTATATTCACTTCACAAAATCTATTGAACTCCTTAGATGTAAATTCACATCCTTGATCTAATCTTAAACATTTGATTTTCTTACCAGTTTCATTGTCTACAAATGACTTGAATAATTCAAATTTCTCAAAAGCTTCTGATTTCTCCCTGAGGAAAGTAACCCAGCACATTCTAGAATAATCATCAATGATTAGCATAAAGGATCTATCTCCCTATAGACTTCTTCTTCTTGCTAGACCACACAAGTCAGTATTAATTAAATCAAGAACATCATTGGTTATCTCAAAAATACTCTTGAAAGTTGTTCTAACTTTATTTCCCATTTGACATTCCTTACATACTGGATTATAAGGTTTTACAATCTTAGGTAAATCCCTTACTGCCTTAGCTGAACTGTTCTTTACAATGCAATCAAAATTCACATGCAAGTCTTTTATGCCATAACCAACTTACATCAATATGTGCAATCAAACATGTCTTTTCACTATTATTCAAATGAAAGATATTACCTCTAGTCTGATTATCGGTTGCAATCTCAAATCCAGTTCTATTCATGATTTTGTATTTACCATTCTTGAACCATAACTAAAATCCCTTTTCAACTAATTGACCAACACTGAAGAGATTATGCATCAAACCTTCAACATAATAAATGTTTTCAGTATTGTGCTTAGCATCAAAAGATATAGTGCCTTTTCCTCTGATCAAACAAGCTTTGTCATCTCCAAATCTTCCTAGACCTCCATTGTATTCCTGAAAAGATAAGAATTTACTTTTATCACCAGTCATATAATGTGAGCATCCAAAATCCATAATCCATTCATCCTTTTCTTCAATTTTAGTTGTCAGGGCCTGCTCTACTGGTGGAACGGTAGGTGCCAATTGATCTTCTATTATTGCAACAAAAGCCCATCCATTGTCTTCTAGTTCTTCATCAAAATCATCAGTAACTCTTTCATCAGCATACTAACATGATTTGTCTCTATTCTTCTTAAATCTGTATCTTTGATATTCAGGCTTAGGCTTGTATATTCTTTTAGCTTCTTCTCTCAATCTTACATGTCTTTCAGGACATCTATATGCCATATGACCAACTTTATTACAGTTAAAACATTTAAATGGTGCTTTACCTTCATACTTACTTCCAATAGGACCTTTATGCATTTTCCTTGCAAATAGTGCTTCAAGTTTTTCCAGTTCTTCATTTTCCCTCCTAATATCTTCAAGTTCTCTTACATAAAGTGCTTTCCAATCAAATTTATCAAATGATGATGATGATGATGCAGATGATGATGCTTTGAAGGCTAAATCTATTTTAATTATAGCAACAAGACCAAATTCCTCAAGCTCAAATGTTGAAAGTTTTCCAACCAAGGTATCTCTAGATACTGATGTATTAGGCATTGTTCTCAACTCATTAATAGTAGTTACTTTCATTTTTTATGCTGGTGGAAATGATCTCAAAACTTCAGAAACAATTTCATCGTCACTTAATGATGGGTTGGTGCTTGGGATAGACTAGCCTAGTCTATGCTCTTGGATCCTTTCCTTAGATCACTTGGTGTTCTCCTCACACCCTAGGGTCTCTAGGAGTTCCTTCACTTGAGGAATCCCCTGACCTTGCCCAATCCACCCACCAATGAGTTGCTATGCTGCTTCTAAGGTCTCATCTACTCATGAGACTCAAAATCCCTTACTATGGCTAATAAGGGCTAAAGCTTGTTCCACACCTTCCAAGGTCTTAGCATGGTTAAAGTAGGTCTTAAACCATATTTTACATCCCTCCGTGTGCCCCCAAGAAATTTCTACCTTCATCCTTTCTACCGATTTCACTGTTTTGTGTTTTTGCTTACAAAACAGGGCTACAAGGATTAGGACCAATTAGGCCTCCTACTCGGTCCTTTAGGGCTTTCTCTCACAAACAATGCATACATAATCCAAACTCACAAAATAGACTACCATTCAATTGGAAAGGGCTCAAGGATTTTCTAGGTTTTGGGCCTCCAAGTGGCCGTATAGTGCCTTGGGCGAATTTTGGGGGTTTTAAGGGGTTTGTGAAGGTTTTGTGGTCTGCCTGGGTCACAGTGAGTGTTTTGTGTTTTAGGCACTTTTTCTAGATTGGTAGAGGCTCCTCCTTCACACCAATGTTTCTTCAAACACTCCTTTACACCTCCTCCAAAGGGTGTACTTTCCTCTATCCAACCTTGCTCTCCAAGACCTCTGCAACTTAACCTCTCCTAGCCGGGCATTGTTCAGTCTCGCCTAGGATTGGGTCTCTTGATGGCCTCCCTACATTTTCAAGGGCCCTGCTTGTTTTTTAGTATGATACAAGGGTTTCACTCTCATTCTCTATGGTTTCATGGTGGTTCCACAACAGGGAATGGAGTTATGCAGCCATTTACACAATCCTGTCTAAAACTGGACAGTAAGAAGACAATTTACAAACTATTTACAAACACACTCAATATGCAAATAAAAACCTAAAATAATTGCTTGAAATGAAATTATTTACACCATGAAAGACATTCCACATAGTTTTGGACGTATCTCAATCCATTAACTTGCTTGGTTTCTTCATTCAAACTGACTGGTAACAGTTTTACAGTCTCAGTCTGGTCTTTTTGCTAGGGCCGTACAATGTCTAACATCCAACCCATTAATTTAGGGTTTGAAAATACTTATACTACCCATACCTCAGTTGGTGTGCCAAAATTAGGGCTTTCCATGCACAAAAAAAGTCTATGACCATTTTGGGTGGAAAAGTGCTTGACAACTTTTAAAAGTTGTCATGCAACTTTTGCATCTTTTGAGCAACTTTGCCATTGTTGCTTTTCATGACTCCTAAGCCTATTTTGGGCTATCCTAAGGACATCAACATGCCAATAAGGCCTAGCACACATTCTAGGCACACTCAACCTCTCCTACATAAGAGATCACAACAAAACCACTAAGGACCTAAAACTAGGACCTAGTCTAGCACACATGAGCTCATGGCTCTTATTCATGTACAATGGCTTCTAAAGAACCATAACACCAACAAAACAAAGAAAGAGAAAGAGTTTGGAAGGGTTCTCCTGCACCACTTAAGGAACCTTCACAACATTGTATTCCCAAAACAATTTCATTAACCCTTTCCATAAAAGCAAAAATTCTTTCATCTTCTTCCATTTTCAAATTTTCATACCTGACCCGAAAGCATTCCAGTTTTGCAATTTTGACAGTGGTATGTCCTTCATTAAATGTCTCCAATTTATCCCAAATAGCTTTAGTAGTAGATTGATATGATAATCCCATGATTTTTTGATCTGACAAGGTGCTCAAGAGTGCTTCTCTTGCTTTGCAACCATTCTTTTGATCCTTACCCAATGTTGGTGGATTAGGTTGATTCAGTGTAGGACCAACATAGCCATTCTTTGTAACATACCATATGTCTTTTCCAATGCAATTCAGATGTGTCTCCACTCTGATCTTCCATATACCATAGTTAGTTCCATCAAGTTTTGGATTTTCCCTCCTAAAAAAGTTAGTTGCCATAAAATCTCCTCAATTTGTTAAACTTCTGCAAAAAGAGGGTTAGGCTTTGATACCAATTGTTAGGACCCAAAGGCAACTAAGAGGGGGGCTAAATTAGTTGTCTATTGATTTCAACCTTAATATAACTTAATCAAACTTGATAAATAATATCGATAAACCAAACCTGAAGTCGGTTAACAAATTAACAATAAATATCAGTACCAGTGAAACTTATGCATGAAACAAAAAGAGAAACAACATCCACAACACATAACACAAAGATTTGTATGTGGAAACCCTGTAAGGGCAAAAACCATGGTGGGAAACCTTACCCACAATTAGATGATACTACTACAGATAGTATGTGTGAACAAATGAGATTTGCACATGCAAAAAGGCCAACCACCTAGAGCTCACTGCTCAATCACAAAATAAGAGTCACACTGACTACAATTGGATGATTAAATCCAATGATAATGTACTGCTCAAAGTAGCATCTCCAATGCTGGATTCAGTACTAGTTAAGCTCTGATAATCACCTTCTCTATAGTTTTCTCATAAGATTTTCTATATTCGCACATACCATGTTACAATACCATAACCTTACATACCATATCCTACATTTCACAATTGAGATGTGACATATATACCAAAACCCAAGACCAAATGTGTAGGTCGGCTAATAAAGAATATTACAATAAAATAAATTATAAATAAGTCAAGATGTGATGCATCATGTCGGCTCAACACAATTACAATAATATCCAATTGATATAACGTGTCGTGCTGATCTAGAATAGATAATGCATGTCGGTCCATAACCTAGACCAATTTGTTGGTAACAACAATCATGTCAACTTGATTAGACCAATAACCAAAATACCAAAACCAAGTGTCCAAACCATGTGTTAGACATAAACAAGTGATCTCCAGATGACAACAAGTCATCCTTAGTGTCGGTGTACAATATAACCTACCAATGAACCAAATACCAGTGACTGTGCATAAGTAACTGAACTTACCGCTGAACATAAGCAAAGATCTCCAGAAGGATAAGTGTTGATAAGTGTTGACATCAATGACAAAACCAATGCAAAACATCCATAATACCAACACATACTCTTATAGTAACTACTTTATCTCTTTAGGTTGTTCTTCTTCATGCTCTGGATGCCGAGTCTTTTTAGGAACTAAGGCAAAACACACATTTTGATTTCTCATTCCATCCAGGAATTTCCTTCCATCCACCAAATAGATTCTAAAATTCATACAAACTTCACTCTTTAGGGGTTCCTCCAAGCGTAACAAGGTTTGTTTCATCCCATTTTCTACAATAGTATATATGTTCCTTCTCCCATCATCAATTTCCCATCTGTCAAACTGCCAAGGTTTACCCAACAAAAGGTGACAAATATCCATAGGCATAATATCACACAAGACTTCAAATTCATCATGATAATTCTAAATTTTTAATTTCATCGAACATTTCTCACTTAGGTTGTTTCAATCTTTCCAACTTCAACTTATTCACCATTTCTTCAGAAAAAATATTATCCAAACTACGACTATCAATAACAACTTTACAGCACTTACTAGATACCTTACATCTAGTCTTGAACAAATTTTTCCTTTGCAAAGGCTCCTCATCTTCTCTGGTATGATACAAACCTCTCCTCATCATCAACAGTTCTACATCTTTGGGTTTGTTAGTTGATCTGGTGGGGCTTTCTTCTAGCAATGTTATTTTCCAAATGTTTTTTGTCTTCTTACATTCAAAATCACAATGTCCTCCTCCACACTTATAGAAAGTTCCTCTAAACATTCTCTTATCTTGTCTTATGTCATCCTTTCCAAAAATTTTATTCTCATAACCATCTGGTTCTCTCCTCTGGTAGAAGTTTCTATCATCCTTCCGGTATGAATTACCTTCTTTTCTTTACTCCTTGTCCTTGTTCTGATCTGCTAAGGTTCCTCTTCCTCCAGTATATCCTCTCCCTCCTGAAAACTTCCTCCAGAAAACCTTCCACCTCTACCTCTTTATCTTTGCTCATGTCTTTTGTTCAACTTCTCTTCTGCTTTTAAGGCATACTGGTATATTTCTTCAACACTTTACAACTTGATCAAACTGAGTTCATCTTGTATAGACATCTGTATTCCATTCAAATATCTTGCAACTTGTTCAACCTCATCATCGACATGTCCAGATCTTATATTCAACTTGTAGAATGCTTCTGTGTACTCCTTCACACTAGATTCCTTATACTTCAAGTTTTTCAACTTCCAAAACAAATTTACTTGATAATCAACTAGCATAAACTTTGATTTTCACTTAGCAACCATTCACTCCCATGTTTTGATCTTATATTTACCTCTTCTTTTTCTATCAACCTGCAAATGCTCCCACCAAAGATATGCATGACCTTTCAACTGGGTACAGACATACTTCACCTTTCTTTCCTCTCTGGTGTTCTCAATATACAAATACTTCTCCATCTCCAAAATCCAATCCATCAATTCATCTGAATCTAACTTTCCATCATATTCCAATGGGTTAAAATATGGTTTAGTATTTTCCCTACTTAAAACCCTTAAGAACCTTTCTTAATCTAGATCAATTACTAGTGGATTTACTTGTTCTACCAGGGCTTCTTCTCCTTCATCTTCAACCACATCTTCAATATGTCGGCCTCTTCTCTGGGTTGTCTCAATGACTTCCAACCGAGCTGCAATTTCTCTCAACATTTGCATCACAATAGGGTCTACATTCCCACGTGCTCCACCATTCCTATTTCCTCTTCGCACCATCTTCACACCAGTCCTCTGCAGCTACAGGTCAGATTTATAGTCCGACACCCTACAAAAAAATTCTCTGGACAGCACAATCTCTGGAATGAAATCTCTCTCTAATACCACTTTGTACAATCGCCAGTTAGGAGGGACCTCAAAGAGATCAGTCCATACCAGTCAGCAAGAGTAAACACAATGGAAGTTGAAGGATATGATGGAGGTAGTGCAGAACTAAATGAATTAAATCATGAAAACTGATTAGAAGCAACCAGTAATATCTGGGATACAAGATTAGGCTCATTGACCTACTACAAACATGCTCAATTAAAAAATAGGTCATAATCGAGACCCCAAAACTTTTGATTTAGCTTCTATGCTATATATTTCCTCTGATCTACATTATAATCCTCAATTATAATGATTTATATGATCCAAAGGGATTTGCTTAGCCCAAAAGGATCAAATGTTGAAGAACAAGACCAAACATGTAAAACCAACAAGGTCAGTCTCCACCAAAGAGATTCCTCAAAAAAATCAAAAGGATGAATTGTGGATCAAAGGGAAGGTCGACCACATGCCAAGGAACATCAGAATCAATGTTCAAGACTCCACAAACTATAAAAGGGATCCGGTAGATTCACCAAAGCAAATAGGTCCAACCAGTTCTGGTGCTAGAAAACTGTCTCGGAAACCAAAATTGATAACTTGCCAGAAAATGATCCAAATACTCCATGATTTAGGAATAAGAAAGATGATCAAGTCCTCAAGCAAAATCCAACTCCTCAAGATTCGGTGAGCTAATGTAAATAAATGCAAAATGAAATGCTGAATCTACCAGGATAAAAAATAAACAGAAAATAAATAGTTTTGGTTGATGCAATGTTAGGACACAGAGGCAACTGAGGGGGGGGGGTGAATCTGTTGTCTATTAATTTGAACCCAGATATAACTTAATCAAACTTGATACATAATACTAGTAAACCAAACTTAATACCGGTTAACAGATTAATAGTAAATATCAATACCGGTGAAACTTAATGCATGGAATAGAAAGAGAAACAACATCCACAACACATGACACATAGATTTGTACATGGAAACCCTGTAAGGGGAAAAACCATGGTGAGAAAACTTACCCACAATCAAATGATACTACTATAGATAGTATGTGTGTACAAATGGGGTCTGCACATGGAGAAAAGCCAACCGCCTAGAGCTCACTGCTCAATGACAAAATAAGAGTCACACTGACTACAATTGGATGAATAAATCCAATGATAATGTACTTCTCAAAGTAGAATCTCCAATGTTGGATTCAATACTGGTTAAGCTCTGATAATCACCTTCTCTATGGTCTTCTCATATGATCTTCTATATTCGCACATACCATGTTACAATACCATAACCTTACATACGACACTTTACATCTCAAAATTGAGATCTTACATATATACCAAAACCTAAGACCAAACGTGTAGGTCGGCTAATAAAGAATATTACAATAAAATCAATTACAAATAAGTCAAGATGCAATGCATCATGTCAGCTCAATACAATTACAATAATATCCAATTGATATAACATGCCATGCTAATTTGGAATAGATAATGCATGTCGGTCCATAACCTAGACCAATTTGCCAGTAACAACAAATATGTCATCCCAATTAGATCAATAACCAAAATACCAAAACCAAGTGTCCAAACCATGTCTTCAACATAACCAAGTGATCTCCAGATGATAACAAGTCATCCTCAGTGGGGGTGAACAATATAACCTGCTGGTGAACCAAATACCGGTGATTGTGCATAAGTCACTGAACTTGCCGGTGAACATAACGAAAGATCTCCAGAAGGATAAGTGTTGACATCAATGACAAAACCAATGAAACACATCCATAATACCAACAATCTCCCCCTTTGGCATTGATGGCAACACAAAGATGGAAAAACATCTAAGTACCAAAATAGAATGCCAAAAACCAAAAACCAACAATCTCCAGAATAGATCAATACTAGAAATCAAAATAGTAATGCAAAGAGTATATATTTCTCCCCCAATGAATAATCTCTCCCCAAAGGATAATGTTGTTTTTCCATAAATATATCTCCCCCTTTGACATCAAATGCCAAAGGAATACAAATACCAGATACAACCAGTTCATAGAACCAATTAAAAATACCAATTGTTATAACCAACTACTCCCCCTGAGAAGTAGTTCTCCTCCATCAAAGCCAAAAAAAGGTTTCTCTATAAATTATGTCAGTTTGATGCTAATCATTAGTTGTCAAAGTCTCTACCGGTGAGGGTATAACTCCAAGATTCTCTCTGAGATATTCAAAAGTTTCCTTAGGCAAAGGCTTAGTAAAGATATCTACAATCTACTCTTTAGTATTCACACAAATGAATCTCACTTCTTTTGCTTCAACATTCTCTTTTAGAAAATTATATTTGATAGAAACATGTTTAGTTTTAGAGTGAAATACCAGATTCTTAGATATATCAATTGTTGTTGAATTATCACAATTAATGATTATAGGTTCTTTGCATTTTACCTTTATATCCTTCAACATTTTCTTAATCCATAATACTTGAGTATAATTAGTTGCTACTACACCATTTTTTGATTCTGCTGTTGATAATGATGTACAACTCTATTTCTTTCTCAACCATGAAATCAATCTGCTACCAAGAAAGAATGCCCCACTGGTGGTGCTCTTTCTTCATCTACATCTCCTACCTAATTAGCATCGTTGTATGCACATAGATCAAAATTTTCATCTTTAGGATACCATAAACTAAGATTTGTTGTGCCTTGTAGATACCGGAAAATCCTTTTCACTGTTGATTCATGATTTTCTCTAGGATTACTCTGAAATCTTGAAACAATACACACTGCATTCATTATATCAAGTCTTGTTTGTGTCAAATATAGTAAACCTCCAATCATAGATATGTATCTTGTTGGATTAATAGGAGTTGAATCATCCTTCAATGCCAATTTATCAGTTGTAGTCATAGGAGTACTTACCAGTTTAGAGTTTTCCATACCATATTTCTTCAGTAGTTCCTTCAAGTACTTTGATTGACATATGAATATACATTTATCAGTCTGTGAAATTTGCAATCCTAAAAAGAATTTTATCTCCCCAATCACAGACATTTCAAATTCTTACTACATCTTATTAGAAAAGAGTTTACACAATCCATGTTCTCCTCCAAAAATGATGTCATCAACAAAAAATTCAATAACCAAGATGTCTTCATTAGTCACTTTGAAATATAAGTTGTTGTTAGCATTACCTTTAGTGTAACCAAGCTTCAAAAGATATTTGTCCAATCTAGCATACCAAGCTTTAGGAGCTTGCTTCAATCCATATAAAGTTTTCCTTAATCTGCAAACCATTTCTTTATCATTTGTTAATGAAAATCCATCAAACTGTTCAATGTAAACTTCCTCTTTAAGATCACCATTCATAAATGCATATTTTACATCCATTTGATATACTTTATAGTTATTTTGTGCTAAGAATTGGGGATGCTCTTGCATCAATTGAGGACACACACCAACATTCCAAACATACCACCAAATTTGCATAATAAGATATTACAATGTGGAGCAATGCAGATCAAAATACTGAACACTGTTAGCAATTTGGAGGAATTGATTATGTGTTGCATTGATGTCCAGGTAGGATGATTGGTTTCTGGTTGGTAAGATCATGTTGATCCGGTATGCTTCTGTATGATTTGGTTTGTGGAATTGGTTTGGATTGGTTATTCATGTGTTCCTAATGTGTATTACATTTAGATGGTTTAGGATTTGATGATCTAGAAGATATCACTTGTTTCAGTAAGCCTTTTGGTTACTAGTAAGGTTTTTTACTGGTAGAGCTTTGTTGAAGATCTTTTGATATTATGCATAAGTGGTGTTGGTGCAGCTTCTAGAAGGTTATCCAGATGTTGATGGTTATCATGTTCATTTTCTAGTTATTCGTGGTGTTTCAATTGGCTTATAGTGACCTATTATAGGTCCGGTGGTTATTCTGCTAGCTTATGGACCAGTTTATGTAATGTGTGGGTTGATGCTCATGATGCATTACGAGTTGGATTCATTGATTGGATTATGTTGTTTTGGTCTTAGGCCAACTTGGTTGATCATTAGATTACAGGTTTAAGATGAATTAATTGTATTATCTTATAGGTGGCTAACCTAATTGTTTAGGTCCTGGGTTGGTATAAATATGATGTAAGATCTCTTTGTAGATAGATAAGATCATGTATGGTATGGGTTATGGGATTATCTACATGTGAACAATGTTGTAATCATATGCAAAGGTTTTGGTCAATCATAGGTGATCGAATTGGGTTTTTGGAAGAGGTTTAAGGCCTCTGGTATTGAGCTTAACCAAAACTATACTCAGTCATGGGAGATACTATACTTGTAGTTCAATCTTCATTCCAGATTGTTGTCCAATGTTTTTTGTAGTCAGCGAGACTCCATTTGTGATGAGAAATGTGCTCTAGGTTGTTGGCCTTCCTGCATGTGCAGGCCCCTTATTGTAATATTTATTCCTCTGATCAATGGATAGATAATGTGGGTCTCCAATCCCACTATGGTTTTTCCTCTTTGAATTTTTCCACATATAAATCTATGGTGTTATGGTGTTGATCTTTATGGTTACATTGTTTCTTATTGTTATATGCTTGTATGTTTACCGGTTGTTGAGTTGCTATATTAATAAGGTTAAATTACTCCATTTTGGTAGAACACTAATTCACCCCATCCCCCTCTTAGTGTTCTTGGATCCCAACAAACACTGTCATCACTGAACAATTGAAAACAAGTCACAACACAAATACCCATAAATCAATCAAATATTTATGTGGATCTCTAAAAATTGAACTAAATCAGCTAGATAGACAACCATCTACAAACCCTTTAATCTACAATCTCTGATCTTCACCATATTGAAAAAAAACTATCTCATTGAACTTCATTGCATCACTATCATAGACAAAGAAATATGTTGACATCAATGACAACACATCTCTCAAATATCTCTCAAGCACATATTTGCAAGAAAATTCCAACAATATCCCCCTTTGGCATTGACGGTAACATATGATGTGAAAAATAATCAATGACAAAGAAAGAAATGATATCTTCCCCTGAGACCTTGCATACTACTCTTCCAAAACTTTTCACATGATTTTCTCTCCCCCTAAGACCTTTCATACTACTCTTCAACATTTTTTCACATGACTCATAAAAATGACTACTCTCCCTACGTAGAAACCACCAATCATCAATCTAGATAATAAGATATGACTATGAAATGCATCTTAATTTTGATGAGGAGGGGTAATCACCCCTAACTTCCCTCTGAGATACTCAAAAGTATCCTTAGGCAAAGGCTTCATGAAGATTTTTGTAATATATTCCTTTGTAGACACATACTCTGATCTGACCTCACTCTCATTTAACTTCTCTCTCAAAAAGTGAAACTTGATGGATATATATTTAGTACTTGAATACAACTTCAGATTCTTAGAAATATTAATTGAACTTGAATTGTCACAATAGATAGTGGTTGTCTCATCATACACTATGATGTTATCTTTCAATATTTGCTTCATCCATACCACCTGAGTATAATTGTTTGCAACAACAATATATTCTCCCTCCATAGTAGATAGAGAGAGAATTCTATTTTTTGCACAACCATGAAACCGATCTTTTTCCCAAGAAAAATGCACCACCACTAGTACTCTTTATGGCATCCACATGTCCTGCCCAATCAGCATCAGTAAAATCACTCAAAGTAAAATCATCATATTTATGATATCATAGACCAAAATCAACTATTCCTTTCAAATATATAAAATTTCTTTTGGCAACTACAACATGAGATTCTTTAGGATCAACTTGAAATCTATCAACAAGGAAAACTCCATTCATAATATCAGGTTTGGTTTGAGTCAAATAGAGAAATCCACCAATCATAGATTTGTATCTACTCTGATTTTCTTTAGGAGAATCATCATCTTTAGTAAACTTACATCTAGTTACCATAGGAGTACTAACTATATTTGAATCATCCAAGCCAAACTTTTTCAACAACTCTTTTACATACTTGGACTGAGATACAAAAATGTCTTTATCTAACTAATTAATTTGCAAACCCAAAAAGAATTTTATCTCTCTAATCATAGACATTTCAAATTCATTTTGAATATCAATAGCAAACTTTTTACATAGACTCTCATTTCCACCAAAAATAATATCATCAATAAAAACTTCAACAGTGAGAATGTTATCATTTTCAATCTTAAAGTACAAAATACTTGTGTGTGGGAAAAGCGGGTCGATTAAACTCAAAATGTGAAAAATATGTTCAAAGGGACTTGTCCACACACCCACAAGACTTCTTGGTGTAAGTTATAGAGTCATGAATAATGACTTAACTTCCCAAGGTAGGTTCCATGGTTCTCTATCTCAGAAGGTCCCTCAAGCCAATGCCTTTGCTCTCAGATCACTGAGCAAAGTGACTTAGGGATGATGAATGCAAGAACGAGGGATACTTTAGATTGATTTTAACATGAAATGCATCCTATCTATATATGATTCTACAAATGAAGTAAACTAGATTATAAGATGATAAGGTTAGTAGCAATACTATCCTAACATGATATACTAGTTAGTGATTTAATCTAATGATAAAGGAAATACTCTAAAATGTTTATTAGATAAATTCCTATTACAAAGAGAAGCTAGATGTATTGATAAATTTGAGCATAAATGAGATACTAAAAGCTTGGATGGATGCCCAAAATGGAGGAATGAGAGCTCTATTTATAGTAAAAATAGGGCAATGGATGGTCAATATTGGAGGAGTTAATCAAGGGTTAGGATTGAAAGTTATCAATCCATGTTTACAATTTTCACCAATGAAATGGTGACAATTGTCAACATAAGACTGCTTGAGAGGAGATGTAAGAAGCATTAAATGCTTGAGAAGACCTCATGGTTACCTTAGAAGGTAAGGGTTAAGGTTAGGTTAGGGTTATCCAATGGATAAAGCTTTTACCCAAGGGGTAAACTCTTGTGCAAAGGTTAAAGTGATAACCATGGTCAAAGCAATGAATGCTTGATGAGACCCCTAGGTTAGATGAGGGTTAAGTTAGGCAAAAAGTCTCTAACCATGCCACTAAGGGTTAGTTAACCATTAATGGTTTGAAGACTTTGGGGACAAATTTATAGGAGTCCTTCCAAATTTGGGGGTATTCAACAAGTTAGCTTGTTGAAGGCATAAAGGCTTTAATGCCTTTCGAAGACTTTACTCCAAATTTGAGAAGTGACCTCCTCAAATTTAGGGAAAAGGGATAATGGATGGGTTTAGGTTAATTGATTAGGATTACATGGATTCTAGAAGAAATTAGGAATAGGGTTAGGATGCAAGTGGGAGATGTAGGAAAATGCAAGTGGATGAGGGAGATTAGGATTGATTAAAATAAATTGCTTTATTTCGATTTGGTTACAAATTGGGGATTTAGATAAATTAGATCCATTTAATTGGGGTAGAAAATTTAATTAAATGTAAATTTAATTAAAAAGTATAGAAAATGAATTTAATTAAATAAAATGATTTATTCAATTAAATGATGTAAAGGGCTTAAGTGAATTTAAATAAATAAATTGAATAATTTATTTAATTAAAATAGAAGAATGTGTGTGATTTAATTAAATTAGATTTACCTAAATAGAGGAATGGGGATAAAATGAATATTAGATATTCATTTAGGAATATGGTTATTTTTATACATCTACATTTTGCCCCTCTTTGAAGTGACATGTGTGCACATGTTGATTCAAAGAAAATGATGTGTCATCATGATTTGGTTATGATCGGTGTTTATGTCATTTTGAGATTTTCATGTCGTGCCCTAGATTTGATAAATGATGTTGATAATGCCCCCTCAGGAGATGAATCAAAAATTCAAACATTTGATTTGATTTGGATAAATTTGATAAATTTCATTGCATTTTAAATTTTTGGCTATGTTGAATGCGATAAGTTGATTCATCTCTCGATAATGATGTTTGTTAGGGTTGTATGAGACACCATGATCCATTTATGCGCTCCTCCACATAACCCTAATTTCGATTCACCCTATAAAAGGGAAAAAGTGATTTCTTTTTGTCTCATTTGTTCTTGTTGATCTTGGAGAAAAGTCAACATGCCAGTTCCCTATTCTTTGCATTGATTTGAGTGTGTTCGGAGGTATCGGAGGCTCGCCATGTATGGACCACCAGTAAGTCAGCCCTTTTGACCCCTTGTGGATTTTTATTTTATCATTTTTAGGCATGTTTTCAGTTTTGTCATGTGGATTTAACAGTCTAGCGTGTCAGGTAAAACTCGTAGCGCATACGATAAGTTTTGCAGTGCGTAGTGCTTTAGGATCCAGGGTAGTGTATCTATGTAAGCTAGCACAAAGGGTGCATAGGGTAGCGCATATGGGAGAATGGGTAGCGCGTAGGGTTCCTAAGGGGTCGCATGGGTAGGCATAGGTAGCGCATAGGTGTGACCTAGTGCAATGGGGCAGGGTTATAGTGTAGGAACCAAGTAGGATAGCGCATGGGGGGTTTCAGCACTTAGGATAGTTTAGGCAGTGCACCAATAGGATAGGGTAGTGCATGGGTTTTGGCTAGCGCATAGGGTGCATAACTAGAAGTTTAGCGCATAGATAAGATTGTTTAGCACATGAGGGAAAAATTTGGGTAAAGTAGGATTTGTGGATGAAGAAAAATTGGTAGGTTTATGCCAGTTTTGTTGGGATGGGTGCGAATTGTCAGTCTGCATGTCTGCTGTCATTGTTTTGATAAGTTTTCCAATAGGAGTTTTGATATAACTTGATTTGATTTACAATGTTTCAAGTTGATTTTGATCTGATGTTGATTTGATATGGATGTTGGATATGAACTTGATTTGATATGCATTGTTTCAAGTTCATATATATGTTCAACTTGAGTTGTTTTATAAGCTGCTATGGTTGTGAAACTTGAGTTGTTGTACAAGATGATATGAATGTGAAACTTGAGTTGTTTTACAAATTGATATGAATGTGAAACTTGAGTTGTGTTACAAGTTGATTTGATTATGGAACTTGAGTTCTGTTAGAAGCTGATATGATTTGATATGAAAATGGATTGATATGATGTGGAACTTGATTAGATTTTCAAAGTTTCAAGATGATATGAATTTTATTTTGATATGAATTGTTTTGATGAGAAAACTAATATTGGACTTGTTTTTCTTTATGATAAGAGTGCATTGGAGTGGTTCAGTCACGAGAGCGATTTTTGAGACTGTGGTCATTGATACCACAATTGACATAGGATGACAGAGATATCATTGAGAGGTGTGGCCTATCCTCTTTGTTAGAGATGCCACAATTTATTGTTAACCAAGGTTTATTAACAGTGTTGGCCGAGAGGTGGCATAGTGATACAAACACCTTTCATTTGGTGACAGGTGAGACCACACTAACACCTGAGGATTGCTACTAGATTCTACTGATTCCTCTGGTAGGTGCACTACTACCCTATGAGCAGACTAAGGAGGGTGGGACAAAGGAACTTCACCAGATTCTTCAGGATGATACAGTTTGTGGATATGAGATCCCTTGGTAGGAGTTCATAGATTTAGATTATGCTCCTCTACCATTAGTGCTGGCAAGATTCATAGGTGCTTTCTTATGTCCTGACCGTAGGTAGAAGGGACTGGCTATAGGAAGGGGGTTGGTCTTGGAGGACATGGTAACACAGGGTCACTAATTTGCATGGGGGTTGGCTATGATGGCCCACTTATACAGGGATCTGCATCAGGTGGTGTACTTGGGGTATAGGAGTCTATCCATTGGATTTGTTAATATTTACTAAGTTGTCATTAGTTTTATGTCCAAAGTCATCCTATATACTCTACTCGGTTATTACTACCAAAACATTTAGTCAGTATGTACTAAGGCTGTTGGTTACAAAACAAAGGCTAGTCACCGAGATGAGTTATACCGAACTGCCGACCGAGTAAAGTTCCTATGCCTACCGAGCAGAAAAGTAGATATATCGAGTTAATCTGAACCAAGTGGAAACGTGTTAATAGATTCAATGAACCTAGACACATATGTGGAAACATGTTACAAGATTCGAGAAGAGTGAACCGTTATTACATAGGGAATTGCACTCGAAGATTTTGTATGATTTTGAGGAAGTTTATCCAATGAAATAATTTCTATGTTTATTCATTTGATTAAACATGTTTGTATGATCAATGTATGAACAAGATCACCACCTCATAGATCTATATATATAGAGTGATTTGAGTATCTAACATGAAGAGAGAAGATTGATGAATTGATGATTTGAAAATGAAAATCATAAGAGAAGATAAGATGTGAAGAGTGGCAGAGATATTCAGAGGTCACCAAGAAGGTTTTTCAAAAAATAGTTAAGGGACAGAGTATACAGAAGAGGTCATCGAGTTGATTTATCAATTACCAAGGGATGCTATGAGCAAGGTGATTTCATATTGAGCACATAGAGTCTACTATAACATTTCAAGATGTAAAGTTGCAGATATTTGTAAAGATTTTGATTGAATTATTTTGAGTTGTAATAGAAACCTTTAACAAGGTAAAAGACTCTAATGAAGTCTATAAATTGTAAAGCCTTTAACCAGGTACATCATTTTGTAAAAGTGTTTGTAAAATCCTTTAGCAAGGTATATCTAAAGATCTTGATACTCCTAATAGGGTAAGCTATCGGAAATAGCTAACATGTATCTCTAACCGAGCAGCCTTTATTATTGCAGTAGTGAAGTTGTGGGTGCCATCCCCACCGCAGTTTTTCTCTCTAACAAAGAGTTTCTTCGTAACCAAAATATTTGAGTTATGGAGTGAAATGTGTATGAATGTTATTTCTATGATTATGTTTTAGCATTATATATTAAGAGATCAGCTATACACAGTTTATGTTTATCAATAAGATTGTTTTAGAAGAAAAGTTTTGAAGTACTGATTCACCCCTCCCCTCTCAGTACATTAGCTTTCCTAGTTGGACCTAACAATTGGTATCAGAGCACTACTCTTTGAAAAGGATTTTACTGCCTAAAGAGAAATATCCTATCAATGGAAGGCTATAAACAATCACGCAGAATTGTGAATCTCCAAGAAGAATTGGATCTAATCAAATGGTTGTAGACATGCAGAGACAAATACAAAAATCACTGAAAGTCAGAAGAAGATTGTCTGATGATTTACAGGACTCACAAGAGTTGGTGGAACAAATTGAGACATCATCTAAGAATAGCATATCAGAAGAGTCTGAAGAAATGATTGTAGAATTGAAAGAAAAGAACAAAGCACTGAATGATCAGCTAAATGCAATGAAAAGGGAACATGAGTATTTTAGCACACAGATGACTGAAAATCTTGATGCATTGAGAACAGCTGAGGATAATATAAAAGATTTAGAAAAAGAAAAACAATAGCTAGAAGCATTGGTGTCTAAAAAGAATGATGAAATCACAAGGATGACTGGAATCTAACATAATCTATCTAATCAATTGGGTTATGCACATCATGAAGAAAATCTAAAAGAAAATGAGAACCAAGCATTGAAACTTAAATTATCAAGATTGATCGATGAACTTGAAGCAGAAAAGAAGTCAAAAGAAACATTGAAGAAAAGTTATAAAGCATCAAGAATGTTGGATGAGCAACTAAACATAAGATCACCCAAGAAATCTGCCAGACTCGGTTACAAAAGAAACAACTCTACCGACAAAGGAATCAACACTGTCGAGAAAGGAGAATCATCAAAGAAGGCTAGACATAAAGATAAATTGAAAGATAAGAAGCCTATTTGTAATTATTATGGAAAACAAGGACATACTGCCAACATGTGCTGAATAAGAAAAGGTAAGCAACTAAATGTCACTAGGTCTAATGGTTATTGTTACAATTGCAATAAGTATAGTCACACATCTAATCAATGTAGGAAAAAGTCTATTAGCAATTATCAAAAGGAAAAATTCAAGGGGTTTTGCAAAAAATGCAATAGATATGGACACAATACTGAGAAGTGTTGGTTTAAGCAAAAAAACTATATGTGGTCCTCATACCGAGCAAATACTAGAAGCTACCAAACTCACATAGATCTTAATCAACAATATACTGCAGTACCATGGGATTAAAATACAAGGATATGGTGTGAATTTTGTGGAAGATATGGACATATAAGTGCCAATTGTATGATAAGGTTTGGAATGAACAATCGGAGATCATGGAGAAATCCTGGAATGACATGTTTTCATTGTCACAAAGTTGGACACTTGGCTAAAGATTGCAGAGATCAACCCAGAGGAGATACTGAAGAGATAAGAATCAAATTACAAAAAATCTAGAAAAAGAAGGAAAATGGGTCAAATAATGAAGAAACCACCTTACCTGCCGAGTTAGGTGCATCTACTTCAAATTAATCATAAAGGTATGAAGGGACTACGTTTTCTCAAGGTTAGATCCTAACAATTCCCATTTAATCATGAACTCAATTCCAAAATCTGCATACCTAAGATGCAATAACATTTCTAAATACTATCTAGGCAATTTGAAGTACCAGAGAAGTCAGTAAGTGCAGGAAACCTGTCTAGTCGGTAAAAGCATAGAAGGAAGATAATCAGTTTAGTGGAATCGAGTGCATTTAATGCTTATCTTACCTAACTGCACGAAGCCCGATAAGGTAAAGGGTGTATTTAAAGTTGTGTGTGTGTTCATTTCATACTTACTAGTTTTCAAAGAGTAGAGCTAAGAAAATCAAAGGCGATCAAACATTTCCAGAGCTAATTTCAAGGTATTTTCCAACAATCTTAAAACACATTTTCAAGCAAGTTAATCGATCAATATCAGTTGTGAATATTCACATTATATTTACTAAGTCGAAAGCATTTTATGGTTAGTTGAAACCCTAAACTTTTTTGTTAGTAGAAATCCAAGTTTGTAATGGCTCCCAAGATGTAGAAACCTATTGTAGTTGAGACTATTGAGAAGCCCTCACTAAAGTATTCCTTACCTCCCAAAGTGGCATCTGAACCCGATGAGAAAACTAAATTTTCTCTTATTCCAAATAGGGTTCTATTGGTTGAAGATGTCAGATTTTATACTAAGTGTCGTGTTGAAGAGCTATGTCATAACAAAATTAAGGACATGTATGATGAATTATGCACTGATGGAATCCTGGATAGTAAGTATGAGCATATCAAAGTTAAGGGATTGACCGAAGCCATAACCTATCCTCGAGTTTTAAAACCCAAATGGGTCAAATTTGTCTTGAGCAGAGTGCATGATGACTTTATGTGGTTAGAGGAGCAACCGTTCAAAATCACCAAGGAGATTATTCACATAATAACCATATACCCTATATTTGACCATGCCCAAGCACAGAAGATGATTTCACAAAAGGAATTGATAACTTTAACTGCAGTTGAGTCTAATTGCAGAGGTCTTAAGTTGAATAATGTAATAGATGCAGTGCTAAAATTTGCAATTAGAGTCATTGGTTATTGTTTCTTTCAATCGGTAAGAGAAAATAGTGTACCATGTGCAACTGTGGATTTGGCCTATAAAATTGTGAAAAAGGGTATGAGAGTAGATTTATGTGAAGTATTGTTGAAGAACCTTTTTGAAAATCTCAACACAATAAGGAAACCTAAGAAGAATAACACTGCTAACACACTAAAGTTTGGGTCACTCTTAGTGTGTATGTTCTTCTATTTTCAGAAGTTCTTTCCTTCAGTTGGTAACATTGTTTGGGAATTACACCAACCAATCACCCATCAAATAAATGATTTTATCAATCAGCTAGGTGATAATTTCAATGAGATAATGGATTATTACTTTAACAAATTTCAGGACAAGATGCATAAGAGGTACAGGATCCCACCTCAACTAGTGGAAAAATATAAGGATACTATATGTTTTGAAGTGGACACCGACTACATTATGTCAATGCAGTAGAACCTAGAACTCAATCTTTACCGCCTATGGGTTATGAGATTGATTTTGATATTACTCAACAATAGATAGATGCCTTTTTTTGCACTTCCAAGGCACTCGACCAAGATCAGGTATGGTACCTATGAAGAGGTAAAAGAAAAAGTGAAAATGAGTATTGTGGTACCAAAGGCTACCAGGAAAGCCACTAAAATGATCAGAGATTTAACTGAGAAATTTGGAGAAGGTTCTACCTCCACACCTACTAAACCAGTAGGTAGGAAAGATGATCAACTTTCAATTGAGGAAGAATCTGAAGCTCAAGAAGTAGCAATTACACTGAGCACCGAGTTTCCAAAGGGCAAAATCTTGAAAAGAAAGAAACAGGACACAAATAAGGTATCACCGACTCCACTAGTTAAGTGACCTAAGACTAGATCATCTATAGTGTCACCCGGTAAGAGGCAGAAAAATGTTGAATTGCCTAAAGTTACAAAGACTTATAGAAAGTCGACTAGGAGACTCATTTTGAATTTCAGATTGTTAAAAGCACAAAGGAAGATGTACACAGTGTTGACAACTTTTTTACAAAATTGAAACAATATGGAGGATTCGGATCATTTAGGTATGTAAAATATGACTCCCTAATAGAAGAAGAAAAGAGGCAAATAGAGGAATCAGTAGTGTGTACACTTCTCAAATTCCGAGTAGTTCCATTGGAAGTAACTAATTTTCTTCCAAAAGCATTGTACTCTCATATTGACAACAGATGGAAATATGCTATGGACTTAGAGAAGCAGATAAGAGAAAGAGTTTTGGGACATCTCTTTCCAGACATGTCGGTAGATGATATAAGAAATCATTTGAAAAAATACTAGACAAATTTTCAAGTAAAGCAAAGGGCCTTGAAAATAATGAATGGCCTTTATCTTGAAGTAGAGAAGGAAACTAAAGAAAAATGGCAAGAAATTTTCAAAATTTAGACTGAAGAGACTCAAGGTGAAGTGGAAATAGTTGACATCACCGAGCAAGATCCTGCTTCAACTATTCAACAAGATGAGGATGTCATGGACAATAAGGCACAAGAAGAAGAAATGATAGAAGGAAATGCCTATGCCAAACTGGTATCAAGTGAATCAGTCTTGGAACAAGTTAAGTCCTATCCTCTGGTAACTTAACAAGTGTCAACTGAGAAACCTCAGGAGACAGAACAAGGCAAAAAGGATCAAAAGGCTACACAAGGTGAATCTACCTCTCAGGCCCCAGGCGAGCAAACTTCTCAAGCTCTTGCAAACACTGAAACTGTTGCCACTGAGACCCCAAGCAAGGAAACACCAAAGGATACAACAGAGGCTTCAGAAACTGACAAAATTGTTGCTCCCACTGAGCAACATACCGAGGAAGATCAAGCCTCCAAAGCCATTGTACTCATTCAACCAGTGAAGGCATCATCATCAAAGAAGAAGAAAGCAAAGAAACATAGTTTCAATATAGATCTGTCAAAGCCTATAGTGTTGTCGAATGTTGACATTTCAAAACTAAAAGGGCAAGCACTTATTGAATTCAGAGAGCTTTGTAAATTCAAAGTAGAACAGGAAAAATAGATAGCTATTAAGAAGAAGAACCGAGTACTTCATAAGGTTAAAGCATTATTGATAGACATGCTACCTGAAGCTACCATGAATAAAGACGCTGCCATCCATATGTAACTGGATGAACTACTCACTCAATTAGAAGCATCAAGAGTAGATGCATCAGAATACCTTAGCAAATTAAAAGAAAAAGAGCTAACTGCCAAGATGATTGAAGAAGTGCAGAAGGCAATTGCTATAGGTAAAGTCAAGCTTGTTGAATTCATTGCTGAGCTATCCCCTCAACTCAAGCACATTATTTATTTATTCTAGAATTTATGTACATTTTTATTCTTTATTAAAGATATCAAGCATAAGACTGAAGTTATTGAAAAAGAGATCACTGATCTCTCCAATAAACTGACTACCGAGCCGAATTCTATTCATAACTTTTATACAAAGCTACAAACTCTTATGGCTTAGCAGTTAGAACTTTGGAATGAAGAGCACAAAATAAGGATGGATATCATGACTCTTCAAACATTATTTATTCCCCATTTATCATCCGTTCAAGAGCAGATCAACTGGGCTACCCAATTATCCACTCAACCAGAGGGAAGCACTTTAGATGGTTTGATTTTACTGTCAGCTAATATTACCGCTCATAATTCTTTAATGGAAAGTGTCAAGGATGCACTTACCAACGCTCTCACTGATGCTTGTACGAAGTATAAATCTATTTTTGACCAGTTGCCCCCACCTAATGGTAACTAGTTTTGATGTTTGTCAAAAAGGGGGAGTGTACCGAGTATATAGAGTATAGAGTTTACAGAGTTTTATACTATCTACCGAGTGTATAGATGACATTGACAGGGGGGGCATGGAACATCAGGAGCATGAAAATCAAGTTATGTACAACATATTGATAAGGGGAGTATGCACTTGAAGTATGTATTTGAACAAATGTATATATTGTCATTTCAGTCGAATTTTGTAAGTATATAGATTTTGTGTTATGACTTTGAAAGGAGTTTTGTCAAACATACCAAACTAATGTCAAAAGGGGAGATTGTTACTATTTACTAAGTTGTCATTAGTTTTATATTCAAAGTCATCCTATATACTCTAGTTGGTTATTACTACCAAAACATTCAGTCGATATGTACTAAGGCTGTCGGTTACAGAAGAAAGGCTAGTCACCGAGATGAGTTATACCGAGCTACCTACAGAGTAAAGTTCCTATGCCTATCAAGCAGCAAAGAAGGTACACCAAGTTAATCTGAACTGAGTGGAAATGTGTTACCAGATTCAACGAACCTGGACACATATGTGGAAACGTGTTACAAGATTTGAGAACAGGGAACCGTTATTACATAGGGAATTGCACTCGAAGATTTTGTATGATTTTGAGGAAGTTTATCCAATGAAATAATTTCTATGTTTTTTCATTTGATAAAACATGTTTGCATGATCAATGTATGAACAAGATCACTGCCTCAGAGATCTATATATATAGAGTGATTTGAGTATCTAACATGAAGAGGGAAGATTGATGAATTGATGATTTGAAAATGAAAATCATAAGAGAAGATAAGATGTGAAGAGTGATAGAGATATTCAAAGGTCACCGATAAGGTTTTTCAGAAAATAGTTAAGGGACAAAGTATACAGAAGAGGTCACCGAGTTGATTTATCAATTACCAAGGGATGCTATGAGCAAGGTAAGCAAGGTAATTTTATATTGAGCACATAGAGTCTGCTATAACATTTCAAGATGTAAAGTTGCAGATATTTGTAAAGATTTTGATTGAATTATTTTGAGTTGTAATAGAAACCTTTAACAGGGTAAAAGACTCTAACAAAGTCTATAAATTGTAAAGCCTTTAACCAGGTACATCATTTTGTAAAAGTGTTTGTAAAATCCTTTAGCAAGGTATATCTAAAGATCTTAATACTCCTAATAGGGTAAGCTATCAGAAATAGCTAACATGTATCTCTAACCAAGCAACCTTTATTATTGCAGTAGTGAAGTTGTGGGTGCCATCCCCACCACAGTTTTTCTCTCTAACAAAGAGTTTCTTCGTAACCAAAATATTTGAGTTATGGAGTGAAATGTGTATGAATGTTATTTCTATGATTATGTTTTAGCATTATATATTATGAGATCAGCTATACACAGTTTATGTTTATCAGTAAGATTGTTTTAGAAGAAAAGTTTTGAAGTACTGATTCACCCCTCCCCTCTTAGTACATTAGCTTTCCTAGTTGGACCTAACAGGAGTGACACTGCTATACGTATGGACATGGGAGCATATTCTCATAGCCAGGCCACTGGTAGATAGAGATAGGCCTGCTGGGTGTGCTTATGCATACGAATATCAAGGGATAGTTGTCCAGCGTAAGCTGGGAAAACTAGAGCATTGGAGGAGAGTGCTAGATGACATTGATACAGTTGTCTGGAGACCATACACAGGTTGTTAGGTATGGGCGAAGGATGGGATGGAGATGCCCTATGTATACATGTCTAGATATCTGATAGGGTGGATGCCCTTTGTTATTGAGAGATTTTTGCACAGCCGGGTGTTGTGGTAGTATGGTCAACAACAAGGGATACCATAGGTAGCATGTTTATATGCTCGACAAAGATAGGATGTTCCAGAGTGGGGACCGACTATTGATAGCACGATGGTAGTTGATGAGTTCTTTCACTTAGCTGACTAGATATGGGACTATGCACCTGAGATAGTGGATGCAGGGATGGCTGATGAGTTTGTAGTACTCTTTGTAGCACATGTAGTGGCTAGAATATCAGATCCAACAGAGATGATTCCCACTTTTGATGATGAGGATGATCAGCCTGAGAGGCTAGGGAGATGGGGAGAGGCTGGTGAGGAGGAGGTATTGGCATATGTGCAGAGTATGTTGACATGATGATATTGTATGTTGTCATTGATATCAATATGATGAAGAGTGAACTTGTATATTGAAGTAAGCACTTGCAAGAGAACTAGTATGATGTTGTGAACCGATATATGTGAAAAACTGAAGCGGTATGTTTGTTCAAGTGAACTAGTATGTTGAAATGTGAAACAGTATATTTGAAAAACTGAAGCGGTATGTTTGTCCAAGTGAACCAGTATGTTGGAATGTGAACCGATATATGGAATGTTTTGTATCAAGGTTTCATATGGGATGACTACTAGTTGGTAGTCTTAGCTTCAAGGTTTCCAGTTGAAGTGTTCTATGCCTATGTGATTCAACCAATGACATCATGTGATGAGTTAGCATTGTAATGAAGAACAAATTGTGTTGCCATGTTAGCCTTGTGTGCGTGAAGGATCTTCCATGAAGGAGATTGATCCTATCTACCTTGGGAATGTGTGAAGTCTCTATAAACAGTGGAAAATGCGTGATGGGTTATCAACCTCCAAGAAGCGGTAAAGAATGAATGTTGGAGAATGTTGAGATCTATTCAAGACTGTTGTAATCAATGCAATATGATCAACAGTTAGGATTGAACCAACTAAATTGCTTAACCTAAATGTTTAGGGTTTAGGGTTTATGCTACCAACCCATCTGTTTCCTATAAGGTCGATGTTGTTTTTCATGTTGAGGTTGTTGGGAAATGTTGTGTGTGTATCCAAGTGCAGAGATATGTGATTCTTGCCAGACTAGATAAGAGAATAGATACCTATAGAGTGTGATTGCAGAAGGAAGGAACTAAACTGGATCTACAGTAGCATTGAGTGTTGTTACCAGATCATTGTAATACCTGTTGACCTCTAACCACTTCAAATGTTGAAAAATACCTTAACAAGGTAGCTTTAACTGGCTTGCTGTAAATCCTTTAACAGGGTGACTCAAAATCATTGAGTTCTTAAAATCCTCTAGCAAGGTAACCTTTAACAGGGTTTAACCCTTAACCGGGTATTTTAGCCATCCCTTAACTAGGTGATCCCTAGCAGGATCGATTCCTAATAGAAACTATTGTAAAGTCTTTAACCAGACTAGGCTCCTAACAGAGCAGACTTCAAAAGGGTTCAAAGAACAACTTGTGGGTATTCATCCCCACCGTGGGTTTTCCCAGTTGGGTTTCTACGTAAAAATATGTGTGCTATATGTGATGCTTTTCATGTGATGCTTTGTTATTCTTTGTTAAGTGGTAAAGCATGTTGAACTAGTAAGTCTTTGCATATTACTAGTGTATGCATATGGGTGAAGTGGAAATAAGATGTTAGATTGTGTGGAAAGATGAGTTACCGGTTTATGTCTTTCACTATGTTTAACTGGTAGTAATTTGGTTTAGATAGTTGTTATTGCTTGCCAGTCAAGTGTTGTGTTCTCAATCAAACTAGTTCAAGGGAAATTTTTTTTCTTAGTACTGATTCACCCCCCCTCTCAGTACCGGTTTGGTACTAACTGTTCATCACTGATTCATCAATTGGTATCAGAGCATCCTCCAGGTCCTCTATGTTGTAAGCTTAACCGTTTGAGGTAAAGATCTTACTCTAATGATAAAGAGGGAAGGTCCAAAGTTTAATAGAGACAACTTTAAAATATGGAAGGACAGAATGAAGATATACATCAAAAGCATGGGTGCTCAACACTGGAGCTATGTTGATAATGCTTATGTTATCCCTATTGGTACTCTCACCGATGATCAAAAGAGAGAGATTCAGGAGAATGGGCAAGTCATGGAAGCCCTAATCAGCAATTTATATGACATTGAGTTTATTGATGTTTAGGACAAAGAGAATCCCAAAGAAGTATGGGATGCCCTTGAGAATATCTATGGTGGTGATGAGTATGTGAAACAAGCTAAGGAATAAAGCCTTAGGAGAAAGTTTGAAGACATGCAGATGATTGAAGGAGAGACCATTCAACAATATGGAATAAAAATCAAAACTGTTGTTGGAGATATCAAGAGTGCAGGTGGTAAAATGGAAGATTCCACTGTTGTTAGAAAAGTTTTGAGATCCTTATTACCAGTCTATGCAATAAGGGTTGCTGCTATTCAGGAGTTGAGGTCAATAGACAAGACTAAGGTATTCCTAGAATCGATCATTGCAAAGTTGACAGCCTATGAGCTAAATAGTTTTGATGGAAGTATTCAGAAGACTGAATCAGCTTTTAGAGCATCTGCTACACCATCTAGAAAAGGCAAAGAAGCTAATACTAGTAGTGAACCAAGATAGAGCAGAGAAATGGATGATGAGGAGATCCTAATGGAATTTGAAGCTTATCTTGCCAAGAGACTTCCCAAGGGAACTGATAAATACAGAAGTACGCTTCCTCTGAAATGCTTTTCTTGTAATCGGATAGGACACATTGTTGTAAACTGCCCTAATGGTGACAACAAGGACAAACCAGAGAGGTTCAAGAAGTTCAAAGGAGGAAACTAGAGAAACTATTTTGTAGTAGTTGATGAAGGTGTCACTGATGAGGAATCAAAAGATGAAGAAAATGAAGATATTGTGTTTGTAGTGGTCAAGGAAGATGTGTCAGACAAGAAGGCTCTTGTCTCTCGCTTTGATAATTCCAATGAGTGGATTATTGACAGTGGTTGTTCTCACCATATGACTGGTGACCAGAGTAAGTTTCTATCTTTGGAAGAGTATGATGGTGGTGTGGTTCATTTTGGTAATGATGCACCACGTATGGTAAAAGGCAGAGGGTCCATTTCTCTGAATGGAAGACACAGTACTGACAATGTGGATTGGGTAGAAGGTCTCAGACATAACCTTTTTGGTGTTGCTCAACTGAATGATAATGGACTCACTTAGGAATTTATAAATGGAGTGTGCAAAATCAAAGGAAAGAATGGTGAACTGATGGCTACCGGTATGCAGACCAAATGTAACCTATTTTAGCTAAATGCTAATGTCAATACATGTCTAATGGATAAGTTTGAGGATAGCTGGATATGGCATAAGAGACTCTGGCATGTAAAATTTGATAATATTATGAAGGCCAGTAAGATCAAGGTAGTTAGAGGATTGCCTATGCTGAGAAAATCAAAGAATCCTTTGTGCAGAGAGTGTAAATTGGGGACAATGTCTTCCTCAACCTTCAAAGGTAAACCTTTCACAACAGACAATTTACTTGATCTTGTGCATACTAATTTGTGTGGTTCTATTAAAACTAGGAGTTTGTAGGGAGATAGGTATTTTATGATTCTTATTGATGATTGCTCAAGAATGATGTGGGTCACATTCTTGAAGGACAAATCTGAATCTTTTGTAAAGTTCAAAGCCTTTAGAGCACTAGTTGAGAAAGAAAGCGGTAAGAGGATTAAGTGCTTAAGAACTGATCAAGGAGGATAATTCATTTCTGATGAATTCAACAAATACTTTGAAGAGAATGGCATCAATAGTCAACTATCTACCCCCCAGACTCCACAACAGAATGGCCTAACAGAAAGGAACAACCGAACTATGGTTGAAGTAGCTAGAACTATGCTGATCCAAGGAAAGGTTGCTCACACGTTTTGGAGAGAAGCGGTGAGCACTACAGTCAACACAATGAACCAGGTACTCATCAAAAAGGGTAAGGATAAAACACCTTATGAGTATTGGACCGGTAAGACACCAGTAGTAAGCTACTTTAGAGTGTTTGGCAGTAAATGTTATATCAAGAAGAGTGAACATCAGAGCAAGTTTGATGCTAAATGTGATGAGGGAATATTCATAGGGTATTCCACAAAGAGGAAAGCTCTCAAATGTTTTAACAATAGGACTTAGAGAATTGTTGAAAGCATCAATGTTAGGGTTGATGAAACCTCTAAGAAATCTGAGGAAACTGACAGTGAGAAAGTAGGAGATGAACCAGTAGTAACCTTCTGGGAATTGGTTGCAAAACAACCAAGCACTAGTAACAGTGCTTCTATGCCGATAGATGTTGATGCTGATGAAGAAGAAAAGCAAGAGGAAACAACTAAGATCATTCCTAGGTATGTAAAGCTAAATCATGATCCAAAGCAGATCATAGGAGACAAGGATGCAAAAATTCTTACAAGAAGAAAGATCAGAGAAAACTCTTGCATGATCTCTGAATTTGAGCCTAAAACATTCAGAGAGGCACATAAAGATGAAGACTGGATCGAGGCAATGGAAGAGGAACTTGACCAAATAGAAAATAATGGTCCATGGTCTTTGGTACCTAGACCAGAGCATAAATATGTAATTGGCACCAAATGGGTTTTCAGAAATAAGCTGAATGAAGATCACTCAGTGGTTAGAAACAAAGCAAGATTGGTGTTTAAAGGATATGCCCAAGAGAAAGGAGAAGACTATGGAAAAACCTTTGCTCCAGTAGCCAGATTGGAAGGAGTTTGTATGCTTCTTACATATGGAGCATTCGAGGGATTCAAAGTATATCAAATGGATGTAAAGTCTACATTCCTAAATGGAATACTAGAAGAGGAGGTGTATATAGAGAAATCAGATGGGTTTTCCCTATCAAAAGACAATGACATGGTGTGTAGGCTACATAAGGCCTTGTATGGACTAAAGGAGGTACCTAGAGCATGGTATGAACACTTGCACTCCCATATTGTGAAGATTGGATTCAAGAGAACAAGTGAGGATAGTAATATCTACCTGAAGTCAGAAGGAGATCAGATGGTATTTGATGATGACATAATATTTGGAGGAGATGAAAAGATGAGTCATGATTTTGCAAATGAGATGAAAAAGGAGTTTGAGATGTCACTTATAGGGGAGATTAAGTTCTTCATTGAACTATAGATTCAACAAGTGAAAGATGGAATCTTTATCACTCAGTCCAAATATGTCAAAGATGTGTTGAAGACCTTTGGCATGGAAGACAACAAACTGGTTGGTACACCAATGGTGACCGGTTGTAAATTATCCAAAGAGAATGACTCAGGGTTGGTAAATGAGAAGGAATACTGATCAATGATTTATAAATTGAACTATGTACTACATAGCAGACCAGACATTGCACATGCAGTGGGCATTGCTGCATGGTTCGAGAAAAGCCCAAGAGAATACCACTTGGTAGTAGTCAAGTGGATTCTCAGATATCTGAAGGGAACTATTAACTATGGATTATGGTATCCATACAGTAATGATTTTAACCTGAAAGTGTTTACAGATGTTGACAGGGTTGGTAATGTGGACGATTAGAAGAGCACAACTAGTGGTGCATTCTTTCTTGGTGGAAGACTAGTCTCATGGATGAGTAAGAAACAAAGTTGTATCTCTCAGTCTACAGCAAAAGCAGAGTATGTTTCAGCATTTATGAATTGCACCCAAACAATTTGGATGAAGCATGTATTAAATGGCTTCAAAGTTCCTATATCTGAACCGGTAAGTATATTTTGTGACAACACAAGTGCGATTAACATCTCCAAGAATCTGGTTTTACATTCTAGAACCAAGCACTTTGAGCTTAAGTATCATTTCTTAAGGGAAAAGGTTCAGAACAAAGAAGTTGTACTGGAACATGTTTCTAGTAAGGAGCAGTTAGCAAACATATTCACCAAGCCTCTACCGAAGGCTACCTTTACCTATTTGAGAGGTGAATTAGGGGTGCTGCCCCTTCAAGAGGTGAACTAAAGGTGTGTGCTCCACATCAGTCATGACTTACATTGATATATTTTTCTCAATATTGGTGTATTGAAGGATGCTACTCCTTAGGGGGAGCAGCATAGTAGAACATAGATTCTTATGCCTTCACTTTGGCATTGTTGTCAAAGGGGGAGAAGATGTGAAGTAAAGAAGATATCTGCAGTATTGGGGGAGAAGATGTGAAGCTCAGAGATATCTTTGTATATTGCCATCAATGCCAAAGGGGGAGATTGTTGGCATATGTGTAGAGTATGTTGACATGATGATATTGTATGTTGTCGTTGATGTCAATACGATGAAGAGTGAAGTGGTATATTGAATTAAGCACTTGCAAGAGAACCGGTATGATGTTGTGAACTGGTATATGTGAAAAAGTGAAGCGGTATGTTTGTCCAAGTGAAGCGATATGTTGAAATGTGAACCGGTATATGTGAAAAAGTGAAGCAGTATGTTTGTCCAAGTGAACCGGTATGTTGGAATGTGAACTGGTATATGGAATGTTTTGTATCAAGGTTTCATATGGGATGACTACTGGTTGGTAGTCTTAGCTTTAGGGTTTCCAGCTTAAGTGTTCTATGCCTATGTGATTCAACCGATGACATTGTGTGATGAGTTAGCATTGTAATGAAGAACACATTGTGTTGCCACATTAGCCTTGTGCGTGTGAAGGATCTTGCATAAAGGATATTGATCCTATCTACCTCAAAAATGTGTGAAGTCTCTGTAAACGGTGGAGAATGCGTGATGGGTTATCAGCCTCCAAGAAGCAATAAAGAACGAACGCTGGAGAACATCTTGAGATTTGTTCAAGACTGTTGTAATCAATGCAATATGATCAATGGTTAGGATTGAACCAACTAAATTGCTTAACCTAAATGTTTAGGGTTTAGGGTTTATGCTACCGACCTATTTGTCTCCTATAAGGTCAATGTTTCTTTTTATGTTGAGGTTGTTGGAAAATGTTGTGTGTGTATCCAAGTGTAGAGATATGTGATTCTTGCCAGACCAGATAAGAGAATAGATGCCTATAGAGTGTGATTGCAGAAGGAAGGAACTAAAGTGGATCTGCATTGGCATTGAGTGTTGTTACCAGATCAATGTAATACCTGTTGACCTCTAACCACTTCAAGAGTTGGAAAATCCTTTAACTGGGTAGCTTTAACCGGCTTGCTATAAATCCTTTAATAGGGTGACTCAAAATCATTGAGTTCTTAAAATCCTCTAACAAGGTAACCTTTAATAGGGTTTAACCCTTAACTGGGTATTTTAGCCATCCCTTAACTGCGTGATCCCTAGCAGGATCGGTTCCTAAAAGAACCTATTGTAAATTTTTTAACCGGACTACGCTCCTAATAGAGTGGACTTCAAAAGGTTTTAAACAACAGCTTGGGGGTATTCATCCCCACCGTGGTTTTTCCCAGTTGGGTTTCCACATGAAAAATATGTGTGTTATGTGTGATGCTTTTCATGTGATGCTTTGTTATTCTTTGTTAAGTGGTAAAGCATGTTGAACCAGTAAGTCTTTACATTTGTGTTGAAGTAGTACTAGTGTATGCATATGGGTGAGGTGGAAATAAGATGTTAGATTGTGTGGAAAGCTGAGTTATCGGTTTATGTCTTTCACTATGTTTAACCGGTAGTAATCTAGTTTAGATTGGTGTTATTGCTTGCCAGTCAAGTGTTGTGTTCTTAGTCAAACCAGTTCAAGGCCACAATCTACCATCAGTCCTCCTTCCCACCTTGCCTGATGCTTTCCTATTACTTTCCACATTTATGGCAATTCTAAAAACATCTCTTAAATTATGTGGGTTTTTGTCTCTTAGGATATAAGCCATTTTTGGGTCAAAGGCATTATAATAAGTAGTTAGACATACTTTCTCATCTAACCTCATTACTTGAAAAAGTCTACGCATTGCCTTTTGAAACCTTGCATTAAAATTTGTGACAGCTTCATTATCAGATTTCTTGATCTTGTTAAATTCATTGAGCATGAAGCTCACATTTGTCTTGTCTCCATATTGCTCTTGAAAGCAATTTTTGAACTCTTCCCAAGAACTAATGCTATTTACAAGTATCCCTTGGTACTAATCCCTGGCATTGTCCACTATGGACTGCACAAACCATTTCATAATCACATCCTCATTGGCAATCTCATAGTCATTAATCATGTCATCAAAAGACTTCAAGTGTTCCTTTGCACTTATAGCATTGTTTCCAGCAAACTTTTGGATTTTACCTCTCATTTCAATAGGGACATGGTTTGGATAACCAGGGATTCCATCAAAGAAAAGTGGTCTATACAATTCCATATTGATGGGTCTTCTTTGGAACTAGTTACCAGTAGAATTATTACCAATGTTCATTTTTAAATTAGGACCACCACCTTGAGGGACTTGGTTATTTTGGTTAACAATTTGCACAAGAGGGATTTGGTTTGTTGGGGCCACATTAAAAGAAAAAGTAGAGGTATTTTGATTAACAAAAGGATGTTGGCTTAGAGGTGGAACTATATTCACAGGCATTGTTGATTGAGTTCCTACCATAGGATGTGAAGCATACTGAGGTATAGGTTCACCCTAATCTGTTGAAGGGAAGATTATGGGAGTAGCTTTTAGGTAGTTGATTTTTCTTCTAACTTTAGCATTAGTTGCTTCTAACTCAACCCTTTCCAACTCCCTCTATAGATTCTCTTTCTCTGTCCTCATTCTCTCTATTTCTACTTCATGTAAAAATAGTCCATGATGTAATGTTTCATTTCCTGATACTACCTTCATAGTTTTGGACCCAGAACTAGTCTCCACAACCTTTTGTTTCCCTTTGTTAGTAATGGTTTTGGTAGGTTGTGGGTCACTCTGAACCTCCCTACTATCTTGCATAAAAAATTTGGGTGCAAGACTAACTTTAGCTTTCAAATTTTCTCTTATGACTAGACCCTCTTCTTTGCTCTTAGGTTCTTCTTGAGTGAGTAGCTCACGATTTACAATCTGCCTCAATAATCTATCTCTCTCAAATATTTTGGCCTTAATCTCATTCTCTTTGTTCATTTCTTTGTGTGTTCTTAAGGAGATTAGCTAATGAACTCTTTTATTAAGAACCTCAATTTCCTGGGAGACTTCATCTGGATTTGCGAAAATTTCTTCTGAGTCTAATATGTGGACTTGATCAATATCAATCAAACTAACATTTCCATATATAGTTCATGGTACAGAATCCATCCTAATATTGCAACTACTTCTATCTCTCTCGGAAATGTCTATATAAGACAATCCTTAATGAGAATTTTGGACATCCTCACTATTGCCAAATAGGCCCATATGAAAATCCAAAATATCTTATTTATATTTATGAGAATAAGTATTAGAATTTACACCTATGGGTCTTTCAGAGGACTTACCTGTATGGATACCTTTCTGTATCCATGCAATAATAATTGGCTCATGTGTAGCTATTCTTCTTTGGCCTTTTTGAGTGGGTTCAGGCAATCCTTCTTGCAACTTCTCTTGAGGATTCTTCCAAATGTAAGACCTTGTGTTCCTTCCTCTCTGCATTGTATGTGTTTCCTTAAAATGAATTGTAGTTTGTTATGAGCAGTGGTTGTTTTATTTTTATGAGAGTTGCCACCTAATTGAGAATTTAGAAAATATTAACTCAACAGATCACTCATAGGAGACAAGAGAATGTGAACACTATTTTCAGAGAGAAAATTAAAAAAAATAAAAGGATATGTCAACTTATTATGAGGACACAGGTAAATGCAGATGCGGGTAAATTTTGGGTGATACAAACACGTATCTGTAGCATAAAATTATACTATGACTCTCCCCAATAGAGTCGCCATTTTTGTTCTCAATTTCTAATTACTTTGTTTCTCTACAAGAATTTCAAACCTATGTCACTTATGGAGAGAACAACAATAAATAGAAACAAAAGACAACAATTGACAAGGTTTACAGAGAAACCTTCTACACTTCAAGCTTCCACTTAGCTTAGGCAAGATACCTTTTGTGATCACTCTTTCATGACTGCAATTGTAGGCTTACAAAAAACCAGTGCCAACTTCTACAAACCTTATCACTTTAAACATAACTCAACATAAAGGAAAGAATCATATTCATTTTTTATTCATCATCAATAAGGTCATAAACTTCAACAAGCTATACCAATGCCTTATTTGGGCCTCAGGGTTATTTAGAGTTGGATAAGAATTGATAGTAGAAACTTACATAAAAGTCATTACATTTACTTCACTAAATCTATATATGTCTGACATATATAAACTCTCACCATATGCTGGACCTAGCCATCAAATTCAAGTAGAATCACTGATTACCAACGAAAAGGATTTAAGTATATTTAATTTTCCTCCTTGAGGGAACAACCTAAGACATTTTTGTAAATTGCTTTCCAAATCATTCAATTAAACAATCCTAGATCATCTAATCAAAATTGTAACCAATCACGTAGACATGAAGACAACAAAATCGGGGCACAAAATGTTTTGGTCTGTATATTAATATTCTCCATCAAAATTTTACATAACTCAGAATGATTTTCCAAAAAACTAGAAAAAACTAAATACATTTTGCTAGAGTATCCTTACAAAATTCTTGTGATCATTTTATAAGTAGTCTTGGTATCCGTTTATAGAGATATGGATGAGACAAGCTTCGGACTTCCCTAAAAAGTATTCTTTTTCTAACCATAATTCCCCCCTCAAAAAGGTTACATTTTCTACCAAAGAAAATAGGAGCAAAAATGATTAGTAACCAGCTGGAGAAAGGCCAAATGACTTCTCAATATTCACAGGTCAAGCGCTAGGTGTCCTCAATTCTTTGAAACTCTGATTACCCCAAAATAATCTATTACAAGAGCTAACCCCTTCCAGTTTCCTGAGAGTTGTCACATACTATAGCATTAGTTGATTCTTCACGAGCCTCTGTTTCTTTCATCACATATTTATTTTCCCATTCCCTAAATATGTCATCACTAGGCCATGAGAAACTAACAATTTTCTTTTTTAGCTTATTCAAACATTTCCACTTCTCCCTTAACTGTTTGACTTCCTTTTCCAAAAATCCAAAGTGTGATTTTATTTTTTCAATCTCCTCAATGATTTGAATAAACAAGGAAGTATCATCTACATTTATAATGCCATGTACTCTTTGTGACAACTTATGGCCAAACTCACCAAGCCATTCCTCTTTATCTTTCAATTTATCATTATTAACAAAGCCTCTAGGGAACAATTCAAACTTTTGATCTGCATATTCTCTTCTATACAAGTGTGATTTCCTTTCTATATTAACTCTTTCCTCTCCTAACCTGGACATACCTTTTACCAACTCATGAGTGGCTTTGATAGTGGAATCAACACCTGCCTCTTCCTTGGATAAGTAAATGAGCTCTAAATCAGCCTCCTTAGCAATCCATTTATCCAAAATTGGCTCCAAAATAGCCTTATCCTCTTTCAAAGAATTCAAAATATTCAAAATTCTATTGATGTATATATACACAATTGAAGAGCCAACTGTATCAACAAATTTCAAAATTGTGCCCTTGATCTTCTCTTCATATTTACTTGCAAAAATCCCCTGAGCCTCCTTCAATCTTTCCATATCATCTTGGATAATTTCACCATATTGAAAACTAGGAGTCATAGGAGAAGGAGGGAATTCAATAATTGGGCTATTAGGAGGAGGTCTGGCTGAAGAAGAGGCAATCATCAAATTGGAAGATTCACCTTTTGTTGTTGTCCTCCCATCTAGATCTTCAACTTTGCAATTGTGTTGTCCTTACGAGCTATCTCAAGTTTAGCTTCATTGTATGCTTTTAGGACTACTTCTAACTTCACCTGAAGATCAGCTTTCTCATTGGCTTATTTCTTAGCCACTGCCACACTGAACTTTGCAGATTCTAGAGTTGTACTGACAACCTCTACCACCCCTATGTCCTTCACTCTTCTAACAATCTTGCCTCCTAAATAACTAGATTCTGAGGAGTCTTTCCTCCTTTTTATTTCTTCCCTTCTTAATGACCACATAACAAGAGCCACATGGTCATTACTGTAAGTTACCCCTTCCAGAGGCTTGGTCTCTTTTCTAATTGTATCAAGTAGCAATGCATTAGCTATATCCCACTCAAGGAGAATCAAAACTCCAGCATCTGCAATTAGTTTCCTCCCCTTCTTAGGGGTAATTGCCTCAAATTCTACTAACATTTTCTACTTTATTTCTGCTTCAATAACAGGTATATCTTTGTGGGGATGTTCAACCTTCCCCTTCTCACACCTTTCCTTGAATTGCTCTATATGTTTCCTCAAAACAAATTGTAAAAATGCTCCTGTTTTAACAAAATTGTTGTCTACCAAAAATTCCTCACTGGCCTACTTAATGCCAGGGTCCAGTTCTTTACCTACAAACTCTTCAATAGTCAAGTCCATTTTGGCATCTGCTGGCTCTTCTGGCATTCCCTCTTGCAGCTCTCCATATGCACATGCAATTTCTCCAATACTTCCTAATTGCAACAACTGTTCAACTACTGCTTGCTCATCTCCTATGTGTATTGGGGATTGGGAAGGAGAATACAAGGGCTCACTTGACTACACTTCTTTCCCTAACATTTGCCTTTTTGGGGAGGCTTGTAATTCAGTGACATATTCTATTGGCATTTTTCCCTTTGAGGTGGAGGGCTCATCTTTCCTGGGCATTAGAACATTATACCTTGACCTTTTGTACATTACATACTTGCCCAGAGGAACCACCTTGGAAAAAACAAGTTTAGCTAAAACAAATTTAGCTTTCTCTGGGTCAACTCTTATTACAACCTCCTTCTTCTCATTTAAATTTTGCATTTCATCCTCAAAATAGACCACCAAAAACTTAATCTTCTCTTCAAATGGGTTAAAACTAGCCAAGGGATCATAGCTCCTATCAAAATGTTGAATGAAATAAAGGGTTTTTTGAATGCCAACCATTTATTTCCTTACCTCCTGCCCATCTAGATTAAATTCATTCCTTATTAGGTCTTCAGGAAAGTGGAATTGATGAACTCTACTTCCACATCTGACTTTCTTTCTAAATATACCATTGAAGAAGTCCTTCGGATCATCAAACCTAGCTACTGCAGTAGATAATCTGTATGGCTGAAGAAAGTTCTCAAAATGCAACCAGCCAACCTTAGTAACCACAAACTAATATACCAAAGTGATTGTTGGGAAGATTATCCCTCTTCCTTTGTTTTTTAACTCTGATGCTTGTAGGCCCCCAATTTGCCTCAAGCTTTCAGCAATGCCTATCTTCAAAGGGACTTGGTAAGGGAGAAAATATGGAGTTCCCCTAAAACCATATAATCTGAAAATAGTAGAGACTGGGTACAAGATTATGTCACCCCAATTGGGCATAATTTTAATATCTTCAACAAACTCCTTGGGTCTAATGAACTCTAAGAGGGCCTTAAGAATCCTAGGGTTCTCTGGACATAAAAGGATTCTAAGCTTGGATGCAAAACATCTATCAAACTTCAAATAACTTGCATCCTCTCTGTCCCAAGATTAAACTATACTCCATAACCAAACCAGACATGTCTTCTCCATCCTTTTCCATTAATAAGTCCATATCGACATTTGCAAAGTATTCAACACCTTTAAACAAGAACATGTGTATTAACAGGGAATACCATCCGAAAGGTCTATCTACCTTAGCATTATTTATCCCAATTAGGCCTTCATGAATGACATCAGTAAGGTAGGGTGCAAAATCACAAGTCACTACTAGAGATAGATTCAAAATTTGTGCCATCATAAGAATGTAATGGGTTGGCACGGTGCTTTATACATCTTCCCCAAGAATCTAACATAAAGACTAGTATATTCCCTTAGCCCTCAAAGTAAATAAATTCAAAGGGAAAGGCTCCATTGTGCTAGGGCCTACTAATGTCAATCCTCCTATTTTTGCAAAGAATTATTTCAATGGACCACTCCTAAGGTGATCCCTCTGTGCCTCATAAACCTTCTTAAGCATTTCAAAATTAATGGGCTCCAAGTAGTTTGAGACCTCACTAAGTCAGAAAACTCTTGTGAATTCATCATCATTGATTTTAATTAAAACCCATCCATTTATATTTCTCATAGTCCTAGTAATGGGGTCATAGTTTTTTCCAATTTGGGTCAACAGATCGACATCCATGAATACTCCAAGTACTACAAGATTTCCAACATCTAATTCCCATATATTGTTATTTGGAGCAAGCGAGTTTTACTGACTAAACCCTACTCTGAATAATCCTAAACATTTGATTCCTATCTGGGCATCTCTCAACCAATATACCTTATCATACAAACCATCACCAATCCTCAGGTAGGGAGATTTAGGCACAAGTTACTTCATTTTGGCTGCACTATTGGTAGATTGGGGTAGTTGCTCTAAGAAATCATGACAAATAGCTCTTTCGTGGTAATCTACCTTCCCTCTAAATTCCCTTCATGGTACCATCTCGGAACTACCCTTACTTCAATTAATATTCAAACAAACTCTTCAAAATTTCAAGCACCCAATAATACCAAGTAGACAAGAATTGTAAAGCACAATTGTAAGAAAACTTACTTGCTACTTGAGAAAATACAAACTCCGCACTTGTTCTTCTGCAAATCTCTTTGAATTCTTTCTACAACTCAAAACAATGGCATATAGAGGGTTTATAACAATAACTGAACATCGATTAAGATCAATAAAGCCACACGCTCCGGCAATTAATCCTCTTAAAATTTCAAAATTTTCGCTCCAACGGACCATAAGGAACTCCCTCTGAGTATTTTCCTTTTAGTTGTTGATCCACGATGACTAAAACTCAAGCATCTTCCTATTGCAGTTTATTGACCACCATAAGATCATGCAAAGCTCACGTTCTCATTAACCATATGAACTTTGTAAGTGGGCCCATCAGTTAGCCATTCATCTTCTCTTTGTCGCTAATCCACAAAGAATAATGGTAACACAACTTTGCACTGCAGTTCAACAATAATCTTTGATCTTCCTCCGACCTATCAGCCTTTTAACTTACTTGGGCCACCCACTTTCAAACGGGCCCTATCATCTAGTCGCTGATCCACAATGACTAACAATCAAGTATTTCTCAATCGCGGTTCAACGACAATCGCCGAATCAACAATCAACCACTTGATCTTTAGGAACTTTTGCTACTTAACCACCACCATTTTACTGTCTTCCGTAACCACTTGCCTGAACTAGTTCCCTTAACCGCTGCTAGTGGCTTGTCACTGGGTTGCAAATAATAATCATCGTGCAACTTCACATTGAGGTTCAGTGACAGCCGTTGATCCAAAAAAACTTATATGCTCTTTAACACGCCTTGGCTGCTCTCTTTGAACAGATCCCATGACTTGGTCACTGATCCACAAAGAATAACATTTAGGCATCTTCCCATTATGTTTTAGTGACAACCATCAGATTATAAGGAACCTTCTTGATCTTTAGGAACCCTGATAGATTATAAAGGGGAAAAAACTTAGGACATTTAGGGAACCTGTGGAAAATTTTAAAAATATTTAAAACCCGCTCAGGCCTAGACTTAGAATGGCCCCGTTTCAACAATGCGACAACCCTTTCATTTAAATGAAAAAGCAATGAGCAGAAAACAAAAGATTTGGAGGAAAACAACCCAAAAGGCTTAATTCTTTGAGTATATTTGAAATGAAAAACCCTAAACCCTTAGAAAAAACAAAAAATTGCAAATAAGGGTAAAATCATAGAAATTGACAGGTTTTAAAAGGATAAAGGTAAGACTTCCAACATTTTTTGAAAACACTGATAATAGAAGCTTTGACTAGGGATGGTTGGATGCAAGACCAACACAAGAATTTAACACAACTCTAGAAAGAAGACAAACAAAAACCCAAAAGAACAGAAAGCAAACCTAATATATACAACACCTACAACTACTGTGCATGGACAAGAACAAGTCAAGAAAAGTAATACTTCAGGAATTGTCCATGCACTGGAAATTCCTGTACTTCACCATTCATTCTTTACAAGAAATATGAATCCTTGTTGTTAACATCCACAACAATAAAAGGACCTATCCACAGTGATTCAAATTTTTTGTGCTTACCCTTGTCCTTTCCTTAAGTGTTCCACTGAAGAACAATATCACCAACCTGAAAATTCCTATTTGTAGTTCTTTTATCAAATAGATACTTTGATTGTAGTTGGATTTTTAAGTTCCTCTTATGAGCTATAACTCTCATTTCTTCCAACTCTATCATCTAAACCATTATATCCTCCATAGGTTCTGATAGTTCCAACTCTTCAGATTGCATAAAATTATACACAGGGAGGAAAGTGTTTATGGGTACCCTAGTCTGTGTCCCATAAACCAATTCAAATGGAGATAGACCAATGGCCTTCTTCACAGTAATCCTATCTACCCACAACGCTAACTTAAGATTTTGGTCCCAAGATCTTTTGTTTTGTTCAAGAGACTTTTATTACTAGATTCTGCTTGTCCATCGCCTTGTGGGTGATATGGTGAGCAATATGACATATTGATTCCATAACTTGCACAAAATTATGTGAATTCCTCTGACCTAAAACACATGGCATTATCCATTATTAATTTCATATGCACTCCAAACCTTGTTATTACTTTATCCATTAAAAACTCAATAATAATCTTACTAGTTGCCCTTTCAGTAGGTATGGCCTCAATCCATTTTGTGAAGTAATCTATGGCCACCATGATCCATCTGTGGCCTCTGCCTGATTTTTCTGCTATCTCTCCAATAAAATCAATACCCCATTGGACAAAAGGGGCTTCAACTATAATAGGGTTAACTGGTAAAGCTCCTTCATAGTTTAATTTAGAAGAAAATTTTTGGCAAGGATCACATTTCTGAACATATTTATGGGCATCCTTGAAAAAAGTAGGCCAATAATACCCTGCCCTGATTATCTTACCAATAGTTATCTTGGTTGAATAGTGACCCCCACACACTCCACTATGCATCTCTATCAGCATTATTTTGGCCTATGAATTATCTAGGCACATCAATAATTCCCCATCTCTATTTCACCAGTACAGGCCCCCTTGACTAAGGATATATTTGTGGGATTTCAATTTTTGTGTCCTCTTCTGATTTTGAGTCATTTCTTCTAGACAAGTAGCATCTTTTAAAAAATGCACTACTTTTGTATACCATGGCTACATTTTAATACTAGTAACCATGACCTTCTTAGTTTCAAAATTATAAATGTCAACAGTATCAAGATTTGATTCAATCATTAATTTGGCAAGGCCTAATCCTCTTACCAATTCGGTAATCTTGATCTCTAGGTCAAACTCTTGTATTCTATTTATCCACCTACACCTTTTACCATTGATCTCAGACTGAGATAGAATATCCTTGATAGCTGCATGTGGAACATAAGTAATTATTCTTGCATTTACAAGATAAGGCCTAAATGCTTTAACAACTTTGACTAAAGCATATGCCTGCTTTTCCATGATTTCATACTTTAACTCAGCAGCCTATAAAGATTTTCTATAAAAGGCAATTGGATGTTCATATCCTTCATCATCCTTTTGAAGAAGAACTACTCCTACTTTGTGAGAAGAAGCAAAATAAAATAATGAGAAGGGCTTACTGTAATCAGGGGATTTCAACATTGGTACTTCCTGAATAGCCTTCTTAATTTTCTCAAAAGCCTGAGCACCTTCTTCATCGCAAAAAAACTTTGCATCTTTTTTAAATAGCTTAACAATAGGCTTAACAATTTCATCAAAGTTAGCTATAAACCTCCTAACAAAATTCACCTTGCCCAAAAAAGACTAAATTCCTTTAACACTCTTTGGCTGAGGTACATTATTAATAGCTTCAATTCTTTCAAGGTCTATTCTAACCCCTTCCTTGGAAACAATATGCCCTAACAATTTGCCTTTAGACACAACAAAGTGGCATTTTTTTGGATTTAAAGATACACCGAATTCCAAGGCCTTGCAAAATATTTTTTGTAAATGACCACAGTGGTCAGCTACCTTCTTTCAGAAACATGTCAAATCATCTTGGAAAACAACCATTATGATGCTAATAAATTCTTTGAAGGCTACATCCATAGCCCTTGGAAAAGTTGCCCCAACATTCTTCAAATGAAATGGCATTCTTTCATAAATATAAGTTCCCCAAGGGGTAGTAAAAATAGTCTTAAACTGCTCAGACTCTTTTACTAATACCTGATTGTAACTAGAGAATCCACCCATCATTGAAAGTAAATCACAACCAATTACCCTTTGTAACATAGCCTCCATGTTTGGGGATGAATAATTGTCTTTAAGAGATGCAACATTAAAGTCCCTGAAATCCACATAAAGCCTTCTGTCCCCATTCTTCTTTCTAACAGGGACTAAATTGGATGCCCATGAAGAATTCTTTATAGGCTTTATAATCCCCCCTTCTCTCAGCTTAGGTAATTCTTGCTGCATTTTGGTTTCTAAGAGGGGGTTAATAGGTCTTTGCTTTTGTCTAAAAGGATTAGCATTAGGATGCAATGATACTTCATGCTGAAATAAGTCTTGTCTATATGCCTTCAAGTCCTCATAGGACCAAGCAAAAATATGTTTATAATTTCTTAACAAATTAATGAGGTTAGTCTTGATATGGGGAGACAAATTCTTCCCGATATACACCAACTTAGGGGATGACTCTATCCCTAAGTTTACCTCTTCCAATTCTTCCAATTTAGTGGATGACTTTTGGTGCAAATGACTATCACTATAACTAAAGATACCCTCTAGTTCTACCAATCCTCTAGGTATCTCATTAGTTTCTAAATGAACCATGTCATTTCCAAAAACTATTTCTCTACTATCTACTACCTCCACCAATGCATTACAATCAATTTTTTGTCCTTCATACTCATCAATGCATTATACAGACCTAAGTATATCCCCATCATCTTCAAACACCTTCCAATTGTAGACATTATCTGGGATAGAAGGTCTAGCTTTAATCTTGACTATTGCCACATCGGTCAATGTTACATCATTATTTTTTAGTACAACATTAGCTAGGAAATCTGCCACAATATTTTTAGATCTCTCAATCCAATAAATTGAAAATGGATTAAAATGTTCAATCACATCCCAAACAACATGCTTATACCTTTTCAACCAGTTGTTCTTGGATGCATATGTTGATCTTATCAGAGATACTACTAGCTCTGAATCTCTAAAACCTTTCAATAATTGAATTCCATGATTTTTAGCGATTTCTAACCCCAACATAAGGCCTCATATTCAGTTGTATTATTTGTACATTGAAAAACCAATAGAAAAGAGTATTTGAAAGTAATACCTGATGGAGAAATAAAAAGCACCCTTGCTCCAGATCCTTCTTTGGAGAAATCTCCACCAAAGTACATATGCCACAATCCTTCTTGATGAGACTCCAATTCATTAACAATGGGATCTGTGATTTTTAAGTGAGGCTGAATTGGTTCCATTCTAAAACTATCAGTCCACATCAATCATGCAATTAAGCATGTTAGGATCTACTTTCTCAATGACCCTTGGGGCATGTGGCTCTCTATATAACTTAACCTGATTCTCGTTCACTGGGATAATTGCATATGAAAGGTCCAATTGAAAATTTCCCCCAACTACTATAGCCCATTGTCTAGATAGAAGCATTCCATAATGAGGTTTGGTATCAGTTATTATAACATCCATCTTGTAGGTGGCTTCAGGGAATGCTGCTATTTTTACTTCTATATCTTTTATTGTACCCACAACAGGTACTTCTTTGTTGTCCATATCATAGCACTTCCCATACAAAGTATTCATTGACAGTCCCAATTCCTTCATGACACCATATGGCATCACATTTGCGGCAACTCTTGAATCAATCATGCAATTTTTTATTAACCTATTATTTACTAATAAATTTACATAAAAAGGATAAACTTGGGAAGGTTCTTGAGTAATTGTAGTTCTCACATAAATTTTTGGAATTTTTTTCTCTTGATCCCTCTTATTTTTCTCAATACCTTTGGGTAAAGATGAAGTGTTGTCTGATATATTAGAAAGCAAAGAAAAAGTAGCTTCTCTGTTCTCCTTTATTTTTAGCAGTTCCACCAGTGGCACTGTAACTTTCATTTGGATCAAGGCCTAAGTCATATCAAATGTAGAACTAACACTTAACTTAGTATGGGCTTTAACCTTTTCTATTTTTGGCTGACTTGCCCTTTTATCTACAACAGTCCCAAGTGAATTGCCAGTTGTACTGTTCTCTGCATTCTTTCCCAAATCTTTGGATTGGTCCCCTTTTGGATGACCACTTTGGGGTGGAGTGTTACTACTTGCCATATTTTTCTAAGACACTTCTTTCATAAACATAGAACTAGGTTCACCCTAATCTCCATCCCTTTTGTTACTCATCAGATTGTAGTTATGTTTGGCCTTGGTTATAGCAGCTTTGGTGAGATTCTTGACTTCTTCCTCACTAGGCCTTCTAAGATGGAATTCTTCATCCTCAATTATTACAACATTCAAGGTGGGATGCCATTTAATTGTTAACTGCCCATGATAGGTTTCACTATGGCTCAATGCATCATACCTACTTGATTCACCTTGTCAAGACTCATCATCACTTTCAACAATAGTTTCAAACATATTAACTACAGGCCTGTTCTCACTCTAATATCTTAGTTCACTCTCACTCCATATAGATTCATTTAATCCTTGAGCCACAACACATTGGTAAGGAGAGTGTGGTCCATCACATGTTGTACACCAAGGGGTGTTCTCCATATTATGCACATTTCCACCCTTTAGGGGATCAAGAGTATCATGATTATGTGTGTTTCTTGGCTTATCTTGGAAAGGTTTACCATCCTTCTAAGTGGTGTCATATGGCATGTCACATAACCTAGTAGGCCTATCTTGCCAATTGTAATGAGGTTTTCTCATTTTTACTTACCTTAATGGTAAGGTCTTTCACAATAGTCATTAATTTCTCAATCTTATCCTCTTCTTTAGAGGTTTTATTAAGTTGTGGCTTTTGCTCTTGCCACAATCTACCATCAGTCCTCCTTCCCACCTTTCTTGATGCTTTCCTATTACTTTCCACATTTATGGTGATTCTAAAAGCATCTCTTAAATTATGTGGGTTTTTGTCTCTGAGGATATAAGCTATTTTTGGGTCAAAGGCATTATAATAAGTAGTTAGACATACTTTCTTGTCTAACCTCATTATTTGAAAAAGTCTATGCATTGCCTTTTAAAACCTTGCATTAAAATTTATGACAGCTTCATTATCAGATTTCCTGATGTTGTTAGATTCATTGAGCATGAAACTCACATTTGTCTTGTCTCCATATTGCTCTTGAAAGCAATTTTTGAAGTCTTCCCAAGAACTAATTCTATCTAGAGGTAGCCATTGATACCAATCCCTGGCATCATCCACTAAGGACTACAGAAACAATTTCATAATCACATCCTCATTTGTCATGCCCAAAATTTAGGGCAAAAACGGAATGATTTTTTTTTTTTTTAAAATAACTATATAACATAAAGTTCGCTGACACGACATGCACTAATGTATTTTGTCAAAACTATATTCGAGCAAATTTTGTTATTAAGTCAAGTAACGAAATTAATTTAAAATTTATTTATGGAATACAAGACGTTTCAAATTTAATTTCTCAAGAAACCCAGTCAATAGATTAAATATGTCCCCATAGACAACTAAGTTATAATCGAGCTAAACCTCCTAGCTTTTAATTTCAATTTCCCATAAATAGTTAATCTAGAAATATTTAATTTTATTTTAAAAACTTCTCAAGCTATTAAAGTTTAAATAATTATTTACTTCTCCAATATTTAATTTAAATCAATTCGTACTATTTGAAATTCAAATATTAATTCCATAACAATTTAACTTAAACCATTTCTACCTATTTACATCTATATAAAACATAATTATATAAAGACAGCCTTATATATATATATATATATATATATATATATATATATATATATATACATATATATAATGTATATAGAACTCCCTAGGGTTTCACCAATGCAAACCCTATCTAATAAAATACCTATCTCAATAAACCCCTTTCTCTTTTTTTTAAAGTATAAAAATGAAGCTTCCCTTGGGATATTTAATTATTTTACCTTAATCATATCTTGTTTGCCCTAACCCCAAGCTTTGGGTTAGGGCATACCATTTTATATTTATTTATTATTCTTTTTTTGTACCTTTCATTTATTTTTGGCTCAGACTGTGCAGGGCCGAAACCCATCGAGTAGCGGCCATGGTGAAGTTCGCAGGTCAGAGGACGGGTGACAGGGGTGCCACTGTGTGTCCACACACTGGGAGCCGCAGCGGCTCACATTGTGTGTCCACACAGTGCAAGCCATGGCCCACACTGTGTGTTCACACAGTGGAAGCTACGAGGCCGCCCACTATGTGTACACACAGTGGCTTCGGCCCTACGACAATACTCCAACAAAAAAAACCCTTCTTTTTTAAAAAGTTATAAATATTTTTATTTTTGTGTATATTCTTTTTTTTAAAATATATATATATATTTGTATATATTTGTATATACATATTGATATACATCTTTATATATATATATATACATATATATATATATATATATATATATATATATATATATATATATATATATGTTCAACGCATTTTATTTTCTTTTCTTTTAAACATATTTATAATGATATAAATGCAAACTGCCTGCCAATAACATATTTGCATGGATTTATAAATTCCATGAGACATCCAATTAAAGTAAATAGGCTCTAGTATTTCGATTTAGATGAAGAGGATATAGATGGATTAATAATTTTCAAACTTCTTTCTACTATATTGCTTTTACAGAAAATAGAAATAAATAATTTTTTTTCGACCTACAATATGCATGCAAATCTAACTTATGCCTTTTCTATTTTATTTTATTTTAAATGCTTAAGAATGGAAAAATTTACTGCAAATCAATTTATCATGAACACATCAGATATACGATTTTATTTTGACTTTGGGGATACTAATCTAGGAATACGTATTTCTTTCTACAATAGATAAATTACTAAATTTTGCAATCATTATAGCAACTAATTAGATATTATATTTTACCTTTTTTTTTAATATATTTAAAATCTATCAACATCTACAACTCATAATTTCTACAATTAAAATGAAGACAAAATCGCAGTAAAAAGAAAAACACAGAATTAAATAAAACTGATTTTTATATTTCAATGACTATTGCATGCATTTCAAAAGCATTTCTTTTCAAAGAGAAACATGAATATATCTAGCTTTTTACAATCCTAAAGGTATTTTGCAAAATTTACAAAATATTTCTTTATCTAAATAACAATAACTAATCTCATGCCTTTATTTCAAATTTACAATTAGCCTCTCATTTCAACGAATGAGGGTATATTCCTTCTTTTAAAACTAATAAATACAACTACAAATAAATTCCTGCAACTTTCCACTTGACCTATTCTTTTCTCCCGACAATCCTGCATATTAAATCACAAATATGACCATGGAGTGCTCACCTCCCAGCCTAGGCTAACTGGTAGCCACCCCCGAGCTCAAACATGCAAACACATAGAAGACATAATACACACAGACTTCAAACACACTCCCATCCTGGCTACACTACACCACACTTTGGTGATGACCTTTTTAAGGGTAGTAGTGGACCAATACCCTGAGGAGAACTGTAAGTATGGAAAACATGTAGCCACCTCATGGCACAACAAATACATCAAGAATTTCAACCCCTTATTCCTTATGCCCCCCAAGGCATTCTAGCCTTATATCCCCCCTTATGACCCCCATTTCAGAAACAGGCCATGCAGCAAGGGTCACACAAAAATCCCTTGTGATCGCTCTCATAATGAGAGTCTCTCACTCGAGGGTTGTCACTGCTACCACCCACAAGATCCTCCTCTCTCCCAAGAGTAAGAGGTCTTGAAAACTCCCAAAAACACATACAAAACATAATACAAAATACCAAATGAAATTCCCAAAAAGGACATACAAGAAAATAGATTTCTTACACCAACATACTTTCAATCACATGCAAAAAGAAGTCATTTTAAGAATAATGTAACCAACCTTAATCTGCCCAAAGGTAGGTTAGTATGCTTGAGGAAGAGCTGCCCAAATCCAAGGATCTTCTCCATCTACCCTTAGCCAAATTTTACTATTCCAATCTATTCTATTCTTTTCAAAATTTCTCTTGTTTCCAAAAATGGAGAGTGGGTGATTACCCTCAAATTTTTAAATTCTTGCTTAAGAAGCTCATTCTCTCAGTTCTCACAAGTTTCTAAAAACTAAAGAGGAAGGTAAGACAGAATGGGAAAGAGAACTCTCATTCGAAAAGGAAAGTTTACAACTGGGTTCAAACTTCTAATTTCAATTTTCGCACAACTCAGCAAAGTCAAATTTTAGAGTGTCTAAAAGGTCACTTAGGAGTAGAAACTTGCCTAAAATTACCCCTAACCCTTAAGTATACCTTATGGGCTTTAGGAAACCCTATTAAACTACCCCTAGGTGTTCATTTAACCCATTTTAAACCCCTTTGAAGTTCATTTTCGGGTCAAACCTATGTTGACCACCCCGAAGATTCTTTACCCAAGATATTTATGACATCACGTTATATTAATTGAAAAATCTATAGTTGAACACTTTCCCACCAAGAGACAAAAATAAAATTTAAACTTAAATCCACACATGTGTCAAGTGACACAAATAAAACACTTTTACAATTTAAAACATGAAATCGTCTCTTGTGGATTTTACACAAGTAAATTAAATACACTTAACACACATGCAGCATATATTGTTACGAATAAAATACAACACAAATGGGGTGTTGTCTCTCCAAATAGACAACCCCTGGCTTACGAACATACATAAGTCTAGGTTTGGTTCTTCGTAAATTTCCATGGTCACATGGATAACTTCCTGCACATCTCAATTTACACTTTTTTACTTTCAAATATCCACATATAATATAATTCAAAGGAATAATAATACACATCATCACTTGCATACAATTTACATCTGAACAAATTAAATACATCTTTTATCCAAGCAATTTCACATAAGCACTTCATCCCAATTCTCATAAACTTAAACATACATCATAATTCTATTATCATAGTAAAGTCTTGCAAAATCAATAACGACATTTATCACCACAATTTCATCTTATTCAAAAATCATGTAGTGTTCTATCTCATATAGCATATAAATAAATCATCAATATATAGCAATGTTATGCAAATCCTGAAATCATACAAGTTCTAAATTCTAAAATGCATCAAAATAAAGTATCCATAATTGTCTCAATATAAAAATCACTGAAATGTCAGACTGAGTCGAGGTGAGGCCTCACACCCTCCCCCTCTAGGCATGAACTTCCTCCTGGAGTTCATCAAAGAGGTGGGGGTACTCTGATCTCATACGTGTTGCGTCCTCCCATGAAGTCGTAACCTCATCATAACAATCCCACTGGACCCTAACCTAGTCCAGCTCTCGACCTCGAACGGCCAACGTCCGACGTGCCAAAATGCAAATGGGCTCCAAAGCTAGATGCCCATCCGACTCCACCTGCAAGGCATCCCAATCTAAAATGTGAGACTCATCATAGATATATTTTCTTAAAACTGATACATGAAACACATCGTGGATGCGTGACAGGCTAGGTGGCAATGCTAAATGGTAGGCAACTGGGCCTATCCTCTCAAGAATCTCAAAAGGTCCTACAATGTGAGGTGCGAGGTTAGCCCTTTCTGTAACAGATTGGACTCTTATGTGGTCACACTCTCAAGAAGACTCTATCTCCAACCACGTAGCTATGATCTATCCTCTTTGCATCAACATATTTCTTTTGTCTATCTTGAGCCTCTCTGAGACGCTGCCTAATCAAATCCACCTGATGTTCCATATCCCAAACTATCTCAGGACCAATAGCAACTCTGTCCTCTATGCGATCCCAACTCAAGGGCATCTTCCAGGGCCTGTCATATAATGCCTGATAGGGTGGCATCCCCAAAGAAGTGTGATGCCCATTGTTATAGGCAAACTCCACTAAGGGAAGATACTCCTCCCACCGGGTCTGATGATCCATGATGTACATGTGAAGCATATCCTCTAACACCTGATTGACCCTCTCTGTCTGAGCATCTATTTCCAGGTGATAGGCTGTATTGAAATTGAGCTTAGTGCCCATAGCTAGCTATAATGACTTCCAAAAGGAAGAAGTGAAAAGAGAATCCCTATCAGAAATAGAATCCCTGTCAGAAATAATCTTGCGGGGCACTCCATGAAGTCTAACAATGTCTTGTAAGAACACCTATGCTACTGCTGGAGCTGTGAAAGTAGTACAGACTAGTGAAAAGTGAGCTACTTTGGTCAACTTGTCGACTATCACCAAGATAGCATCATGGCGACTAGAAGACATAGGAAGACCAATGATGAAATCCATGGATATAGTATCCCACTTCCACTCTGGTATAGCATGAGACTGGAGCAACCCACCTGGATGGTGGTGCTCTGCCTTTACTCTCTGACACTCGAGGCATTGAGCTACTATCTCAGCAATGAGCTGCTGCATTCCTGGCCAATGATATAACTGCCTCAAATCAGCATGCAACTTTTTAACTTTGGGATGCATTGCATAAGGAGCTCTTTGAGCCTCTGTGACAATGAACTCTCGCAACCCTCCAGAGGAAGGTACATAAATGCGCCCTCTGTGGTGTAATAGTCCATCGAAATCCAAAGAATAATCCACATATTTCCCCTCTAGAGTAACCTGAGATCATATTACCTGACCAACCTTTGCATACCATCCATCCTCTGGCAAGTGCTGTAGTATACAGTCTCTCAAATCTGTGCCCATAGATATGGTGTAAACCTCGTGACATCTCCTACTCAAAGCATTTGCAACTACGTTTTCCTTTCCTTTGATGTAGTGAATGTCAAAATCATATTCACACAAGAACTCCATCCATCTCCTCTGACGTGCATTAAGGTTCAGCTAAGTGAAGATGTACTGAAGACTCTGATGATCTGAATGCAGCTCGAAGTGATGACCTAAAAGGAAGTGTCTCCACCTCACAAGTGCATGCACTACTGTTGCAAGCTCAAGGTCATGAGTGGGATAATTAAGTTCATGAGTCTTAAGTTTCCTAGACTCGAAAGCTATGGCCCTACCATCCTACATAAGAATTGCTCCTAAATCCTCTAGTGAAGCATCGGTACAAACCATGAAGTCAGCTATGGGATCTGGTACAACAAGGATCGGAGTGCTAGTAAGTGCCTTCTTGAGTTCCTGAAAGGCCTTCTTGCACTTCTCTGTCCACTCAAATTTCTTCCCTTTACGCTGAAGAGAAGTAATAGGGTGTGCGACTTTGGAGAATCCCTCAACAAAACGTTGGTAATACCCTTCTAAGCCCATGAAACTCCTGACCTCTGTCACACTGGTTGGCACTGCCCAATCCATAATAGCCCTAATCTTTTATGGGTCAACTAAGCTCCCATCACCGGAAATAACGTTCCCAAGGTACTTGACCTCTGACCAAAAGAAAGCACACTTCAACAAATTGCCAAACAACTGCTTATCCCGCAAACACTGCAATACCTATTTCAGGTGCTCCTCATGTTCCTTCTCATTCCAAGAATATATCAGTATATCATTGAGAAACACAATAACAAAATGGTCCAAAAATGTACAGAACACCCCATTCATGAGGCTCATAAAAACTGTTGGGGCATTCGTAAGTCCGAATGGGACTACAGTGAACTCATAGTGACCATATCTAGTGTGAAATGCGGTCTTGTGGATATCGCTCTCCACTATTCTCAACTGATGGTACCCTGACTTCAGATCTATTTTGGAAAAGACTTTGGCACCCTAAAGTTGGTCAAATAAATCATCAATTCTGGGCAAAGGATATCGGTTCTTGATGGTTACTTTATTTAGCTGCTGATAATCCATACATAATCAGAGAGATCCATCCTTCTTCTTAACGAAGATGACTAGTGCTCCCCAAGGGGATACGCTAGGATGAATATGACCCTTCTCCAGGAGTTCTTCAAGCTATATTTTGAGTTCATTAAGCTCGTTTGTGCTCATCCTATAAGGTGCTCTGGAAACTGGCTCGGCTCCTGGTACTAGGTCTATATGAAAATCAATCTCTCTATGGGGTGGCATTCCCAATAACTCTGAAGGAAATACATCTGAATATCCCTTAAGGATAGGATGGTCATCAAGCGATGTTTCTTTTTCTTCCTCTTCTCTTCTGTCACTGATAGTGATAGCAAAAAGTTGACATCCCTTTCACATGCTCTTCTTAAGCTGCATTGTGGAGATCATACAAAGAGACACGGGCCTCTGAATCCCAGTGATAACTATGGGCGAACCATGATCATCCTCACACTCGATCATTTTTAGGTGGCAATCCATCTTGGCTCTGTGGGCATAAAGCCAATCCATGCCAAGTACGATTCTGTAAGATCCAAGTGGCATCACTCTAAGGTCTACTAAAGTGGTGGTCTTGCCAATCTGTAGCTGACATGCCCTAACCTCTGATTCCACTGACACTCTAGCCCCTAAAGCTAATTCCACTTCCCAATTGACACCCTGTCTAGTTGCCACTAGCCTACAATGCTCCACAACCAATGGAGATATAAAGGAGTTAGTAGCTCCTGAGTCAAACAAAATAGATACATTGTTACCTTTGATCATACCTGTAGATTTGATAATTGTGGCCTAATGCTCAGCCTGGTAGTTGTCAACTGCTACGAATACTCTATGGGACCTGCCCATATCACCAACTGTCAGCTCTGAAGCCACCATCCACTGATTCACTACCACCTAACCCTGAGGGTAATCCCTCGCCATATGCCCCATGGCTCCACATGTAAAGCAAGCACCCCATGCCTGGAACTGGGTGCCCTGAGGCCTAGAGAAAGCCTGACCTCCTATCCTACTGGATCTGTTATACCCACCCCTAGAGGACTGCTAAGTCCTCACCGACGGTGTGTACTGCACCTATGCTCTCTGATCACATCTCTATCCCTGAGTTTGCCACTGTTTGGGCTTGGAGCCCTACTGATACTATGGAGGTTTTTGCCTCTAGTTCTATGGTGTCTGTTGCGGAGGAGGGGGTTTGGAGAACCCCTAAGAATTTCGGTTGTTTCCTTTCCAATGTGGTTTCTGGAATCCATAAGTCTGAGGTGTGGGATTTCGGTTCTAAAACCGATCCCTATTGTCCTGTGGTCTGACTTGAATTTCCTCAGCAATCAGTGCCTTCTCCATGGCAACCCGAAGGCTCTCTGGAGTGGACATCGTAACAGGCCTGGCTATATCGGCATTTAACCCTCTGATGAAACGGTTTACAAGAAGTTTCTCATACTTTAGATAATCTACATAAGGCAACAGCTCAAAGAATTTGCTTTCATATTGGGTTACTGATAAGCCTTTTTGTTGGAGATCATGAAATTCATCTATATGATGTTGTCTGAAGTGTTCTGATAGGTACCTCTCACAGAACCTCTCTATGAATATCCCCCAAGTGGGAGTATCAGGAACTAATCCGCATTTGTACTCTTCCTGTCTCCACCAAGTGGAGGCCAACCCACTCAGCAGATGGACTGCGACATGTGCTTTTAGGTTGCTCTCATAAGATCGCAACGCAAAGCACCTCTCAAGACTCAAAAGCCATGCCTCGGCCTCTACCCTATTGGTAGAACCTCCAAAGGATGGTGGCTAGAGGTGCATGACCTCCCTGATAAGATCCCTTGGATCTCGACAAGCTCTCTCAAAATAAACTGGTTCCACCACTGGAGGTGGTCCTGGCATGTGCATAGACTCTGGCTCATTTCCACCCCGACTCTCTACAAGAATAGGAGCTGGGCTCCTACTTCATTCTCTATCAACAGATCTATGACTCCCAGAGTCATGACTTCTAACTTGAGGGTTCTCTGCTCGGATCCTTTCCTGAACTATGCCAATAAGATTCTGTATTGCTTCTAAGAGGTCTCAATTAGGTTCATTTGGCTATTTAGGAGGTGCTCCTGGGTTCTCTTCTAGAACCGATGCCTCCCTCACTACCTCTTCGCATGCTATGTGCACACGTCTAGGACCCTGTCCACGCTTGCGAGCTTGTTGTGTTGTCAGAGGCATCCTAAGAGGAAAAATAGAGTAAAATAAATAATTAATTTCTTTTAGAATAGTATTAGTTCAATTAAATTTAAATTTCTTATAAAATCAAATTTAACAAAAAAGTAATTTAAATAATCTAAGGCGAAACGTAAGTGGAGTAAGGTTCCTAGTGTGGAAACCTTGCTCTGATACCAAAATCTCATGCCCAAAATTTAGGGCAAAAACAGAATGATTTTTTTTTTTTTTAAATAACTATATAACATAAAGTTTGCTAACATGACATGCACTAATGTATTTTGTCAAAACTATATTCGAGCAAATTTTGTTATTAAGTCAAGTGACGAAATTAATTTAAAATTTATTTGCGGAATACTAGACGTTTTAAATTTATTTTCTCAAGAAACCCAGTCAATAGATTAAATATGTCCCCATAGACAACCAAGTTATAATCGAGCTAAACCTCCTAGCTTTTAATTTCAAGTTCCCATAAATAGTTAATCTAGAAATATTTAATTTTATTTTAAAAACTTCTCAAACTATTAAAGTTTAAATAATTATTTACTTCTCCAATATTTAATTTAAATCAATTCATACTATTTGAAATTCAAATATTAATTCCGTAACAATTTAACTTAAACCATTTCTACCTATTTACATTTATATAAAACATAATTATATAAAGACATCCTTATATATATATAATGTATATAAAACTCCCTACGGTTTCACCCATGCAAACCCTATCTAATAAAATACCTATCTCAATAAACCCCTTTCTCTTTTTTTTTAAGTATAAAAATGAAGCTTCCCTTGGGATATTTAATTATTTTACCCTAATCATATCTTGTTTGCCCTAACCCCAAGCTTTGGGTTAGGGCATACCATTTTATATTTATTTATTATTATTTTTTGTACCTTTCATTTATTTTTGGCTCGGACTGTGCAGGGCCGAAACCCATCGAGCGACGGCCATGGTGAAGTTTGCAGGTCAGAGGAGGGGTGACGGGGGTGCCATTGTGTGTCCACACAATGGAACCTGCTGCTCCACTATGTGTCCACACAGTGGCAGCGCGGCACCACTGTGTGTCCACATAGTGGGAGCCACAGCAGCCCACACTGTGTGTCAACACAGTGGAAGCCGCGGCCCACACTATGTGTTCACACAATGGAAGCCGCGAGGCCACCCACTGTGTGTACACACAATGGGATCTGCAACCGATCCACTGTGTCCACACAGTGGCTTCGGCCCTACGACAATACTCCAAAAAAAAAAACCACTTTTTTTTTTAAAGTTATAAATATTTTTATTTTTGTGTATATTCTTTTTTTTTAAATAAATAAATATATATATATATATATATATATATATATTTATTTATATATATATTTGTATATATATATTGATATACATCTTTATTTATATTAAGATATATTTATATTTATATTTATATATATATATATATATATATGTTCAATGCATTTTATTTTCTTTTCTTTTAAACATATTTATAATGATATACATGCAAACTGCCCGCCAATAACATATTTGTATGGATTTATAAATTCCATGAGACATCTAATTAAAGTAAATAGGCTCTAGTATTTCGATTTAGATGAAGAGGATATAGATGGATTAATAATTTTCAAACTTCTTTCTACTATATTGCTTTTACAAAAAACATAAATAATTTTTTTTTTTTCGACCTACAATATGCATGCAAATCTAACTTATACCTTTTCTGTTTTATTTTATTTTAAATGCTTAAGAATGGAAAAATTTACTGCGAATCAATTTATCATGAACACATCAGATATATGATTTTATTTTGACTTTGGGGATACTAATCTAGGAATACTTATTTCTTTCTACAATAGATAAATTACTGAATTTTGCAATTATTATAGCAACTAATTAGATATTATATTTTCCCTTTTTTTTTATATATTTAAAATCTATCAACATCTACAACTCATAATTTCTGCAATTAAAATGAAGACAAAATCGCAGTAAAAAGAAAAACACAGAATTAAATAAAACTGATTTTCATATTTCAATGTCTATTGCATGCATTTCAAAAGCATTTCTTTTCAAAGAGAAAGATGAATATATCTAGCTTTTTACAATCCTAAAGGTATTCTGCAAAATTTACAAAATATTTCTTTATCTAAATAACAATAACTAATCTCATGCCTTTATTTCAAATTTACAATTACCCTCTCATTTCAATGAATGAGGGTATATTCCTCCTTTTAAAACTAATAAATACAACTGCAAATAAATTTCTGCAACAATAATCTCCTGCAACTTTCCACTCAACCTATTCTTTTCTCCTGACAATCCTACATATTAAATCACAAATATGACCATGGAGTGCTCACCTCCTAGCCTAGGCTAACTGGTGGCCACCCCCGAGCTTGGAGAACCAGGCCCTAGATAGGAAACAAACATGCAAACACATAGAAGATAGAATACACACAGATTTCAAACACACTCCCATCCCGACTACACTACACCACACTTTGGTGATGACCTTTTTAAGGGTGGTAGTGGACCAATACCCTGAGGAGAACTACAAGTATGGAAAACATGTAGCCACCTCATGGCACAACAAATACATCAAGAATTTCAACCCCTTATTCCTTATGCCCCCTAAGGCATTCTAGCCTTATATCCCTCCTTATGACCCCCATTGCACAAACAGGCCATGCAGTAAGGGTCACACAAAAATCCCTTGTTATCGCTCTCATAATGAGTGTCTCTCACTCGAGGGTTGTCACTGCTACCACCCACAAGATCCTCCTCTCTCCCAAGAGTAAGAGGTCTTGAAAACCCCCAAAAACACATACAAAACATAATACAAAATACCAAATGAAATTCCCAAAAAGGACATACAAGAAAATAGATTTCTTACACTAACATACTTTCAATCACATGCAAAAAGAAGTCATTTTAAGAATAATGTAACCAACCTTAATCTGCCCAAAGGTAGGTTAGTATGGTTGAGGAAGAGTTGCCCAAGTCCATGGATCTTCTCCTTCTACCCTTAGCCAAATTTTACTATTCCAATCTATTCTATTCTTTTCAAAATTTCTCTTGTCTCCAAAAATGGAGAGTGGGTGATTACCCTCAAATTTTCAAATTCTTTCTTAAGAAGCTCATTCTCTCAGTTCTCACAAGTTTCTAAAAACTAAAGAGGAAGGTAAGACAAAATGGGAAAGAGAACTTTCATTCGAAAATGAAAGTTTACAACTAGGTTCAAACTTCTAATTTCAATTTTCGTACAACTCAGAAAAGTCAAATTTTAGAGTGTCTAAAAGGTCACTTAGGAGTAGAAACTTGCCTAAAATTACCCCTAACCCTTAAGTATACCTTATGGGCTTTAGGAAACCCTATTAAACTACCCCTAGGTGTTCATTTAACCCATTTTAAACCCCTCTGAAGTTTATTTTCGTGTCAAACCTATGTTGACCACCCCAAAGATTCTTTACCCATGATATTTATGACATCATGTTATATTAATTGAAAAAGCTATAGTTGAACACTTTTCCACCAACAAAAATAAAATTTAAACTTAAATCCACACATGTGTCAAGTGACACAAACAAAACACTTTTACAATTTAAAACATGAAATCGTCTCTTGTGGATTTTACACAAGTAAATTAAATACACTTAACACACATGCAACATATACTGGTACGAATAAAATACAACACAAATGGGGTGTTGTCTCTCCAAATAGACAACCCCTGGCTTACGAGCATACATAAGTCTAGGTTTGGTTCTCCGTAAATTTCCATGGTCACATGGATAACTTCCTACGCATCTCAATTTACACATTAGTACTTTCAAATATCCACATATAATATAATTCAAAGCAATAATAATACACATCATCACTTGCATACAATTTACATCTGAACAAATTAAATACATCTTTTATCCAAGCAATTTCACATAAGCACTTCATCCCAATTCTCATAAACTTAAATATACATCACAATTCTATTATCATAGTAAAGTCCTGCAAAATCAATAACGACATTTATCACCGCAATTTCATCTTATTCAAAAATCATGTAATGTTCTATCTCATATAGCACATAAATAAATCATCAATATATAGTAATGTTATGCAAATCCTGAAATCATATAAGTTCTAAATTCCAAAATGCATCAAAATAAAGTATCCATAATTGTCTCAATATAAAAATCACTGAAATGTTAGACTGAGTCGAGGTGAGGCCTCACATCATTGGCTATCTCATAGTCATTAATCATGTCACTGAAAGACTTCAAGTATTCCTTTGCACTTATAGCATTGTTTCCAACAAACTTCTGGAGTTTGTCTCTCATTTCAATAGGGACATGGGTTGGATAACCATGGTTTCCATCAAAAAAAAGTTGTTTGTACAATTCCATATTGATGGCTCTTCTTTGGAATTGGTTACTAGTAGAATTATTACCAATTCTCATTCTTAAATTAGGACCACCACCTCGAGAGACTTGGTTATTTTTGTTAACAATTTGCACAAAAGGGATTTGGTTTACTGGGGCCACATTAAAAGAAAAAGTAGAGGTATTTTGATTAACAAAAGGTTGTTGGCTAAGAGGTGGAACTGTATTCACAGACATGGTTGATTGAGTTCCTCCCATAGGATGTGAAGCATACTGAGGTATAGGTTCACCCTAATCTATTGAAGGGAATATTATGGGAAGATCTTTAGGTAGTCAATTTTTCTTCAATTTTTAGCATTAGTTGCTTCTAACTCAACCCTTTTGAACTCCCTCTATAGATTCTCTTTCTCTGTCCTCATTCTCTATATTTCTACTTAATGTAAAAATTGTCCATGATGTAATGTTTCATTTTCGGATACTGCCGCCATAGTTTTGGACCTAGACCTAGTCTCCACAACCTTTTGTTTCTGGCCCTTTGTTGGTAATGGTTTTAGTAGGTTGTGGGTCACTCTGAACCTCCCTACTAGCTTGCATAAAAACTTTGGGTGCAAGACTAACTTTAGCAGTCAAATTCTCTCTGATGATAGGAGCCTCTTCTTTTCTCTTAAGTTCTTCTTGTGTGTATAGCTCGAGATCTGCAATCTGCGTCAATAAGCTATCTCTCTCAAAGAGTTTGGCCTTAATCTCATTCTCTTTGTTCATTTCTTTTTGTGTTCTTAAGGAGATTAGCTGATGAACTCTTATATTAAGAACCTCAATTTCTTGGGAGACTTCATCTAGATTTGGGAAAATTTCTTCCGAGTCTGATACGTGGACTTGAGAAATATCAATCAAACTAACATTTCCATCTATAGTTCATGGTACAAAATCCATCCTAATATTGGAACTACTTCTATCTCTCCTGGAAATGTCAGTATGAGAGAATCCTTGAAGAAAATTTTGGACATCCTCACTATTGCCAAATAGGCCCATATGAAAACTCAAAATATCTTGCTTAGATTTATGAGAACAAGTATTAGAATTTACACCTATGGTTATTTCAGAGGACTTACCCATATGGCTACCTTTCTATATCCATGCAGCATTAATTGGCTCATGTGTAGCTATTCTTCTTTGGCCTTTCTAAGTGGGTACAAGAAATCCTTCTTGCAACTTCTCTTGAGGATTCTTCCTCATGTAAGATCTTGTGTTCCTTCTTCTCTGCATTGTATGTGTTTCCTTAAAATGACTTGTAGTTTGTTAAGAGCACTTGTTGTTTTATTTTTATTAGAATCGCCAACCAATTAGGAATTAAGAAAATATTAACTGAACAGATCACTCACAAGAGACAACGGAATGAGAACGCTATTTTTAGAGAGAAAATAAAAAAAAACACAAGGATATGCCAACTTATTACAAGGACACAGGTAAATGTAGATGCGAGTAAATTCTGGGTGATACAAACACTAATCTGCAACATAAACTTATACTATGACTCTCCCCAGTGCCAACTTCTACAAACCTTATCACTTTAAACATAACTAAACATAAAAGAAAGATGCGTATTCATTTTTTATTGATCATTAAGAAGGTTATAAACTTCAACAAGCTATACCATAGTTTGATAAGAATTGATAGTAGAAACTTACATACATGACATTACATTTACTTCACTAAATCTATATATGTTTGACATATATAAACTCTCACCATATGCTAGAACCAGCCATCAAATTCAAGCAGAATCACTAATTACCAACAAAAATGATTTAAGTATATTTAATTTCTCTCCTTGAGGGAACAACCTAAGACATTTTCGTAAATTGCTTTACAAATCATTCAATTAAACAATCCTAGATCATCCAATCAAAATGGTAACCAATCATGCAGACATGAAGACAACATAAATCAGGGCTCAAAATGTTCTGGTCTGTATATTAATATTCTCCATCAAAATTTTACATAACTCAGAATGATTTTCCAAAAGTCCAAAAAAAACTAAATACATTTTGCTAGAGCTTTCTTACAAAATTCTTGGGATTATTTTCTAAGTAGTCCTGGTATCCATCCATAGAGATATGGATGCGACAAGCTTCAGACTTCCCTAGAAAGTATTCTTGTTCTAACCATAATTACCCCCTCAAAAAGGTTACATTGTCTACCAAAGAAAATAGGAGCAAAACCGATTAGTTAACCAACTGGAGAAAGGCCTCTGTTACTTTCATCACATATTTATTTTCCCATTGCTTGAATATGTCATCACTAGGCCACAAGAAGCTAACAATTTTCTTTTTTAGCTTATTCAAACCTTTCCACTTCTCCTTTAACCGTTTGACTTCCTTTTCCAAAATTCCAAAGTGTGATTTTTGTTTTTCAATCTCCTCAATGGTTTTAATAAACAAGGAAGTATCATCTATATTTATGATGCAATTTATTCTTTGTGACAACTTATGGCCTAAGTCACCAAGCCATTCCTCTTTATCTTTCAATTTATCATTATTAACAAAACCTCTAGGGAACAATTCAAACTTTTGATCTGCATATTCTTTTCTATATAAGTTTTCTTTCCTTTCTAAATTAAGTCTTTCCTCTGCTAACATGGACATACATTTTACCAACTCATGAGTGGCTTTGATAGTGGCATCAACACCCACCTCTTCCTGGGCTAAGTATATGAGCTCTAAATCAACCTCCCTAGCAATCCATTTATCCAAAATTGGCTCCAAAATAGCCTTATCCTCTTTCAAAGAATTCAAAATATTCAAAATTATATTCATGTATATATAAATAATGTAAGACCCAACTGTATTAGTAAATTTCAAAATTGTGCCCCTGATCTTCTCTTCATATTTACTTGCAAAAATCGCCTGAGCCTCCTCTTGGCATTTTGTGAACCGGTATGAGAACTAGTATGTGGACATAATGACATTCTATGTTGTCATTGATGTCAATACACTGAAGAGGTGAGAATCGGCGTATGTAAGAACTGGTATAATACTGTGAACCAGTATCTATACCAAAGTGAAGTGGTGTGCTTGTTCAAGGTGAACCGGCATAAGGTTATCGGAACCAACACATGGAAGTAGTGCATGACTACCGGTTGGTGGTCTCAACTTTAGGGTTTTCGGTTGGAGTGATTCAAGGTGATCTTTATGTGATGAAGTTAGCATGATAATGAAGAACAGATAGTGTTGCCATGTAAGCCTTGTGCGCGTGAAGGATCTTGCATAAAGAAGAGTGTTCCTATCTACCTCGGGAATGTGCGAAGTCTGTAAATGGTGATAATGTGTGATGGGTTATCAGTCACCATGAAATTGGTGGAAAACAAACAATGGAGAATATCTTGAGATTGGATCAAGACTGTTGCATTCAATATAGTATGTTCAACGGTCAGGATTGAACCATTTTAACTCCTTAACCTAGCAGGTCTAGGGTTTAGGGTTTATGCTACCGACCTATCTATTGTCCTATAAGGTCAATGGTGTGATTCTTTTAGAGGTTGTTGGCAAAATTTGTGTGTGTATCTAAGAGAAGAGATACATGATTCTTGCCAGACCAGAGGAGAGAAGTTATGTTTGCAGAGTGTAAGTGCAGAAGGTAAAGACGAGCTTAAGTGGATCTGCATTGGCATTGAGTGCTATTATCAGGTCATTGATATACTTGTTGATCTTTAACCACTTCAACAGTTGTGAAATCCCCTAATAGGGTAGCCTTAACCGGCTTGTTGAAAATCCTCTAATAAGGTAACTTGAAGCTACTGAGTCATTGATATCCTTTAGCTATTGAGTTCTTGAAATCCTCTAACAAGGTACCCTTAATAGGGTTTAACCCTTAACTGGGTGATCCCTAACAGGATTGGTTCCTAACAGAACCTATTTTATCTGTCTTTAATCGGACAAGGCTCCTAACAGAGCAGACTTCCAAAGAGTTCAAAAACAAGCTTGTGGGTATTCATCCGCACCGTGGTTTTTCCCAGTTGGGTTTCCATGTGAAAAAAATGTGTGTCATGTGTGATGCTTTCTTCATGTGATGTCATGATTGTTTTCTGATAAAGTGGTGATGCATGTTGATCTTACTATAATATGCACATCTTTGATGGTAGATTGCACGTTCATGCACTAGGGTGAAATGGGAATGAAGAGTTAGATTACATGAGAAGATAAGTGTGAATTGGTCTTTGCTTATCTCAGTTACACTGGGTTTTGCTAGTTGAACTCTGTTGAAGGACTGGTGCTACTGTTTGTTTGTCAGTGCATAAGTGTTAGTTGACAAACTAGTTTAAGGTTGTGTTTTTTCCTATACTGATTCACCCCCCCTCTCAGTACTAGTTTGGTACTATTCATTCATCATTAAGTTATCAATTGGTATGAGAGCCTCCTCCAGGTCTCTATGTTGTAATCTTAACCGCTTGAGGGAAAGATCCTATTGTAATGATGAAGAGGGAAGGTCCAAAGTTTAACAAAGAAAATTTCAGTATATGGAAAGATAGAATGAAGATATTCATCAGAAGCATGGGTGCTCAACACTGGAGCTATGTTGAGAATCCCTATGTTGCCCCTACTGGTACTCTCACCGATGACCACAAGAGAGAGATATAGGAGGATGGGAAAGTCATGGAAGCCCTAATCAGTAGTTTATCTGACATTGAGTTCATTGATGTCCAAGGTAAGGTTAATCCCAAAGAGGTATGGGATGCTCTTGAAAATATCTATGGAGGTGATGAGCATGTAAAACAAGCTAAGGAAGAAAGCCTTAGAGGAAAGTTTGAAGACATGCGAATGGTTGAAGGTGAAACCATTCAACAGTATGGTATTAGAATCAAAACTGTTGTCGGAGATATCAAGAGTGCAAGTGGTAAAATGGAAGATTCCACTGTGGTAAGCAAAGTCCTGAGATCCCTATTGCCGGTCTATGCAATAAGGGTTGCTGCTATTCAGGAGCTGAGATCAATAGAGAAGACTAAGGTATCCTTGGACTCCATCATAGAAAAGTTGACAGCCTGTGAGCTAAATAGTTTTGATGGCAGTGTTCAAAAGACTAAATTAGCTTTTAGAGCTTCTATTGTACCATCCAGGAAAGGAAAAGAAGCAAGCACTAGTGGTGAACCAAGACAGAGCAGAGTAATGGAAGATGAGGAGTTTCTGATGGAATTTGAAGCTCTTCTTGCTAGGAAATTTCCAAAAGGAACCGGTAAATATAGAGGTAAGCTCCCTTTGAAATGTTTTTCATGTAACCGGATAGGACATATTGCTATGAACTATCCTAATAGTGACAAAAAGGATAAACCAGAAAGATTCAGGAAATTCAAAGGAGGAAACTAGAGAAACTATTTTGTTGCAGTCGATGAAGGTGTCACAGATGATGAATTGAAAGATGAAGAGAATGAAGACATTGTGTTTGTTTCTATAAAGGAAGATGTGTCAGATAAGAAGGCACTTGTCTCCTGCTTTGATAATTCCAATGAGTGGATTATTGACAATGGTTGCTCTCACCATATGAGTGGTGATCAGAGCAAGTTTCTATCCTTGGAAGAGTATGATGGTGGTGTGGTTCATTTTGGCAATGATGCACCATGTATGGTTAAAGGAAAAGGGTCCATCTCTCTGAATGGAAAGAGTAGTGCTGACAATGTGTATTGGGTTGATGGTCTTAGACGCAACCTTCTGAGTGTTGCCTAGCTGAATGAAAGTGGTCTCACTCTAGAATTCAAGAATGGAGTGTGCAGAATCAAAGGAAAGAATGGTGAAATTGTGGCTACCGGTATGCAAACCAAAGGTAACCTATTCCAGCTGAATGCAAATATAAGTACATTTCCTATGGCTAAATTTTATGATAGCTGGATATGGCATAGGAGACTCTGCCATGTAAACTTTGATAACATTGTGAAGGCTAGTAAGATCAAGGTAGTTAGAGGGTTGTTGGTGCTAAGCAAACCAGATAATACCTTATGCAGAGAGTGTCAATTGGGGAAAATGTCTTCCTCAACCTTTAAAGGTAAATCTTTCACTGCTGACAACTTGCTTGATCTTGTGCATACTAATTTGTGTGGTCCTATGAAAACTAGAAGTGTGTAGGGTGATAGGTACTTCATGATTCTCACTGATGGCTGCTCAAGAATGATGTGGGTCACATTCTTGAAAGACAGGTCTGCAGCCTTTGTGAACTTCAAAGCTTTTAGAGCATTCATGGAGAAGGAAAGCGGTAAAAGGATCAAGTGCCTCAAAACTGATCAAGGAGGGGAATTCACTTTCGTAGAATTCAACAAGTATTGTGAAGAATTTGCCATCAAGAGGCAACTGTCTGCCCCCTGGACTCCACAATAGAATGGCCTAGTAGAGAGGAATAACCAGACTGTGGTTGAAGTAGCTAGAACCATGTTGATTCAAGGAAAGGTAGCTCACACCTTTTGGAGAGAAGTGGTAAGCACTGCAGTCTACACAATGAACTAGATACTCATCAAGAAAGGTAAGGACAAAACTCCTTATGAGTATTGGACCGGTAAGACACTTGTGGTTAGCTACTTTAGGGTATTTGGTAGCAAATGTTACATCAAGAGGAGTGAACATTAGGGAAAGTTTGAAGCTAAATGTGATGAGGGAATATTCCTAGGATATTCGACCAAGAGTAAAACTCTCAAGTGTTTCAAGAATAGGACTCAGAGAATTAGGGAAAGTATCAATGTGAGAGTTGATGAAACCTCTGAGAAACCGAAGGAAACTGGTAGTGAGCAAGCTGTAAATGAACCGGTTGCAACCTTCTGGGAACCGGTTGTCAATCAACCAAGTACTAGTAACAGTGTTCCTAAACCAGTGAATGCTGATACTATGAAGATGAGGATGAGGAGGAAAAGAAAGATGAACTAGTCAAGACTATTCCTCGGTATGTCAAGCTAAATCATGATCCTAAGTAGATCATAGGAGATAAGGATGCAAGAATCCTTACAAGAAGAAAGATTAGAGAAAACTCATGTTTGATTTCTGAATTTGAGTCTAAGTCATTCAAAGAGGCTCATAAAGATGAAGACTAGATCAAGGCAATGGAAGAGGAACTTGACCAGATAGAGAAAAATGATACATGGTCCTTGGTACCCAGACCAGAGCATAAAAATGTCATTGGCACCAAATGGGCATTCAGAAACAAGCTAAATGAGGATGGCACAGTGATTAGGAACAAAGCCAGATTGGTGTGCAAAGGATATGCTCAAGAAGAAGGAGAAGACTATGGAGAAACCTTTGCTCCTGTAGCCAGATTGGAAGGAGTTCGTATGCTTCTTGCATATGCAAATTTTAAAGGATTGAATGTATATCAAATGGATGTAAAATCTACATTCCTAAATGGTGTACTTGAAGAGGAGGTGTATATAGAGCAACCAGATGGGTTTTCCCTATCTGAAGACAATGATATAGTGTGCAAGCTACATAAAACCTTATATGGTCTAAAGCAGACACCTAGAGCATGGTATGAACGTCTACATTCCCATCTTGTGAAGATTGGATTTGAGAGAACAAGTGAAGATAGCAATATCTACTTGAAATCTAAAGGAGATCAGATCCTGATCTATGAAGTTTTTGTTGATCACATTATCTTTGGTGGAGATGACAAAATGAGTCATGAGTTTGTTGATGAGATGAAGGAAGAGTTTGAGATGTCACTCATAGGGGAGATTAAGTTCTTCATTGGACTGTAGATCTAGTAGATGAAAGATGGAATCTTTATCACTCAGTCCAAATATGTCAAAGAGGTGTTGAAGACCTTTGGCATGGAAGATAGAAAACTGGTTGGTACACTGATGGTGACTGGTTGCAAATTATCAAAAGAGGATGATTCCGCATTGGTTGATGAGAAGGAATACTGATCAATGATTGGTAAGTTGCATTATGTAGTGCATAGCAGACCAGATATTACACATGCAGTTGGCATTACTGCAAGGTTCCAGAAAAGTCCAAGAGAATCCCACTTTGTTGCAGTCAAGTGAATTCTTAGGTATCTGAAGGGAACAGTTGACTATGGATTGTGGTACCTATATAGCAATGATTTCAACCTGAAAGTATTCAAAGACGTTGATTGGGTAGGTAATGTGGATGATCAGAAAAGCACAACCAGTGGTGAATTCTTTCTTGGTGGTAGATTGGTCTCATGGATGAGTAAGAAGCAGAGTTGTATCTCTTAGTCTACAGCGGAAGCAGAGTATGTTGCAGCTTTCATGAACTACACTCAGATAATCTGGATGAAGCATGTATTAGATGGCTTCAAAATCCCTATATCTGAATTGGTAAGTATATTATGTGATAACACAAGTGCTATCAATATTTCAAAGAATCCAGTTTTATATTCTAGATCCAAGAATTTTGAGCTTAAGTATCATTTCTTGAGGGAAAAGGTTTAGAATAAAGAGATTGCACTAGAACATATTTCTAGTAAGGAGCAGTTAGCAGACATATTCACCAAGCCTCTCCCAAAGACTACATTTGTGTATTTAAGAGGTGAATTGGGGGTACTGCCCTTTCAGGAGGTAAATTAAAAGTATTTGTTCCACATCAGTCAAGTATTGCATAGTCAAATTTTTGTTGATTGATGTGTTGAAGGATGCTACTCCTCAAGGGGAGCACCATAATGCAATAGGGATGTTTGTGCCTCCACTTTGGCATTATTGTCAAAGGGGGAGAAGAAGTGTAGTGGAGAAGATATTTGCAAAAATTGGGGAGAAGATGAGTTTGTAGAGAGATATCTTTGTATATTGCCATCAATGCCAAAGGGGGAGATTGTTGGCATTTTGTGAACCGGTATGTGGACATAATGACATTGCATGTTGTCATTAATGTCAATACACTAAAAAGGTGAGAATCGGTGTATGTAGAACCGGTATAACACTATGAATTGGTATCTATACCAAAGTGAAGTGGTGTGCTTGTTCAAGGTGAACTGGCATAAGGTTATGGGAATTGGCACATGGAAGCAGTGTATGACTACCGGTTGTTGGTCTCAACTTTAGGGTTTCCAGTTGGAGTGCTTCAAGGTGATCTTTATGTGGTGAAGTTAGCATGATAATGAAGAACAAATAGTGTTGCAATGTAAGCCTTGTGCGCGTGAAGGATCTTGCATAAAGAAGAGTGTTCCTATCTACCTCAGGAATGTGCAAAGTCTGTAAACGGTGATAACATGTGGTAGGTTATCAGCCGCCATGAAATCGATGGAAAATGAATGATGGAGAATGTCTTGAGATTGGATCAAGACTATTGCATTCAATACAGTATGATCAACAGTCAGGATTGAACCATTTGAATTCCTTAACCTAACAGGTCTAGGGTTTAGGGTTTATTCTACCAACCTCTTTGTTGTCCTATAAGGTTGATGGTGTGACTCTTTCAAAGGTTGTTGGCAAAAGTTGTGTGTGTGTATCTAAGAGAAGAGATACATGATTCTTGCTAGACCAGAGGAGAGAAGTTATGTCTATAGAGTGTAAGTGTAGAAGGTAAAGATGAGCTTAAGCGGATCTGCATTTGCATTGAGTGCTATTATCAGGTCATTGATACACCTGTTGATCTTTAACCACTTCAACAGTTGTGAAATCCCCTAACAGGGTAGCCTTAACCGGCTTGTTGAAAATCCTCTAACAGGGTAACTTGAAGCTACTGAGTCATTGATATCCTTTAGCTATTGAGTTCTAGAAATCCTCTAACAAGGTACTCTTAATAGGGTTTAACCCTTAACCATGTATTGTAGCCATACCTTAACCGGGTGATCCCTAACAGGATCGGTTCCTAACAGAACCTATTGTATCTATCTTTAACTGGACAAGGCTCCTAATAGAGTGGACTTCCAAAGAGTTCAAAAACAAGCTTATGGGTATTCATCCCCACCATGGTTTTTCCTAGTTGGGTTTCCACGTGAAAAATATGTGTGTCATGTGTGATGCTTTTTTCATGTGATGTTATGATTGTTTTCTGATTAAGTGGTGATGCATGTTGATCTTCCTATAATATGTACATCTTTAATGGTATATTTCCCATTCATAGGTTTAGCTAAAACAATTTTATCTTTCTCAGGATCAACTCTTATTACAATCTCCTTCTTCTCATTTAAATTCTGCATTGCATCCTCAAAATAGACCACCAAAAACATAATACTCTCTTCAAAAGGGTTAAAACTAGCCAAGGGATCATAGCTTCTATCTAAATGTTGAATAAAATTAAGGGTTTTCTTGAATGCCTACAATTTTTCTTTCCTTACCTCCTACTCATCTAGATTTAATACATTCCTTATTAGGTCTTTAGGAAAGTGGAATTGATGAACTCTACCTCCAAATTTGACTTTATTTCTAAACATACCATTGAAGAAGTCCTTTGGATCAGAAAACCTAGATACTACAGTAGATAATCTGTATGGCTGAAGAAAGTTCTCAAAATCCAACCAACCACCCTTAGTGATTGTTAGGAAGATTGTCCCTCTTCCTTTGTTTGTTAACTCTAATTCTTGTAGGCCCCTAGTTTGCCTCAAGATTTCAGCAATGCCTATGTTCAGAGGGACTTGGTAAGGGAGAAAATATGGAATTCCCCTAAAACCATATACTCTGAAAATAGTAGAGATTGGGTACAAGATTATGTCACCCCAATTGAGCATAATTTTAATATCTTCAGCAAACTCCTTGGGTCTAATGAACTCTAAGAGGGCCTTAGGAATCCTATGGTTCTTCAGACATAAAAGGATTCTAAGCCTGGATGAAAAACATCTATCAAACTTCAAATTACTTGTATCCTCTTTGTCCCAACACAAAACTATACTCCATAGCTGAACAGGCATGTCTTTTCCATCCTTTTCCCTTAATAAGTCCATATCATTTGCAAAGTATTCAATACCTTTAAACAAGAACATGCGCATTAACAGGGAATACCATCTAAAAGGTCTATCTACCTTGGAATTATTTATCCCAATTAGGCCTTCATGAATGTCATTAGTAAGTTAGGGTGCAAAATCATAAGTCACTACTAGAGATGGATTCAAAATTTGTGCCATCATAAGGATGTAATTGGTTGGCATGGTGCTTTCTACATCTTCCCCAAGAATTTGACATAAAGACCAATATATTCCCTTAGCCCTCAAATTAAATAAATTCAAAGGGAAAGGCTCCGTTCTGCTAAGGCCTACTAATGTCAATCCTCCCATTTTTGCAAAGAATTCTTTCAATGGACCACTCCTAAGGTGATCCTTCTGTGCCTCATAAACCTTCTTAAGTGTTTGAAAATTAATGGGCTTCAAGTATTTTGAGACCTTGCTAAGTCATAAAACTCTGCTGAGTTCATCATCATTGATTTCAATTAAAACCCCTCCATTTATATTTCTCACAATATTAGTAATGGGGTCACAGTTTTTTGTAATTTCGGTCAACAGATCGACATCCATCAATACTCCAGACACTACAAGCTTTCCAACATCTAATTCCCATGTATTGTTAATTGGAGGAGGTGAGTTTTTTTGACCAAATCCTACTCTGAATAATCCTAAACCTCCCATTCCTATCTGGGCATCCCTCAACCAATATCCCTTATCATACAAACCATCACCAATCCTCAAGCGAGGAGATTTAGGCACAAGTTCCTTCATTTTGGCTGCACTAGTGGTAGATTGGGGTAGCTATTCTAAGAAATCATCAGAAATAGCTCTTTCCTAGTAATCTACCTTCCCTCTAAATTCCCTTCGTGGTTCCATCTCAGAAATACACTTACTTCAATTAATATTCAAACAAACTCTTCAAAATTTCAAGCACCCAATAACACCAAGTTGACAGGAATTGTAAAGCACAATTGTAAGAAAACTTACTTGCTGCCTGAGAAAATACAACCTCCGCACTTATTCTTTTGCAAATCTCTTTGAATGCTTTCTACCATTCAAAGCAATTGCCTATAGAGGGCTTATAACAATAAATAAGCATTGAGTAAGATCAGTAAAGCCACACACTTTGGCAATTAATCCTCTTAAAATTTCAAAATTTTTGCTCCAACGGACTAGAAGGAACTCCCTCTGAGTATTTTCCCTTTAGTCATTGATCTGCGACAACTAAAACTCAAGCATCTTCCTATTGCACTTCAACGACCACCATCAAATCATGCAGAACTAGCACGCTCGTTAACCATAGGAACTTTGTAAGTGGGCCCATTAGTTAGTCATTCGTCTTCTCTTTCTCGCTAATCCGCAAAGAATAACGGTCATGGATCTTCATATTGCGGTTCAACAACAATCGTCGATCTTCCTTGGACTCGCAGACCTTTTAACTTACTTGGGCTGCCACTTTCAAATGGGCCATGTTATCTAGTCACTGATCCGCAATTAATAACATTCAAGCATCTCTCAATCGTGGTTCAGGGACAACTATCGGATCAACAGTCAACCACTCGATCTTCAGGAACCTTTGCTACTTAACCACCACCATTTTACTATCATCCTTAATCGATTGCATTACCTACTACTAGTGGCTTGTCGCTGGGTCACAAAGAATAACCATCGCACAACTTTGCATTGTAGTTCAATGATAGTCGTTGATCTCAAAAAACTTATTTGCTCTTTAACACGCCTTGGCCGCTCTCTTTGAACAGGTCCCACCATTTGGTTGTTGATCCACAAAGAATAACATTTAAGCATCTTCCCATTTTAGTTCAGCAACAACCGTCTAATTATAAGGAACCTGCTTGATATTTAGGAACCCTGACAAATTATAAAGGGGAGAAAATTTAGGATGTTTATGGAATCTGTGGAAAATTTAAAAAATATTTAAAACCTGCGTAGGCCTAGACTTAGAATGGTCCCCTTTCAACAATGTGACAACCCTTTCATTTAAGTGAAAAAGCAATGAGCATAAAATAAAAGATTTGGAGGAAAACAATGCAAAAGTCTTAATTCTTTGAATAGATTTGAAATGAAAAACCCTAAACCCTTAGAAAACACAAAAATTTGTAGATTAGGGTAAAATCACATAAATTGATAGGTTTTAAAAGGATAAAGGCAAGACTTCCAACATTTTTTGAAAATACTGATAGCAGTTCTAAAGGTTGGGAAGCCTCCCGAGAGAGTTTATCACTGAAGATCGAATGAAATCCTGATTGTGAACCTTAGCATTAGAAACTTTGAGCTGAGTCAGTTACCAAACATTGGCAATATCAAAGTTCAAAGGTCGGGAAGAATCCACCCCCAAGATTATGTTGGCATTGTGTTGTCATTGATGTCAACCAATATCAGGTGGCAATCGGTATGGAGATTGATGAGAAATATTGCCATTAATGCATACCAAAAATGGTGGCTTTGATGTCAACTAGCATAGCACGTCACCAGTAAGAAAGATAATGTCATCTTGTATTATGTTCACTAAAGTCACCGGTACAGAAGCTAGTATTGGTTTGTGTTGAATACATAAGGACTAGAGACCGATATGGTATATCAACTGGTGAAGTGACATGCTGATGGTTGAAGAAGTGAAAATGATGACATATGTAAGAGAGCAATATGTTTGGATGTTGATTGTGACGAAGAGATGAAATGTTACAAAAATCACATCAACACTAGCATGGAAGTATGTTGTAGAGCCCCTCCCTGACCAAGCTTTGGTTAACTTAGTTGACCATGGTTGACTTTACTAATAAATGCTATAATTTAATAGGATGGGCTATGTTAGACAAATAGATTGGTGAGAAAAGTAATTGAACCAAGTTACGGAATCATTTCACCTTGAGGTGTACATTTTGATATGTTATGGATACATAACTTTATATGATTCTAGAATTGGATAACTTTGAGATGATGTATGTCATTATTGGATTCGTAGGACTTTACTATGATTATAGAAATAGGATGCATGTCTTATGTATGGATCAAAATTATGAGGATTATGACAATTGCTTATGTGGATTTATTTGGATATAAGATATATCGATTTGTTTAAATGTAAATTGTATGCAGAGTGTTTGATGTGTATTCCTATTCATGTGTTTAGTATTATATGAGGTTACTTGGAATTACTAATGTGTAATTGAGATGCGCAGGAAAATTATCCATGTGACCATGGAAACATTAAGGAGAACCAAACCTAGACCTATGTACATTCATAAAGCCAGGGGTTGTTTATTTGGAGAGACAACACCCCGTATGTATCGTATTTTATTTGTGAAAGTAAATGTTGCATGTGTGTTAAATTGAATTATTAATTTGTGTAAATCCAACAAGAGACAAATTTCATGTGTAATTTTGTAAAGTGTTTTATTGTGTCACTTGACACGTGTTGATTTATGTCTTGATTTTTGACTTGTCTCTTGGAGGGAGTTGTTCAACTATATCTTTTTCAAACATTGGAATGTGGTTCTAAAGTTTTCCTTGGGTAGAGAGTCTTTGGAGTGGTCAACACAGGTTTGACCCGAAAATTAACTTTAGATGGCTTTATAAGGGGTCAAATGGGCTCCTAGGAGTAGTTTAAAGGTTTTTCCTAAAGTCCATAAGGTATACCTATGGGTTAGGAGTATTTTTAGGCATGTATCTACTCCCATGTGACTATTTAGTCACCTCAAAAAGTGGGTTTCCTAAGGTGAGTGAAAATTGAAATTAGAAGGTGCCATCTAGGTTAAATAACCTTCCTTTTGATGTGAGATCCTTTTTTCCACTTTCTCTTGCTTTTTCCTTTTTCAATTTTAGAAACCGGTGAGAACTCTCACTAAGGTCTTTTTAGGCAAGAATGAGAGACTTTGTGGGTAATCACCCACTCTCCATTTTTGGAGACAATGCATTTTAAAATTTATTTTTTGGATTCGAAATTTGGAGACTTTGTGGGTAATCACCCACTCTCCATTTTTGGAGACTATGCATTTTGAAAAGTTAGTTTTTGGATTCAAAATTTGGCTAAGTGTAGAAGGGAGGATTGTGGATCTGGGCTGCTCATCCTCAAACTAGTTCTAGCATACCTTTGGGCAAATTGAAGGTTGGTTCATCTCCTTGGTTTTTACATTGCATGTCTATGTTGGAAAGTTTGCTTGTATGAGAAAGTGATTCTCTTGTATTTCCTTTTGTGAAAATTATTATTATGCAATCTGTCTTTTATTTTCTTGTATGCATTTTTCTGTGTTTGGGAGTAACTAAGGCCTTCTACTCTTGGGAGAGTAGGATGGTCTTGCGGGTGGTAGAAGTTTGACAACCCTCGAGTGAGAGACTCTTTTTATGAGAGAAAACTCAAGGGGTGTATATGTGACCCTTGCTACATGGCCTGGTTTGTGCATTTGGGGGTCATAAGGGGAGAAAGTATGGCATAAATGCCTTGGGGGGCATAAGAAATGTGGGGTTAGTGAACTTATGATATATCTTTTATGCCATGAGGTGGCTTTGTGATCTACCATTCTTGCAGTCTCCTCAGGGTATTTGGTCCACTACCATCCATGTAAAATCATCACATTTTGTGATGAAGTGTAGCCTTGGTTGGGAAAGTGTTGATGAGTGTTTTTCCCTTGCTTGTTGTGTTTGCATGTCTGTAACCTATCTAGTGCTTGGTTCTCCAAGCTCGAGGGTGGCCTCTAGTAAGCCTAGGCTGGGAGGTGAGCACTCCATGGTCAAGCCTTATGATTTATTTGCAAGTTGCTTGGAATGGAAGGAAAAAGTCAAGCTAGGAGTTTCTATTTTTACTTGGTTTGCAGAAAAAGATTAAGAAAAGGAATGCTATATTTTCAGTTGTAGGAATGTAAATAAAAAGTTGCATGTTGTATTTACCTTAAAAAGAAAATGTATCTATTTTATTTAAAGTCCTCATTTAATAGAAATGAGAGACTAGTTGGGTATACCACCCATTTGTATTGTTGGCTATTTTGTATTTTAAACACACTTTAAAGAAATGCATTATTTTTATTAAGTATTATTTTGTTGCAAAAATATTTTTTTTATCTTGGATTAAGTTCCCTATAGTTAATGAAATAATATTTGTAGTAAGCATGTTAGTTTTGAAAATAAAGGTTCATTTTATCTCCTCATGCATATTGAAATAATGGGAAATGAGTTAAGGTAGAAAGCTTGCATGTTAGTAAAAGAAAATTTTGCATATAGTCCTAATTATTTATTCCCAAATACATATCATGGCTTAAAAGATTCAACATGCATATCTCTAAGGTCAATTTAAATGATTTCTAGGCTAATGTAGTTGCTATTAAATTTTATTAAATTCTATTATTTTTTTTAACTTGATTTATTGCAGAAAGTAAATCTAAAATTAACACGTCTATCTCTAAGATTTATTTCAATGTTTTCTGATCTAATATAGTTGTTGCTTAAATTTATTTAATTCTATCATTTTACTTAATTGCAGAAAATAAATCTAAAGTTGATTAGTCTATCTCTAATTTTAGCTACATGGTATTTGAAAAAAAAAAGAAATACTTTGTTTTAAAATCTGAAGATTTTATTTAATCTGTTTAAAAGTTCAAAAAAAATTAATATATATTTGCATGGTAAAGTTAACCCTAGATATCATATGCATCTAAAATATATATATATATATATATATAAATAAAAATAAAAATAAAAAAATAAGGGTTTAAACTATTTTTTTTTTTTTTCAATATTTATGCAAATAGGGGAAGCCCTCGCCAGCCCCCCTCCCCCCCCATGTTGTGGGCCGCAACCCACAATCGGGGAGGCTTCGCCCCCCCTATGGGCGGCGCCCCATAGCAATGGTGCAGTCGGGCTATAGGGCGTGACTCACAGTGGTGGCCAAGGCTGCCTCTGTGGGCTGCGACCCGCAGGCACGACTGCGGCCATCCCTGCGGGGAGCCCCCACAGTCACCACCACTTCCACCCTACATAAAACCTCTGCCTTCGACCTCCCCGCCCTGCGTGGTCACTTCGGCCTCTCCGCCCCTTCCTTCACACCTGCACAAACACACATTTTGAAATGTGTTAGAAAAATATCATGGTTAAGCCCTAACCCAAAAATAGGGTTAGGGCAAGGCATTTAGATGGAAGAAGAAATAGAGTTGAGGGATATTTTTATAATAAATTAATTAGGTTAAATGGGTATTGTTACATTAATGTTATTTAGAAAATAAGTATCCCCATGTTTAAATATCTATGTTTAATAAATAAATAAAACATATATATATATATATATATATATATATAGAGAGAGAGAGAGAGAGAGAGAGAGAGAGAGAGATATATAATTGTATAAATGTATGAATTCTAACCTTAGGTTAATTATTTTATTTATACATTCATATTTTATGACTGATTATATAAACATTAAATATGATGTTTTTAAATTGTAATTATTTTTTGAGATTAATTACTTAGGAACTTATAATAACTTTATAAGTTATTTTCACTATAAGGGATTATTTAGTCCATCTAACTTTAGGCTACTCCAGGCTAAATTTTATAGGAAAATTTTCATTATGGATTTAATTGACCCATTAGTTGAATTAGTTTAACCACATTTTAATTAAATGTTAAAATAAGATATAGGCATTAATAATCTAAGTGTTAGGACAAATTTATTTAGTTCTTAAAAGCAATTAATGGTGATTGGAGATTAATAATATCCCTTGTCAATTAATTTTGAGATTCTTGCATAAATGAATTTATTTATTTATTAAATGGTGACATAATAATAATTTCTTTGGAAGAGGATATCGGGGTGGAATTCTATATATTCGAAAATAAGTCCAAGACCTTGATCTTGCGAACTCATTTAGCCTAGATGGAATCTTATACTAAATAAAGCAATTAACATTTTAACATTGACACTTCAATTTTCAATTGCTCGATTAATTAATATTATTACATTAAAATCATATTAATAATTAATTTATAGATGCAAGTTATAAAGGAAGGATGTATTATCACAGATGGAGGAAACTTGTTAGGAGATAAATAATTATTATTGAATCAAGTTATTATATTAATGCCTACTTAGTAGAAGTCAATCTAATTATGAATTATAATTTGCAACTGCAATAAAAGGGACATTTGATGTGAATTTATTATTGTCCTTATAAAAATCATTTTGTTCCTTTTCATTATAGGAGTTATCGTAATTTGTTATTTTAGGAATATCCTAACTTTGTTGTCTAGGAATTTTATAGAAACCTAAGGCTTCTAGATATATTTGTTCTATTCATTGCTCATGTTAGAAAAATGTATTATTATAATTTAAAGTTCTGCTTGGAACAACCTGTTAAGATCTCACATCTAATTAAGCATAGGTTGCATATAATTAAGTGTTTTAAAAACATTTGTTGTGTGTGTTTTTGCCCAAAAGTTTGGGCATGACATATGTGCAGGTCACCGACATGTTGTTGGATGTCAATCTGCAGGACTCCCACTAGATAAAGATGCAGTCACTAGATTAAGAGAAGTCTCACAGTGAGTGTGATCAATTGGATCATGTGTGTCTGATTGAAGATGTATATAATCAATGTCAGCTAAGGCATGTTAGTGCAATGTTGGAAGCACAATGCAATGACAAGGGTCCACTCCCACTAGTGAAACTCTAAGTTGCCTTAGGTACATGAAATCAGAATTGTGCACTGGATCACAAAGGGAAGGCATGATGATTTGTCAGTACAAAGAAGGAATAATGGGTTTGTCAACTTGACAAACCGGTTGAGATTATGTTTGGGCTGATGAAGAAAAAGGGAAAGGTAAACAACTAGAGACAGTGAATGCAACCAGATTGAAGATTGATAACATGGTGTCATCAAGGTGGATAGTGGTAAGTATGTCCACCAGTAATGTTGGCAAAGTGCAGATGCAAAAGGATCCCATTTGATGAAGATGTGCATGAGGTAGGTTGGCAAGAGTGTTGACCGGTTTAGGTGTTCCACCGGAAGAGAAGCAAAGTGCAAGAGTGAAGATAGACCAGTAACAGTAAAACCGATAGAGTTTGTGAACTGATAGATGGACCCATTTGTGTGCTATTGGTCGATGACCAAGTCGGACTGACATAGTGAGCCAAGGTGGATGTCGATAAAGGTTCCATGTGAAGGTGGAGTGACATGCATGCACAGGACGATGTGGTGTGTCGGTGAGGTTGTTGGCAACTGGTCCAACATTTAATAATGACTGTGAAGCTCAAGAAATGATGGTAGAGGGTTGCAGTTTGAGATTCAGGAAACATCAGAGATCCAGGATAGATTGATCAAGAAGATCAAAGTGGATGAAGGAAATTGCTTCATGCACGTTATTGACTAGACACAAAGTCAAAAATCATGTTACAGAAGGCTAAAGATAGAAGATGTGCATTGAAAGGTAAACTAAATGGTGATGTTGATTGATGAGCTATAATTCATCAATCAAGGACATTAGATTTGATTGGATATGTTGTGCCATGATGATCAGAGATCATATTGGATGCAGATTCAGTGCATGGAAGAAACCCGAGCATGCAAATGTTTGAACTCATGTTTTGGCAGGAATATCTGGCTATAAGAATGTGAATCAAAGATGCAAATGGTGTTGTTGAATGAGAGAGAAAAACCAAATAACCAACGAGTCAAGTACTCAATGACAATTAGAGAATAAATTGACTGTGTGAGAGAGAACTAGGTTGAAGAGTTCAACCGACAAGAGTGAGGCAACCAGTAGCCTGCCATTAAGTCTGACAAAGTACACCAGTGGTGACTAAATCAAAAGAGAAGAGCCACAGAAGATTGCACAAAAGGTAAGATGAAAATAGGTAGTAATTAGATAGTAGACATCTAATTGAGTGAAGAAGACTAGTTGTGACTAGAAGCATTATGATAGAGAGGAAGAAGAACCAAAATAGAGAAGAACCCAAAGAGAAGAAGAAGAGGTTGAACCGGTAAGGGTGCAACCGATAGTAAGTTGCATCAAGAGATAAGGTTGCAACAAAGAAGGTGAGCAGAGAACTGACAAAGAATTGGAGAGAGGAGAACCGGTGAAGAGACTTGCATAAGAGTTACAAAGTTATTTTGTAACAAGGCTATTACTCTTATAATTGATTATGTTCATCATATATCATTGAGATGGATCTCATTGCAGGGGTTGGTGCACCTTGGGTTGGTGCTATAAAATGAGGGGTTGGTGCTCCTTGGGTTGGTTCCCTAAAGAAGGAGTGGTACCCCTTGGGTTGGTGCCTTAAATTTTGTAACCAAGGTTTTCATTGTGAGGCTAGATTGGAGTAGTAGACTCCAACAACACTTCTCACTCAGGTTTTTCCCATCTTGGGTTTTCCTTGTACATCTGGTATTATGTGATTTCTCTTTTATGTGTGGTTACATTTGTATTATACTCCAATATAACCGGTATGTCTAGTTTATGTTAGATCTGTTAACCGGTATATACACATATGATAGAAAAGGGAAAAGTTTGGAAACCACTGATTCACCCCCCCTCTTAGTGGCATCTTATGTTCAACAATTGGTATCAGAGCCTAGGATCCCAGTTGATAAGCTTTCTCTAGCTTGGATAGATTCTGGTATTTGAACACAATGGATTGTTTAGTGTCAACCCCTACTCCAGTGTTTGATGGTTCAAAATTTTCTGTTTGGAGTTGTAGGATGGAAGTCTACCTGTCCTCCCTTGGGTTTGATGTATGGATGTTAGTAGTAAATGGCTTCCCTAGTAAAGTCATTCCTCCCACCATTCCTGAAGCAAAAAGAAGAAATTCATGTAATATTAAAGCCATGAATGTTATTCTCAGTGGGATATCTGATGATGTCTCATCACAAGTGGACAGATGTAGATCGACAAAAAGCCTATGGGATAGATTGAAGAAGCTCTATGGGAATGAGCCTACCATTGGAAAATTGGTTTGTGAGGAGAAGATGAGAAATGCAACCCATGTATCTGCAGATGATGAAGGAAGATTTGTTAGCAGTAACAACAATGATGAGTAGGGAACTCACCTCTTAATGGATCAAGAATCAGAAGATGAGAGGCACACATCTAAGAATGATCATGTAGATCATTCCTACCAGTAATATGTGTTTGATAGTGATAGTGATGGTGAAGAAGAAGATGAAGTAAAAGTTAATCTTGAAGGAGAACTTGTAAGTGCACTCGAAGAACTTAGTAGAGTGAGGAATGAATATAATTTATTCAAGAATGCTACAGTTGTAGAACAAAACCGGTTGATTAGATCCCTTGAAGAATATGAGAAATGTATCTCAGAGTCGAAGACTCAACAAGAAGACACCAAGGAGTGTTGGTGTAAAGATCTAGCATCTGAGCTAGAGGCAAAAGATAAAGAATATCAATAGCTAGTAGGAGAAATGGAGAATATGCAAAATGAACTTGAGAAATATCAGGATGAGCTTAAGGTGAGAATCTAGTTTGATGGTAGCAATGATGCCTTGGACAAAATATTGAAGAAGCAAAAACATTCCAAGGATACCAAAGGATTAGGAAGTGGTGCTAGTGAATGCTCCACTAGCAATAATGTCCCCCACAATGACATTCAGTTTGTCTCCTCAAATGGAGATAACAAGGTATAGACCTTCACTCTCCAGAATACTCCTCAAAAGAAGGTTGATCTAACCACTATTGGTGAAGAAATGAAGCTAAGGATGAATACTAGTGTTGCAAGAAGGGGCAACAATGCAGATCCCAAAGAAAAAGGGAAGATGGGAGAAGGAAGATTCATTGGAAGCACGAGCATGAGAAGTAAACAAAGAAGACCTCCTATCAGTAGAAGATAAGGAAATGCTACTGGCCACAAGACAAAGCAAGTGTGGTAAAAGAAGAGAATAGATGGAAGATTTGCAAAGCATGGACAATCCAAGATCCATCCCTAAAGAAGCACAAATGGAGATACTAAACTGGTAAGATCTCCTCATGCATGGAAAAGAAAATTTGTAGGTCACAAGCCTCCTTTCTCTAGTTATTATTTTTCATGCAAAGTATATGGCCATAGGGAAAATTAATGCTAAATGAAGCCTAGGAATAGACAATTTTCTCTTCCTAGAGACAATAATGTTATTTGTTGGATGTGTAATGGTTTTGGCCATAAAAGTCATGATTGCAGAAGGATGCGCATGCACTCATATGGAGACTAGTATAGAAGCTATGCTCAACATGGAAATTGGTATGAAAATATGAGAGACAAAGGGATGCATGGAACAAAAGGAGAAATGCTTCTGCAAGATCAAGTGTTCCACCGATTTCGGTAACCAGTTACAACAACATGACGAGAAAAAGATGGTATAACCAATTTGATAGAAGGTCCTCCAATCATGTGTATGGCATAAAAATAGTTTGCTTCTACATCAATGCTTATGGTCATAATGCAGAATTTGGTAGAGAAAGGACCAATCAAAAAAGAAGGTAACACCTACTCCCAAGACTGAAAATGGGAAGAAAAATGAAGCTAAGAGGGAGAAGCAAGAAGATGCAACCATGGACCGACACTGTGCATTCAATTCATAAGTGATGTCTCCTAAGGCTTAAAGGAGATGTAGGACCTTAGGGGCAGTAGTACAATAAGCATATTATTTAGCCCCTTAGTGGAAGAGGATAAATGGAAGAAGAGGTTGCTGTCAGTATGAAGGAAGAAAATGAGATGACAAGTGTGTGTAGTGGCCTCCTTGGCTACACACCTATAGATGAAAGGTAGATCACTATTGCATGTGTCAATGGATGGATAATTTATAGCTAGGATCAAAACCTATTGACACAAGAAGACACGAGTTAGAGGAAGGTGCTCTAGTAGATGTGACCGGTCCAAGTAACCGGTATCTGCAAGTTATATAAGTCAATAAAGTCCAGAATCATTGCATTAACTTTGGTAGTATGAATTGAGGTGGTTATGTCTCAAGTGATATTGGAAAAGACTTAAATGGCATATGATGGACTGATAGTTGATCATGTATACATGCATCTTTTTAGGCTAAAAGGTTTAATTTATGGCATGATAGTAATATTGTATGGCTTTGTGTACACCTAGGATCATGTAATATGTTGTGGTGGAATTTGTGGAGTTGATAGATCATCAGATTGATCATATATGCAAAACTCAATTGATATATGGTGAAGATTGGAGATCTAGTTTTGAACCTGACATAAAAATAAAGACCTAAAATATATGGTTCAGGGGAAGTTCATAGCAGATTCTATGTCTCTTGAACCATATGTTGGACACATAGGGAGATCAAATGTTTATGTTGCAGAACTGGCATGCTTGAACTTATGGGTGTACTGATAGCATCAACTGCAGAAGAAAGAAATTGTTGTAGGAATACCCAAAAGAATTTCATGATTACGAGTATGTACTTTCCCAATTGGTAGAACTCATAGTACAATCACATTTGATTCTTAAGAACAATTGGTATCAGATGGGAGTGTTGCAGTCTGATCAGCAGTTGGTGTGTGATTCCTAAGTCTCAAATAGTGTTGTGAACTGAGAGGATGCAATGTATGATTGTCAAAGGAGGAGAAGCATCTAGTAGAGAAAAAGAAGGAGAGAAAAATCTCTCAGTGCTTGGTAGACACAAGGAGGAGAGAAATCCTAACAGTGCCCTTGTCCATTGTTGTCAAAGGGGGAGAGAGATTTTGTAGTATGTCGCATACTACATGTGTGAGAATTCATGGAACACACAAAGGGGGAGAGAGAGAATTTGTAGTATATTGAATATTATATGTGTTGACATCAATGCCAAAGGGGGAGATTGTTGGCATTGTGTTGTCATTGATTTCAACCGGTATAAGGTGGCAATTAGTATGGGAGATTGATGAGCACTGTTGTCATTGATGCATACTGTAAATGGTGTCTTTCATGTCAACTCACATAGCAAGTCACTGGTAAGGAAGAGAATTTCATCCTGCATTATGTTCAGTGGAGTCACTAGTACACAAGCTAGTATTGGTTTGTGTTGAAGACATAAGGAATAGAAACCGATATGGTATATCCACTGGTGAATTGACATGTTGATGGTTGAAGAAGGAAAAATGATGACATCTGTAAGAGAGAAATATGCTTGGATTTTTATTGTGATGAAGAGATGAAATATTACAAAAATCACATCAACACTAGAGTGGAAGTATGTGTAGGCCATCGGTATGCTGTTGGATGTCAATTTGCAAGATTCCCACTGGATAAAGATGGATTCACCAGATTAACAGAAGTCTAATAGTGAGTGTGCTCAATCGGATCATGTGTGTCTGATTGAAGATGTATATAATCAATGTCAACTAAGGCATGTTAGTGCAATGTCGGAAGTAGAATGAGATGACAAGGATCCACTCCCACCGATGAAACACTAAGTTTCCTTAGGTGCATGAAATCAAAGTTGTACATCATATCAGAAAGGGAAGACATGATGAGTTTCTAGTACATAGAAGGAAGAATGGGTTTGTCACCTTGACAAACCAGTTGAGATGATGTCCGAGATGATGAAGAAAAAGGGAATGGTTAATAGCTATAGATAGAGAATGCAACTGGATTGAAGATGGAGGTTGTTGAAGATTGATGAGATGGTGTCATCAAGGTGGCTACCAGTAAGTATATCCACTAGTAATGTTGGAAAAGTGCAAATGTAGAAGGCTCCCATCTAATGAAGATGTGAATGAGATAGGTCGTCAGGATTGCTGACCAGTTTAGGTGTTCCACTGAAAGAGAAGAAAAGTGCAAGGGTGAAGAGAAACCGGTTAGGGTAAAACCGACAGAGTTTGTGAACTGGTAGATGAACTCGGTTGTGTGATATTGGTTGGTGACCAAGTCGGATCGACATAGTAAGCCAAGGTGGATGCCAACAAACATGCCACATGAAGGTGAATTGGCATATATGCACAGGTTGATGTGTTGTGCCGGTGAGCTTGTTGGGGACTAGTCCAACATTTAATAATGATTGAAAAGCTTGAGGAATGATGGAAGAGGGTTGCAGCTTGAGATTCAAGAAACAATAGAGAGCCAAGATAGACTGATCAATAAAATTGAAGTGGATGAAGGAAACCACATCATGCATGTTATTGACCAGACACAAGGCCAAATATCATGCTACAGAAGGCTAAAGATAGAAGATGTGCATTAAAGGTAAACATAATGGCGATGTTGATTGATGACCTATAAGTCATCAATCAAGGATAGGGTATATGATCAGATATGTTATGCCATGATGATCAAAGATTATATTGGATGTAGATTTAGTGCATGGCAGAAACCCTAGCACATAAATGTTTGAACTCACATTTTGGCAGGAATTTTTGGCTATAAGAGTGCAAATAAAAGATGCAAATGGTGTTGTTGCATGAGAGAAAAAATAGATAGCCAACCAGTCAAGTACTAAATGACAATCGAAGAAGAGATTGAGTGTGTGAGAGAGAACCAGGTTGAAGAGATCAACTGACAAGAGTGAGGCAATTGGTAGCCTGCCATTAAGTCTAATAGAGGAGTACACCCGTGGTGACTCAACTAGCACAAAAGAGCCATAGAATTTTGTAGAGAAGGTAAGCTAAAAACTGATAGTAATTAGATAGTAGACATCTGATTGAGTGAAGAAGACCACTAATGACTAGTAGCATTGTGACAGAGAGGAAGGAGAACCATCAAAGAGAAAAAACAATAGAGAAGAAGAGGTTGAACTAGTAAGGGTGCAGCAAAGTGTAAGTTGCATCAAAAGATAAGGTTGCAGGAAAGAAGGTGAGAAGAGAACCAATAGAGAATTGGAGAGAGAAGAACCAGTGAAGAGACTTGCATAAGAGTTACAAAGTTCTTTTGTAACAAGGCTATTACTCTTGTAATTGATTATGTTCATTGTAGATAACTGAGTTGGAGCTCAGTGTAGGGGTTGGTGCCCTAAATGTACTAATTGAGGTTTTCATTATGAGGTTGGATTGGAGCAGTAGACTCTAGTAGCACTTCTCACTGAGGTTTTTCACATCCTAGGTTTTCCTCGTACATGTGGTGTTATGTGATGTCCCTTTTAGCTATGGTTGCATTTGTATTATACTCTTATAACCAATATGTCTACTTTATGTTAGATCTATTTGGTATATACACAGGATAGAAAAGGGAAAAGTTTGGAAACCACTGATTCACCCCCCTCTCAGTGGCATCTTGTCTTCAACAGATTACTGACCATATATCTCCCAAGATAACTACCCAATTTTGAAGCAATTCACTTTGGTGGGTGACAAGGCTATTTGAGCTACTGGACTATCGAGACTAGTGGGCTATGATATTGTTAATGACATTTGAATAAAGAGTCTGCTTGATATATCTTCTTTGAAATCCAAACTAGTGAAAACATTGAGGATTTCAAAATACCCTCACAAGAACATACACTATTTGTTAGCATAGGTGAATTGTTACTGCTTTGTCTACTATTTTTTCAAGTCATTTTTTAGAAAATCATTTGTCAAACATAAAAATTAGTGCATCATCACTATAATATTGGTAAAAATTTAGACAACACTTGCCAATATCATTGCAACACATTGGAGCATTAGCCTAGCGCATCTGAACCATAGTATAGTGTATTCAGACCAAACATTAGCACTTCAGAGGGACATATTAGTGCATAACCTTTTCAAGCTTTGTGATAGTAGACCATAAGAAATATCACATTTACGGACATCATAAGAGCAACTATAATGTTCTATAGCACTTTGGGGTCATCCTTTAGCACATGAGCAAAAATAGCAAAAAATAGAGAGAAAACCAGTAACCTTGTGAAATTTTCATCAAAAATTTTGGATACCCTTTTAGGTCCTCTGATAAATCCAACATAAAAAGGAAAAATTGCAAAGAGGGATCATAAGTAAAGAAATTTCCAAATCCAACTAAGCAGCCTTGGAAGGGGATATCAAATCTTTAACTATCTTAAGATCAGAGTTCATCCAATAAAATTAAGGAGTATCAAATAGAGTGATCAAAGTTTCCACCATCCAACAAATCTTATCAAAACAATACCCAGTTAGGTTCTAAAGTTTCTACATCGTGAAACTTGACTCATATCATTTGGCACACTTTTTCATGGGGGCGAATTGAACTAAACCTCTACTTGACAAGTAAGCTTGAGTTTCCAAAACAAAGTATCCATATCAACCATCAACATCAACATTGATAATTTTTATGACCACTCCCCATATTTTGAGAAGAAGAAGTCTGCATCAAAAGACTAAGTTGAAGAAGAGACAACCTAGTTTTAAGGCATTTATCAAGAGGAGTAAATTTCTCTATATCAACTGTCAAATTTTAAATCACATCATGAATTCTTGCATCATATGCGATTATATCTCCAAGGAGAAACCAATGAATTTGACAAAGAACCTTTGAGAAGCAGGGCTTACATTCAAAAGGTAGCCTTCAATCAATGCCTTAACAATGGAGGAAGGATCAATCCCACCTTGTTTACATAATTTATTATCCCCTACAACAAAGCTTGACCTGAGCTACCAACTCCACCAAGATCCCCAATAGAAGAAGATAAATTCACTACTAAATAGATATATCGATGCCCATTGTCACTAGATCTCAGAGAAATAAAGGAAAATATCCACAACTAGAATCAAGTACATGACAAATAGAGTCCAATCCTTTTGATGAATATGTGAATATAAGGGAAACAAAGATCACCGAACAACTTCTCTAACAATGTCATGAGAGTGCCTCTTTCCAAAATCTCATGGAAAGGCTTATAGAATCAGATAAGAAAAAGTATTTCCTCATGCTAGCTAGTAAAGGAGTTAGGATTCCTATGGATTTTGACATAGAAAATGTAAGAAATATTGATGAGAGAAACTCACAAACAAAGGTAAGGACCTATACTTACAATACCCAAAATCAAGAGCATTTGAGAGGGGAAGACACACATGATCAACAAAATACACAAAACTAAGACAATACCCATGATCATGACAACCTTAGTGCACAAGGGGATGTTCCTTGCCGAAGGTCCAGAGAAGGAAATATGGCTCTAGCCCTTCTTACACAATAACTCCAAACACTCAAATGACAAATGCAAGATATACAACAAAGTTCTACAATGAGGTATTCTTTGGAGGATATTTGTCCTTATCCTTTTGAGAGGATGGTAAACCTGATACCTTTCCCACAAAATTCAAATATACCAGAGTATGAGAAATACAATGGTAAAAGTGATCCCCATGATCACATTAGGGAATTCTATAGTATGAGTCTAGAGTTTTCTCACAATGATATGTACATGATGAGGCTATTTCCAAGAATTTTGGGAGGGAAACAATGGAGTGGTTGTCAAAATTCACAACCCCATCAGATCATTTGATGAGTTGGTAAAAAAATTCATTACACAATACTCCTACAACATCCAACATGAAATTACCATGCTTGACATTTGAAACACAAATAAAAAGAAGAATGAAATATTCATGGTATTCTTGCAATGATGGAGATGTGTGGTCTCAAGGTACCCACACGACATACATAAAAAAGAAAAGATGGAGATCTTCATAGACAACATAAATACTGAAATGAGTTATCAACTCAAACTGCAATGTCTTCCTAGTTTTGCAAATTTGATCCAAAATGGAATCTAAGTAGATCAAGCCTCCATCAAGAAAGGGACCTTGAAGCTCTTCAAGGAAGGTGTTAGTTTGTCAAATAATAAACCTACAACAACCAAAATAACAACAACAACTCAAACAAGTCCAAATTTTTGACAAGGAATAAAAACATTGTTAATGATGGTGTGGTAGACAACGTTAAAATAAAACTACTAGTGTTAAACATATCTAATATTACTCCACCAACAAATACTCAAAACAATAAACAAAGAACCAACAATCTAGGAACAAGCAATCAAGGCAATATCAACCAAGGGTATAACAATAATGCTAATCCAAAACCAACACAATATTCATGAAAGTTCGCACCTTTGGGACAAACCCTTGAATCTGCATTTCGAGAGCTACTAGAAAATAAGGTCATTACATTACCAAATGCAAGAGAGTTTGACCCTCAAATCAAACCACCATGGTGGACCGATACAAACTACTATGATTATCATAGAAACAAAGGGCATTGCAGAAATGATTCTCGAAGATTGAAGAACTTGGTTCAAGATCTAATTGATAAAGGTGACATAACAATAGATGGTCATAAAATTAATGATGATCATGAAGAATTAAAAAATCATCTTCCTAATTACGACAAGGGAGGAGCATCAACATCAAATGACAACAAAGGAGCTTGTATCAGTCACATTTATGAAAACACCATCAATGACATATCAACATATGACAATCAAATAAATATCATAAAGATCAAAGATAAACAAGAACATGCGTCAATAAATGTGACAAAAAGGGCTCAGAAATATGTCTTGAAAGGGAACAAATCAATAGCAACAACTCCCCTAAAGACTCAATATAACTTGGTCGACCAACTATGGAGAACACCCACTCATATATCAATACTTGAGTTGCTCAAACCCTTAGCAAAACACAAAGATGTTTTGGACCAAGCTCTTGTCAAAACAACCATTCCAAATGATCTGGATGTCAATTTATTCCAAGATATGGTGGTTCATATGATGGTTCCACATAATATATCCTTTTCTGAACATGATGATGTCTCTTTGAGTCATCCACATAACACTCCACTCCATATTGAAGTCCTAGTATAGAAACATCAGGTGAAAAGAGTACTCATAGATGGATGAGTTGGTCTCAATATATGTACCCTAAAGCTTATCTGTGCATTAGGCTTCTCTGAGCAACCTATTGATCCCAAAAAGAAGATCACCATCAAAGCTTGTGATGATGAAGAAAGCTCACCTGAAGGAACAATGGTACTACCCATTCAGGTAGGGCCTATGCAAAGAGACACATTATACCATGTCTTGGACATAGACTTGACATACAACATACTATTAGGTCATCCATGGATCCATGAGATGCAAGCGTTACCCTCCATGTACCATTAATGTCTCAAGTTCCCCTAGAATGGACAAGAAATCTCAATATCTACAAATACTAACCCTTTTCATTACCACAATGCTATGGGAGCAGCTTAAGATAGCCTATTTCCACACAACAAGGAGGCCCAAGCTTCCTCATCATCTCAAGGTCAATAAAAAATCAAATCATTGTCCATAAACTTTGAGAAAAAGATGAAAATAAAAGACCAAGGCATGGGAGAGTACTCTTTTGAACCCCTATGTCTATCTAAGTTACCAGCTTCACCAAGGTCTCATGGACAACCTTCCACATAAAGACATCAGGTAGCACAACCCATCAAGAAGTTCGATGGTAAATTTATACAAATAGGCACACTAGTAGAAGAGTCAGAAGACAAAGACATCCTCATTTGGCTATACAAAGACGAGGAATAAATTAGAGCTTCTCCTCTAGAAGTGGTCGTTCTAACTGAACATTATGGTAGTGGGTTCAGAATCATGCAACACATGGGGTACAAAAGAAAAAATCCTATTGGCAAGCATTAAGAAGACATCATAGAACCCTTACAACCCCGTTCACAATTTTCAAAAGACAAAATAAGACTTGGGTATGGCCAACATGTGCCACCTATACAAAAGTGAGATCACCATCAAAAACCTCAATGGAAAGAAAAGATAAAACATAATGAATATTCATGGCAAGAAGCACTACATCAAGCAGCTAGAAAGACAAGAAAAGACCAAGAGCGTGAAGAAAAAGAAAAGCAACAAGAAGAACTCTCTATCCAAAGGGAGGAAGCTTCTTATAAAAATACATCATTTACAAGAACCTGATCAAGCTGAGTTCAAGCCACGATTAGAGGAAATTTCTACTCAAAGAATACAAGAAAGCTCCAATATTGAATAAGAACAAGCTTCCAAACTTGTTTCAATTATCTATGATCTTTTCTCACTATACAATATACCTGTTAGAATCAATGAAGCCACTTGGGATAGTGATTCGGAAATAGATTCCAATGAGTATGAGTGGGATACCTATTCTAATGTTACTGAGGATATTGAGGTGGATACAATCCATGCATATACACCCATTCCTTATGAGGAACAAGACTCGAGCTCTAGTTCATTTGAATTTGGACTGCAACAATATCTATGAGGCTAATGAGAATGAACAACTTTGACACGAAAGAGGAAATGTCAAGGAGAGTACCATTAAAAACTTTGAGACTGTTATAGATCTTACCCCTTCTGAAGAAAACTATGACAATGTCTCTATCATGACCCTCACTATGGCTGATCTTGACCCACCAAATGATACCCTACCACTCATATATCCTAACTTGATAGAGTGAGAAGAACTTGAACATGATATACCCATATTCCAAAATGATGAGGCTATTGTTCAATACATCTTCTTTGTTAGTCTAGAAACTTTCTCCACCATCGAACCATATAACAATATATGCAATTAGGGGAGTGCCAAGTCTCAGTCACAAAAATAATAAAATTTAAAATCGATCTAATGGTGAAAACCATTTAATGACAATATTAGATCACAAAAAAGTTAAAAAAAAGGACGCATCTAATGGTGAAAACCTCTTTCAGGCAGCTGAGGATGGGAGACTTGACACTCTTCCTAAAAATTACCAGGAGTGGTTACCAATATTGATTGAACGAACCTAATCAATAAACAACAACATTGAAGAAACAACCAAAATCATACATCTGGTAGAATCACTCACAGAACAAGAAATACTAAACTACATCTAGTTCTTAAGGGAGAAGCAGATAAACTTTGCTTGGTCTTATGCAGACATGCCAGGGGTAGATCCAAACTTTATCATGCATAACCTGTCCATTGCTCTTGGAGCTAAACTTGTAAAACATAAATTAAGAAATATGAACCTGCATGTGGCCATCTTGGTAAAATTAGAGCTAAAGAAATTACTTGATGTAGGATTCATCCGACCCATTGATTATGTGGAATGGATTTCTAACATCGTGCCAGTGTCTAAACTAGACAAAAGCATCAGAATCTATACAAACTTCAGAGATCTCAACAAGGCTTGTTCAAAGGATGACTTTCCTTTGCCAAGCATCAACACCATTGTTGATTTAACAATAGGACATGCTATGTTATCCCTCATGGATGGCTTTTCTGGCTATAACCAAATCAAGATATCTCTTGAATATCAAGATAAAATTATATTAAAATGTCCGTGGAGTACATATTCGTGTAATATCATGCCTTTTGGCATGAAAAATGCTTGGGCAATGTATAAGAGGGCCATGACAACAATCTTCCACAACATGATGCACACTTTTATCAAAGATTACGTGGATGATTTTCTACCAAGTCATTCACAAGAACAAAACACTTAGACATCTTGGATAAAATCTTTCAAATATTGGAACAATTCAATGTCAGATTGAACCCTAATAATTATGTCTTCGAGGTAACATACGGCAAAATTTTGGGATACATAGTATCAAAAAAAGGCATCGAGGTGGATCTAGCAAAGGTTCAAGATATCATGGAAATGCCACCTCCTAAAAATATCAATCAATTGAGATCTCTATAGGGATGGCTACAATCTATCTGATGATTCATTTCTCAGTTAGCAGATAAATGTCTTCCATTCAACCATCTACTTCATAAGAATGTACCTTTCAAATGGGAAGACAAATGTGTAGAATCATTCCACCAACTTAAACAATATCGAATGAATCCACCAGTTTTGGTACCACCAATAGAAGGAAAGCCACTCATCCTCTATATATAAGCAACAAAAGTATCACTAGGGGAATTACTAGCACAAGAAGATCCAATGGGAAAGGAAAGGGATATCTACTAAATTAGTAGGACTTTGAATGGATATGAACTCAACTATACATTCATTGAAAAAGCTTGTTTGGCTATGGTTTTTGCCTATCAAAAGTTTTGCCACTACATGTTAGCCCATACAATAAAACTAGTAGCAAAGATGGACCCACTAAAGTATCTACTTAGCAAAGACGCTCTCAGAGGGAGGTTAGCTAAATGGGTTATGATCCTAAGTTAATTTGACATTCAATATATAGAACGACAAGCCATCAAAGGATAAGCAATTGTAGATCAACTAGGAAAAGCACCTTTACCAGATGAAAAACCACTACAGGTGGAATTTCTAGATATATATGTACTCACTATTACACTGAAACAATGGACCCCATACTTTGATGGATCCTATACCCAACTTGGATCAAGTGTCGACATCTTGTCCATCACTCCGAAAGGACACACAATTCCAAGATCCTATAGATTAATGTTCTCTTGATCCAATAACATTGCAGAGTATGAAGCCTCGGTCACTAGTATCAAAATAGTTGTAGAATGGAGAATCACAAAATTGAAAGTATGGAGATTCTCAATTAGTCATCAATCAGGTCAACAATGATTATCAAACAAAGGATGACAAGTTGATGCCCTACAAATGCATGGTGGAAGATTTCAAGAAGTATTTTGGGAACATCACCTTTGACTAGATTCTAAGGTTAGATAACAGAGCACTTGATGTAATGGCCACTATCGCCTCGCTCCTACAACTTCCAGATAAATAGAATCATTATGAATTCTTAGTGGAGCAATTATTTTCCCCATCCTATGAGAATTCAGAATCCCAAGTTATTTGTGCCCTGATCGGTTCTGATTCCCCTTTATATAGGAAAATCCATGATTATCTCAAAGACAATACCCTCCCACCTGACTTTTCTCATAACCAAAAAAGAAGCTTTATCTGACAAGTAGCCCACTACACCTTAACTACTGAAGCCGTTTATTGCCAAGGTCCTGATGGTACTCTTCTTCGATGCCTCGATCGTAACGAATCTGAATTTGCCTTACATGAGCTTCATGAAGGTATTTGTGGTATGCATTCAAGTGGTCCTACTCTTACTAAGAAAATACTAAGGATGGGATATTATTGGTTGAAAATAGAGAGAGAGTCCTATCAGTTTGCTAGGAAATGTCCTAAGTGCCAAATTTGTGGCAAATTCATACATGCACCAGCGCAAGAGTTGCAACCATTCACCACATCATGACCTTTCTGTGAATGGGGACTTAATTTAGTGGGAAAAATTCATCCTTCCTCGTCAAATGGGCACAAGTGCATCATCATGGCCACTAAGTACGTCACCAAATGGATCGAAGAAGTTCCATTGACTATAGTAACTAGCAAACAAATTGCTTCCCTCATATTGAATTACCTCATCTATCGGTACGACATCCCTAGCTCCATTATCATAGATAATGGAAGACCCTTTAAAAATTAAGATGTCCAAGAGATTTGTGAGTGATTCCATATCCAACATTTCTTTTTGACACCTTATTATTTGCAAGGGAATGGTCAAGAAGAAGCCTCAAACAAAACAATTATGAAAATCCTCAAGAAAACCGTGAATGATGCTGGAAAAGATTGGCATGTGCAACTCAATCTTGTACTTTGGGCCTAGAGAACAAGTATCCACACACCTACAAGAGCTACACCATATTCATTGGTGTATGGATCAGAAGCTATTATACCTATTGAGGTAAAGATTCTACCACTCTGGGTATCCTTGAAAGGCCTCATTCCAGATGAGGATTATCGATTTAATAGGTTACAAGAGCTAGAGTTGCTTGATGAACATTGCCAATGTGTCTTCAATCATCTCAAGGCATATCAACAAAGAATGTGCAAAAGTTATAATAATAAGGTCATCTGAAGGGCTTTCAAAATTGGTGATTTGGTCCTAAAAGAAAATCCCAAAAATTAGTAAGCTCAGGAAAAGAAGGGGAAATTTGAACCAAATTGGTTGTGCTCCTTTGTCATCATATCAGCCTATGGATCAGGACCATATCAGTTATCAAATTCAGAAGGGGACATGCTTGACAAACCAACCAACAACATCCATCTGAAGAAGTTCTACACTTGAGTCATCCAATGTATAGATCAAGCAAAAAAGCAAAAAAATAAAAAAAATTTATCAAAAATCTTCACTATGGTGAAAACTTGGCAAACAGGCACCTTGTGACACAAAAAAAAAACAAAAAAATACACAAAAATGAAAAATAAATCCAAAAGTGTAATAAAAACAAGTGGTGACAACATAGAAAGAGGCGCTATTTGTGAGACAAAAACTTCTCTATCTATTGGTACTCACATCATATCTTTACTCCATATGATCTAAGCCCATAGCCACTACAGAACACTTATACACGCAACATTATCCTGGACATACTTAGCATAGTCACTGTCCTTGATTCTCTATAACACTTGTCCATATCATATCCCACCATGGCTTGGTGATCAATTTATTTTTCACATCGACAAGTGTCTATAATTGGGGGCAGCATTTATCTCACTTTAGTATTCAGACAACAAACAAGGATCACAACATACTAAAGAAACCATTGTCAAAACTACTCATTGGACTAGAAAACAAGATCATTATCCAACTACAACTACAACACACACATTGGATGCTTTATTTTGAATTATGAATTGTTTAAATTTGACATAAAGTTTTGACTATTTGTGTCTTGATTTCCGAACCATTAGATCTCCTGAGCGACTCAAGGATGAACTGAGCTAGAAAAGAAATGAGGGAATCTGATATTTTCTTTGGTTTTTTCTCTGTGAGGTGATCATTCATTTGGTGAAAATTTTTCTCGAGACATGATTGGAAACATATCATTGAAGATGTTTTCCATTTTGCACATAAAAATATTTAACTCATTTTTTTTAGGCAAGCAACACTCAGGTCATCTTGGTTCAATTATACCTCGATGCTTGCATCATCTTGCAATATCAAAAATCATGTAAGTTATACTTAGGTCATCATGGTTCAATTATACCATGATGCTTGTATTAACTTTCAACATATCAAAATCTCAATGATGACAAAAAGAGCACAAACAAAGTGACTAATAGGAATGACAACGACAAGATTAAAATGATCATTTAGTGGCATATCATACTCAATTGCATTCATTTAGCTACATCTATACATCTCATATCATTATCATTGTCATTTACATCTCATTTTCAAGAAACATCTCACAGCATACATCTCATTTTCAAGATACATCTCATATCATTATCATTATCATTATCATTTACATCTAATTTGAAAATACATCCCATATCATTATCATCTCATTTTCAAGGTACATCTCACATCGTATCATTTCCTAAAAATATTGCATTCATCATTGCATCCATCACATGCATATCTATCGCATCATCATGGAATCTTTCTTCACTTTCATATCTTCATGATTCAGCCAACTCTCATCTATCATGTCTTATACAAGATGTATCTTTCCTGAAACCAGATGTTCCCTTATCTATCAAGTCTTATATAAGATATATCATTCCTGAAATCAAATGTTTTGATCAGGTCTTATACAGGATATATCGTTCCTAAAGCTAGACGTTTTGATCATCTTTGTCCTATACAGGAGGTGTCATTCCTAAAACCAGACTTGATCTCAGTCTTATCAATTCTATCAATCTATTTCATCTGATCCATTCTATCATGTCTTATATAGAATGTATCCTTCCTGAAACCAGATGTTTTGATCAAGTTTTATACAGGATATATCATTCCTGAAACTAGACGTTTTGATCATCTTTGTCTCATATAGGAGGTGTCATTCCTAAAAACAAACTTAATGACAATCTTATCAATCTTATCAATCCAATCAATCTAATCAATCTTGTCAAACCCATGTATGTCATCAACTATCCACTCTTCTATCTTTCAAATAGCTTTCTTCTTCTTTTGAGAGATCATTCATGCCTTTAGTGCACAAATGATCTCCCAAGGGGGCATTATCATATCGAATCTCGATATTAATTTCATATCAGTCTCATATTGACACCAACTTCATATCAAATTTTTATATTGAATCAATTCTTCATATCTAGGGCATCATATCAAACATTTTAACACACAACATCATATCAATAAATTCTTGGCAGCATATCTAGTGATTTTCTTTGAATCAACATGTGCACACACATCACTTCAAAGAGGGGCAAAATGTAGACATATAAATCTGACCACCTTCTTAAATAATTATTTAATATTTATTTAAACCCCATCCCCCCTATTAATTAAATCTTATTTAATTAATTTCTTTATTTTCATCTATTTGATTAAATGAATTACTCAATTTATGTAATTTAATTCATCTAAACTTTTTCTAGCCTTTAATTAAATAAATCACTTTATTTAATTAAGTCCCCTTTCTTCCTTTTAAATTAAATTTACATTTAATTAAGTTGACCCTTGCATATAAATAAATCTAATTTAGTTATAAAAATCCCCCCACTTGTATTTATGCAAGTTGCATCTATTTTAGTTGAAATAAATATTTTATTTTAATTAAAATTCTTTTTCTCTCACTTGCCCTCTCCTACAGTTTCCACTTTCCTCCTAAACATTATTCTAGAACCCATATAATCCTAATCAATTATCTTTAATCTCTCTAATCATGTCATTTCCCTAAATTTGAGGAGGTTACTTCTCAAATTTGGAAGAAAGTCTTCTAAATGAATTAAAGGCTTTATTTCTTCAACAAGCTAACTTGTTGTGTTCCCCCAAATTTGGAAGGACTCTTACAAATTTTTCCCCAAAGTATTCCAAACCATTAGTAGTTAATTCAAATTCCCTTCATGGTTAGAGACTTTCTCTCTAACTTAACCCTCGTCTAACCTAAGGGTCTCATCAAGCACTCATGGTTTTGACCCTAGTTATCCTATTAACCCTTGCACAAGAGTTTACCCCTTGGGTAAAAGCTTTATCCAATGGATGACCCTTACCTAGCCATATCCTTACCTCCTAAGGTAACCTTCATTTCCCCTTAAGCATTTAATGCCTCTTGCATCTCCTCTCAAGCCACCTCTTGTTGACAATTGTCACCATTTCATTGGTGAAAATTGTAAACATGGATTGAGTAAATTTGAATCCTATCCATTGTTAAGATTATTCAATCTTATCCCTTCATTTCTCTATTTCCCTTATAAATAGAGCTCTCATTCCTCATTTTCTATATCCAAGTTTCATGCATCTACATTATAGCCTCTCTTTGTTAGAATATCATCATAGCATTTAGAACCATTTTCATATCAATAGTATATCCATGCTAGTATATCATGTTAGGATAATTTAGCAATATCTTTATCCTATAACTATCTTCATCTTAGCTTAATCATCGTAGCTTTTAACATATCATATAGATCTTAGAATGCATTCATGCATATAGATCACAATATCACTTGCTCTTGGAGTTTTCATTCCTAGGTCATTTACTCAGTGATCTGAGAGCAAAACATTGACTTTAGGGATCCTGTGAGATAGAGAACAATGGGACACCCCTTGGGAAGTTAAACTACTTTAAATTAGTTTATACTTGCACAAAGAGTCTCATTGGTATGTAGGCCATTTAATCTAAATTTATTTGTTTTGATCACCATATTTTCCCGCATACATATTTGGCACCCAATGTGGGGCCCATCCCCAAAATAAAATCTTTTTGTGTGCAACTAAAAGACAACAATCACACCAAAATATCAAAATAGCACATCTAGGAATTCTTGTAGCACATCTATGGTAAAAGTTAGCACATACAATGCACTCTTTAGCACTTAGAAACCATTAGTTAGCGCATTTGGCTCCCTTTTTGGTACATATCCCTCTCTAATTTTTCAACGCATAGGAGTAGTGGATTAGTGTATTCAGGCCTCAGAATAGCATTTTGGTACTATCTTTTAGCAATTCTGGACCACTTTTTAGCGCATACGTGCCAAAGTTTAGCGTGTAGCTCTGACAGAAGCAAAAATTTTGTAATCGAGTTAGAAATTTAGGCTTGTGAAGCCCACCATCAGGATTTAATTTTTCACTAACTGTGTGTAGGTGCTAACATTTTCTCAGTGAAGGAAAATGAGGAGTTAGTTTGTTTTGTTTACTTTCTTTATAAGTTGGTAAAAAGAACTCACTTTTCCTTTTATTGCAAAAGTTAAAATGAATCTTGCCTTTTGTTTTGGATTCCTAAAATGAACTTCATGATCTCTTTTTGGTGCCTAAACTAAACCTCACTTTTCTTTCTTGCATGGATAAAAAGAACAACAAATTCAAATCTTTTCTTTTATGCAAGATATGATCATCTTTCTTTGGGTTCTAAAAAGAACAAAACAAAATTTCCCATTTCTTCAAAAGGTTAAAATTGAACATCATCATCCTTTGGTTTTGATTAAAATTAACTTCATATTTCATTTGTGAGATTTAAAAAGAACTTTCACTGCATTTGAAAAAGATTTCAAGATTGTAAAACCATTGTTATTCATTTGACAAATTTACTTTGGTTGACCAGGAGCTCTTTGGTTAAATTTTTTTTCTATCTTCACACATTTCTATATTGGATTAAAAATAACCAAACATATTTTGAATAGATCTTTAGAAAAAAATAATGATATCGGATAAAAAGAAAGTGTATATTTCGTGTCTTGAAAGTGGTAGGCATATGCTCTCCCCTTAACTAGGTGATCAAAAAGCCAAACCCACTGTTTAATGCTTTCTTTACTTCAAGTATCTTATATCCTTTAGAGGGCTTGCCTTCCCAAAGCCTTGAAAGGGCTAGTGTGAAGGTATGATCCAAGTGGGAAACAACTTTATCACTAAGTATTCCAACCCACTATAATCAAATGTGGAGGCTGATGAAAATACCCTCCCTCCAACGGTTTTGCTCAGCAATTAGTCTTCCCCTAGTAGCTTTAAGATACCTAAAGCCTTTTTTCTAAAGGTTGGGAAGCCTCCCGAGGGAGTTTATCACTAAAGACCAAATGAAATCCTGATTACGAACCTTAGCATTAGAAACTTTGAGCCAAGTCAGTTACCAAACATTGGCAATATCATAGTGCAAGGGTGGAGAAGAATCCACCCCCAAGATTACTCACCATACATCTCCCAAGATAACTACCCAATTGTGAAGCAATTCACTTTGGGTTAATTTTTGGACAAAGGCAAAAAAAAGGGCACCCCCTAGGGGGTGACAAGGTTATTTGAGCTAATGAAGTATCGAGACTAGTGGGCTATGATATTGTTAATGACCTTTGAATAGAGAGTTTGCTTGATATGTCTTCTTTGAAATCAAAACTAGTGAAAGCATCGAGGATTTGAAGACATCCTTACAAGAACATATAGTATTTCTTAGCATAGGCAAATTGTTACTACTTTGTCTACTATGTTTTCAAGTAATTTTTCAGAAAATCATCCGTCAAACACATAAATCATTTCTCAACATCTTAGTAAAATTGTCAAGTCAAAGTTATCAGGATAGTTAGCCCATGGGAGAAACACCCTAGTGCATATTAACCATTAGATAGCGCATTTCAACCAAAAATTAGTGCTTCCATCACTAACATTAGCACATCATTAGAATAATTTTGGTGAAAAATTAGACAATACTTGCCAACATGATTCTAGTACCTTGGAGCACCAACCTAGCACATCTGAACCATAGTATAGCACATTTAGACCTAACATTAGCACTTTAGAGGGACATATTAGCGGATAACCTTTTCAAGATTTGTGATAGTAGACAATAAGAAATAGCACATTTAAGGACATCATAAGTGCATATGGAATTTTTTGTAGCGCTTTGAGGTCATCATTTAGTGCATCAAGGTTTTGTTTTAGAGCATGATAAAAAATAGCAAAAAACAAAGAGCAAACCATCCTTGTAAAATTTTCATCAACAATTATGGATACCCTTTTAGGTCCTCTGATAAATCCAACACAAATAGGAAAATTTGCAAAGAGGGATCATAAGTAAAGAAATTTCAAAATCCAACTAAGCACCCTTCGAAGGGGATATCAAATCTTCAACTATCTTAAGAATAGATTTCATTCAAAAAAATTAAGGAGTATCAAATAGAGTGATCAAAGGTTTCACCATCCAACAAATCTTATCAAAACAATGCCCAATTAGGTTTTCAAGTTGCCAAATTAAGTTTCTACTTTGTGAAACTTGACTCATATCATTTGGCATACTTTGTCATGGGAGAAAATTGAACTAAACCTCTACTTGACAAGTAAGCTTGAGTATCCAAAAGAAAGTATCCATATCAACCATCAACATCAACATTGATCATTTATATGACCACTCCCCATATTTTGAGAAGAATAAGTCTTTATAAAAAGACTAATTTGAAGAAGAGACAAGCTATTTCTAGGGTACTTATCAAGAGGAATAAATTTATCTATATCAACCATTCATTTTTTAAATCACATCATGAATTCTTGCATCATATACAGTTGTATGTCCTAGGAAAAACAAATGAATTTGACAAAGATCCTTTGAGAAGCAGGGCTTACATTCAAAAGGAATCCTTCAATCAATGCCTTAACAATAGAGGAAGGATCAATCCCACCTTGTTTCTAAAATTTCTTATCACCTACAATGAAGGTCGACCTGAGCCACCAACTCCACCAGGAACCCCAATAGAAGAAGAGGAATTCACTACTATAGAGATATATTGATGCCCACTGTCACTAGATCTCAGAGAAACAAAGGAAAGGATCCACAACCAAAATCAAGTACATGACAAATAGAGTCCAATTATTTTGATGAATATGTGAATGTAGGGTAAACAAAGATCACCGAAGAACTTCTCCAACAATTTCATGAGAGTGCCTCTTTCCAAAAACTCATGGAAAGGCTTATAGAATCAGATAAGAGAAAGTATTTCCTCATGCTAACTATTAAAGGAGTCAGGATTCCTGCAAATTTTGACATAGAAAATTTAAGGAATACTGATGAGAGAAACTCAGAAACAAGGGCAAGGACCTATACTTACAATACCCAAAATCAAGAGCATTTGAGAGAGGAAGACATACATGATCAAGACAATACACGCAACCAAGACAATACACACTATCATGACAACCTTAGTGAACAAGGGGATGTTCATCACTAAAGGTCCAGAGAAGGAAATATGACCCTAGATCTTCTTACACAACAACTCCAAACACTCCAATGACAAATGCAAGATATGCAACAAGGGTCTACAATGAGGTTTTGTTTGGAGGATATTTGTCCTTACCCTTGTGATAGGAGGCTAAACATGATACCTTTCCTGCCAAATTCAAATATTCTAAAGTATGATAAATACAATGGTAAAAGTGATCCCTGTTATCACCTCAGAGAATTTTGTACTGTGAGTCTAGAGTTTGCTCACAATGATACCTACACGATGAGGCTATTCCCAAGAAATTTGGGAGGGAAAACAATGGAGTGGTTGTCAAAACTCACACCTCCCATTAGATCATTTGATGAGTTGGTAAATAAATTCATTACACAATAATCCTACAACATCCAACATGAAATCACCATGCTTGAAATTTGCAACACAAAGCAAAAGAACAATGAAATGTTCATGGTATTCTTGCAACGACGGAGACATGTGGGCTCAAGGTACCAACGCGACGTACCTGAAAAAGAAAAGATGGATATCTTCATAGACAACTTAAATAATGAAATGAGTTATCAACTCAAACTGCAATATCTTCCTACTTTTGCAAAGTTGATCGAAAATGGCATCTAAGTAGAGGAAGCCTCCATAAAGAAAGGGACCTTGAAGTTCTTCAAGGAAGGTGTTAGTTCGTCAAATAATAACACCTACAACAACTAGAATAACAACAACAACTCAGACAAGTCCAAATTTTTTGATAAGGAATAAAAGCATTGTTAATGATGGTGTGGTAGACAACATTAAAATAAAACTACTAGTGTTAAACCTATATGGTATTACTCCACCGACACAACCTCAAAATAACAATCCAAGAACAGACAATCAAGGCAATATCAACCAAGTGAATAACAATAACGCTAATCCAAAACCAACACCATATCAACGAAAGTTTGCACCTTTGGGACAAACCCTTGAATATGTGTTTCGAGAGCTATTGGCAAATAAGGTCATTACATTACCAAATTCAAGAGAGTTTGACTCTCAAATCAAACCACCATGGTGGAATGATACCCACTATTGTGATTATCATAGAAACAAAGGGCATCGCACAAATGTGCCTAAGATTGAAGAATTTGGTTCAAGATCTAATCAATAATGGTGACATAACAATAGATGGTCATAAAACCAATGATAATCATGAAGCCTTCAAAAATCCTCTTCCTAATTATGACAAGGGAGGAGCATCATTATTAAATGACAACAAAGGAGCTCGTATCAATCACATGTACTTAAAAACCATCAATCACGTATCAACATATGACAATCAATTAAATGTCATAAAAATCAAAGATAAACAAGAACATGCATCGATAAATGTGACAACAAGGGCTCATAAATATGTCTTGAAGGGGATCACAACATCAACAACAACTCTCCCCAAGAATCAATATAACTTGGTCGACCAATTTTGTAGAACACCCTGTGAGTCCCTACCTTGACTCATCCTAGCATTTCAGTGAGTTTCATGTTGAGACTATTATGGATGCTTTATTTTTATGCATAATGGATTTAGAACTTATATGATTCCATGATTTGGATAACATTGATGTATATTGATGCTTCATTTCTATGCATTATAGATATAGTACTCTATATGATTCTAGAATAGGATAACTTTGTGATGATGTATGTCATTATTGGATTTGTAGGACTTTACTATGATGATAGAAATAGGATGCATGTCTTATGTATGGATCAAAATTATGAGGATTATGATAATTACTGTAGATGTCTAAAAATGGTCAATGCTTGTAGAGTCATACTTTAACATTTGTGCATTGCCTTGTTTTAGGGTTTTTGCGTCGCATTAACATTTCTCCTATGTCACGCACTTGGTCTTTATCATTTGTGAGTATCGAGTCCTTCTGCATTCTTCATTTGTCTCACTTTCAAATTTGGTCTTGTCGATAATAACCTTCAGTCATGATTTTGGTCAATCTTATCCTATCGCATCAATGTGCATGCTCATTTGTCATATTTTGACATCGTCAATTCAATTTCATTTTGGACATCGTCAATCCTAATCGATGATGGAGTTAGGGTTTTGTCCTCTTATCATCTTGCAATCGATTGGTCATCGATCATTGTCATTTTCAATCTTGTTATCTTGTGATTGATTTGTCATCAATCGTGGTCATTTTCAATCTTATCTTGTTGTCTTGCGATCGATTTGTCATCAATCGTTGTCATTTTCAATCTTGTCATTTTGCGATCGATTTGTCATCGATTGTTGTTCTCTTTTCAATCTTGTCATTTTTGCGATTGATTTGTCATCGATCGTCGTCCTTCTCAATCATGTCAATTTGGATCAATTAGTCATTGTTCCTCGTCAATTGGCACATTTATCAATCAAATCATTTATCAGCATTGGTCCTTTGTCAATTAGAATCATGATCGACCCTACATCAATTATGTTTTGTCAAGACCTAATTGTCGTCCTTGCATTTCTAATTCATCTTCTAGGATTTTATGATTTATTCATTTAATCTTGATTGTCATTTTCCCTCTAGGTTAAATAATTTATTTATTTATGCTAGGTCTTCTTGTTACAATTAAATATTTATTTAATTGGCTAACTAATTCCTCCCTCTTTGTGAATTAATTAATGAATGAAAAATTGTTAATTAATTTACCTAATTTTCCAATTTCTCCTAATTCCTAATTTTCTAATTTCCTAACTTCTAATTCATCTAATTTTCAATTTTCTCCTGTATTTCTCCTAATTTCATGGGAATGATAGCAAATTTGTCATAATTTGTCATAATTGTCAATCAATCAATTTTGACATAGCAATTTGTCATAATTGTCAATCAATCAATTTCGCATAGAAAGTGTCAATTTGTCATAATTTGTAATATTTGTCATTCTTGATTTGAAATTTCCATTCGAATCAAATTCATGCTAATCTTGTCTTTTCTCCAATTTGTCTATAAATTGGATGAATTTCTTCAATCAAAAGGTTGAATCAATCATGCTTCTAGTACCCTTATGCTGTCGTCTCATCTTGACAATCTTGCTTTCACATTATGCTTATGCACTTGAAGGTGAGATCCACAAAACAAAAGCAAGTTGAAGGAGAAAGAAGGACAATGGAGAATCATGGAGGAGAAATTTACGTTTGCATTGGTTTACATTTGAATTGAATGTTTTTAGGATTGTTGTCATTGCAATTGAGTTTTCATGATTGAGCTAGTCCAATTTGCTATTCCTTTGATGATTTCCAGATTCCTATCTACAATTACTTATGTGGATTTATTTTGATACAAGATATATTGATTTTGTTTAATGTCAATTGTATGCAGAGTGTTTGACGTGTATTCTTATTCATGTGTTTAAATATTATATGAGGTTATTTGGAAGTACTAATGTGTAATCGAGATGCGTAGAAAAATTATCCATGTGACCATGGAAATATTATGGAGAACCATACCTAGACCTATGTACGTTCGTAAAACCAGGGTTTGTCTATTTGGAGAGACAACACCCCATATGTATTGTATTTTATTTGTGAAAGTAAATGTTGCATGTGTGTTAAATTGAATTATTAATTTGGGTAAATCCAACAAGAGAGAAATTTCATGTGTAATTTTGTAAAGTATTTTATTGTGTCACTTGACACATGTGTTGATTTATGTCTTGATTTTTGACTTGTCTCTTGGAGGGAGTTGTTTCAACCATAGATTTTTCAAACATTTGAATGTGGTTCTAAATTTTCCTTGGGTAGAGAGTCTTTGGAGTGGTCAACTCAGGTTTGACCCGAAAGTTAACTTCAGATGGGTTTATAAGGGGTCAAATGGACTCCTAGGGGTAGTTTAAAGGTGTTTCCTAAAGTCCATAAGGTATACCTATGGGTTAGGAGTATTTTTAGGCATGTGTCTACTCCCATGTGACTGTTTAGTCACCTCAAAAAGTGAGTTTCCTAAGGTGAGCGAAAATTCAAAATTAGAAGGTGCCATCTAGGTTAGATAACCTTCCTTTTTGATGTGAGATCCTTTTTCCCACTTTCTCTTACTTTTTCCTTTTTCAGTTTTAGTAACCTATGAGAACTCTCATTGAGGTCTTTTTAGGCAAAAATGAGAGACTTTGTGGGTAATCACCCACTCTCCATTTTTGGAGATTATGCAGTTTTGAAAAGAATAGTTTTGGGATAGAATTTTGGCTAAGTGTAGAAAGAAGAATTGTGGAATTGGGCTACTCATCCTCAAACTAGTTCTAGCAAACCTTTGGGCAGATTGAAGGTTGGTTCATCTTCTCCTTTTTGTCTCTTTTTACGTTGCATATTTATGTTGGAAATATTGCTTGTATGTAAAATTTGTTTCTTGTATTTTCCTTTGTGAAAATTATTATGTGACCTATCTCTTACTTCTTTTATGCATTTTCTTGTGACTTGGGAGTAACCAAGGCCTTCTACTCTTAGGAGAGTAGGATGGTCTTATGGGTGGTAGAAGTTTGATAGCCCTCGAGTGAGAGGCTCTCATTATGAGAGTGAACTCAAGGGGTGTATATGTGACCCTTACTGCATGGCCTAGTTTATGCATTTGGGGGTCATAAGGGGAGAAAGTATGGCATGAATGCCTTGTGGGGAATAAGGATGTGGGGTTAATGAACTTATGATATATCTTTGTTTTCCATGAGGTGGCTTTGTGATCTACCATTCTTGTAGTCTCCTTAGGGTATTTGGTCCACTACCACCCGTGTAAAAACATCACATTTTGTGATGAAGTGTAGCCTTGGTTGGGAAAGTGTTTGTTGTATGTTTTTCCCTTGCTTGTTGTGTTTGCATGTGTGTAACCTATCTAGGGCTTGGTTCTCCAAGCTCAGGGGTGGCTTCTAGTAAGCCTAGGCTAGGAGGTGAGCTCTCCATAGTCGTAGCCTTTTGATTACCATGCAGGTTGCTGGAAAAAAAAAGAAAAGGCAAGCTAGGAGTTGCTGGTTTTTGTACTTGATTTACAGAAAGAGAATAAGAAAAGGGATGCTATATTTTCAGTTGCAGAAATGTAAATAAAAAGTTGCATGTTGTTTTTACTTTAAAAAAAAAAGAAAATGTATCTATTTTATTTAAAGTCCTCATTTAATAGAAATGAGAGACTAGTTGGGCATCTCACCCACTTATAATGTTGACTATATTGTATTCTTAATATGTTCTAAAGAAATGCATTATTTTATTAAGTTATTATTGCAAAGATGAAATGTTTGTTTTGGGTTAAGTTCCTATAGTTATTGGAACAATATTTGTTGTATTCATGTTGTTCTTTTGAAAATAAGAGTTCATTTTATCTCCTTAGGTATTTTGAAATAATGGAAAAGAATGTAGTAAGCTTGCATGTTAGTAGGAGAAAAATAAGCATTTTAGCCCTATCTATTTAATTCCCAAATACAAATTATGGTTAAATAGATTTAACATGCCTATCTCTATAGTCAATTTAAATGATTTCTAGGCTAATGTAGTTGCTATTAAAATTTATTAAATTCTGTTATTTTTCCCTTTATCTATTGTAGAAAGTAAATCAAAAATTAATAGTCTATCTCTAAAGTATGCAGCTAGATATATATAAAATAAAAAGAATTGCTTTATTTAAATCTGTTAGTTTTGAAAACCTGTTCAATGGGACTTTTAGGAAAAAGAAATATAAACAGATTGTATAAATTAAATAAATGTAATTCTACCTCCATTCCCATGTTGCCAATATATTATTATTTGTGCATGATTTAGAAGGTCCAGAAAATAAATCCATTTTTTTAGGTAAATTTGAATTAAACCTACCCCTAAAACATCATTCATATATATATATATATATATATAATGAATATAACTATATATATATATATTTATGAATATATATTTTTTTTTTTAAAAGGGGGGAAATTTTAACAAAAAAATTTATGCCATAACCCTGGGGCATTGCGGCTCTCTGTGGGCCACAACCCACAGAGGTGTTGGGTGCCACTGCAGGCTGCGACCTGCAGGGACGGCTGAGGTCACCACTGCAAGCCACATCCCACAGGGGCGCTGCGGCACCACGGCGGGCCGCAACCCGCAGGGGAGGCCGAGGCCATCACTGCAGGCGGCAACCCGTAGCGACATTGGCGCCACTGCGGGGAGCAAGGCTTCTACCACCGCGACCCCCATGAAACCCTGCGGCTGCCGCCTCCACCCACCTTCATCAATCGGCCCTGAAACAAAAAGTAATAAAAGCCCTACCCAAAATGTGGGGTTAGGGAAAGTAATGAGTTTAAAAAAAAAGGGGGGTTAATTTATGGTAATAGTATATTGTTAGGGTTAGAGATTCGAATTTTTGAATAGGGTATTCCCCATTAATTAATATATGATAAATTTATTAAAAAAAGAGAGAGATTTTTATATCTTTATATACATGTATATGTATAAATGTTTTAAACATATATATATATATAATTATTTATATATATACATAGTCATATATATGAATATATTAAATTCAACTTTAATTTAATTAGTTTATTTAAACATTCATAGTTTATAAACGATTATACAAATAGTTAAATTTGGTGTTTTAGATTTTAATTATTGTGGAGTTTAATCCCTTAGAAAATTTATAACGAATTTATTCTGTTTGTAGGTTATTTGACTATAGGGGATTATTTAGTCCACCCAAATTTAGGCTATTCTAGACTAAATTTTATAGGGCAATTTACATTATGGATTTAATTGACCCTTTAGTCGAATTAGTTTAACCACATTTTAATTATTGTTAAAATAAAATATAGGCATTAATAATCTAAGGGCTAGAACTAATTTATTTAGTTCCTAAAAGCAATTAATGGTTATTGGAGATTAATATTATCTTTGTCAATTAATTTAGAGATTTTTGGTTAAATTAATTTATTGATTAAAATGGATGAGATAATAAATAATTCTTTTAGTATTCCACATTTAATTTAAATTATTTTCGCTTACTTGAGTTAGTGGTTAGAGTTAACTCAAAACATAGTTAAGACAAAACTTGTTAGTGTGTTTCGTATTAGCAAATTTAATGTTATTAGGTTGTTATTTTAAAAAAATAAAATATTCCATTCATGCCGAAAAGTTTGGGCATGACACACCCGCTCAGATATCAATACTTGAGTTGTTCAAACTCTCACCTAAACACAAAGATATTTTGGAGCAAGCTCTTGTCGAAACAACCATTCCAAATGATTTGGATGTCAATTTATTCAAAGCTATGGTGGCCTATATGATGGTGCCACATAACATATCCTTTTTTGAACATGATGACATCTCTTTGAGTCATCCACATAACACCCCGCTCCATATTGAAGTCCTAGTCTGCAAACATTGGGTGAAAATAATACTCATAGATGGAGGAGATGGTCTCAATATATGTACCCTAAAGATTATCCATGCATTGGGATTCTCCAAGAAAGCTATTGATCCCAAAAAGAAGATCACCATCAAAGCCTATGATGATGAAGAAAGGTCACCTGAAGTAATAGTGGTACTACCCATTCAGGTAGGGCCTATGCAAAGAGACACATTATACCAATTCTTGGACATAGACTTGACATACAACATACTATTGGGTCATCCATGGATCCATGAGATATAAGCGATGCCCTCCATGTACCATCAATGTGTCAATTTCCCATACAATGGACAAGAAATTTCAATATCGGCAAATACTAACCCTATTCAGTATTACAATGCTATGGGGGCAGCTCAAGATAGTCGGGTTCCACACAACAAGGAGGCCCAAGCTTCCTCATCATCTCAAGATCAATAAAAAATCAAATCATTGTCCATAAACTTTGAGAAAAAGATGAAAATAAAAGACCAAGGCATGGGAGAGTACTCCTTTAAACCCCTATGTCTATCTAAGTTACCAACTTCACCAAGGTCTCATGGACAACCTTCCACATCAAGACATCAGGCAGCACAACCCATCAAGAAGTTTGATGGTAAATTTATACAAATAGGCACACTAGTAGAAGAGTCAAAAGATAAAGACATCCTCAGTTGGCTATACAAAGATGAGAAATAAATTAGAGTTGCTGCCCTAGAAGTGGTTGTTTCAACTGAATAGTATGGCAATGGGTTGAGAATCATGCAACACATGGGGTACAAAGGAAAAGGTCCTATTGGCAAGCATCAAGTGTTGGAAATTGACACTCATTTTATTGGTTTCAATATGTTGTCATTGATGGCAACATGTTCTAGTTTTTTATATTTTGGTTTGGTTGTTTACCGATAGACACTTCACCGACACTGACACTGACAAGTATCTTCATCAGTAGGAGGAATTCTTTGGGTACCAGCATTCCAGGCTGACATGACTTCATCAGCTTAATGATATTGGAGGTTGACATCATTTTGGGAGATCAAGAAATCGACAATTGATTTTGATATTCATGTATATATGTAATTGAGCTGAAATATATATTCATTTTGTAATTATCTATTTAAGCCGACATAAGGAATGAAGGATTGTAAGGGTATATAGGTTAGTTGATTAGTGATAACTTAATGATGAGTGAGTAGTATGAAACCGGTACTGAGAGGGGGGGGTGAATTAGTACAGACAAAAATACAGTCCAAAACTGGTTTGACAGCAAACACTTCAAAAGACTAGCAGACAGAGATATCAGTTTGAAACAGAGTGCAACCGGTAAAGCTAAGAATGTCTGAGACAAGCATTAACCAGGTACTCACTTATCCTTTCACTCAACTTGAGACTAAACTATCATTTCACCCTTATGCATACATAGATAATCTATCATTAGATCATAATAATAGCTTGTTCAACATGTTTTATAGACATGTATAAAACACAGAACCATCATATGTTTGACAGACAATAGCAAAGCATCACAAGATAAAATCATCACACATGACACACATATTTTTCACATGGAAACCCAACTAGGAAAAACCACGGTGGGGATGAATACCCACAAGCTATTTTTAAACTCTTTAGAAGTTCGCTCTGTTAGGAGCCTTGTCCGATTAGAGACATTACAAAAGATTTTGCTAGGAACTAATCCTGTTAGAGATCACCCAGTCAAGGGATGGCTACAATACCCAATTAAGGGTTAAACCTTGTTAGAGGATTTCAAGAACTCAATAACTAAAGGATTTTACTAACTCAGTAGCTTCGAGTTACCCTGTTAAAGGATTTTCAACAAGCTGGTTAAGGCTACCCTGTTAAGGGATTTTCCAACTGTTGAGGTGGTTAGAGATCAACAAGTATTACAATGATCTGGTAACAACACTCAATGGAAATATAGATCTACTTAAGCTCCTCTTCACCTTCTGCACTTACACTTTGCAGGTATCACTTCTCTCCTTTTGGCCTGGCAAGAATCACATATCCCTTCTCTTGGATACACACACAACTTTTGCCAACAACTTAAGAAAGAAACACAACATCAACCTTATATGAAAACAGATAGATCGGTAGCATAAACCCCAAACCCTAAACTTGTTAGGTTAAGGAATTCAAATGGTTCAATCCTTACCATTGAGAAGATTCCATTAATTGCAATAGTCTTGATCCAATCTCAAGACACTCTCCATCATCCATTTTCACTGATTTCATGGTGGTTGATAACCCATCACACATTATCACTATTTTACAGACTTCGCACATTCCCGAGGTAGATAGGAACAATCTCCTTTATGCAAGATCCTTCATGCGCACAAGGCTAATGTGGCAACATGATCTGTTCTTTATTACAATGCTAACTCATCACACAATGTCACCTGTTGAGCCATATAGGCTTGAAGCACATCAACCGGAAACCCTGAAGTTGAGACTACGAACCGGTAGTCATACAACGCTTCCATGTGCCGGTTCCCATAACCATATGTCAGTTCACCTTGAACAAGCACACTGCTTCACTTTGGCACAAATGCCGATTCATAGTGTTATACTGGTTCTCACATATGTTGGTTCACACTTCTTCAACATATTGACAACAATGACAACATACAATGTCATTATGTCCTCATACTGGTTCACATAATGCCAACAATCTCCCCCTTTGGCATTGATGGCAATATACAAAGATATCTCTCCACTTTGCATCTTCTCCAATTTTTGTAGATATCTTCTCCCCCTTTGACAACAATGCCAAAGTGGAGGCACAAGCTTCCTTGTTCCATTATGCTGCTCTACCTAAGGAGTAGCATCCTTCAACACATCAATCTTGAAGAAAATTTTGACTATGCAATACATGACTAATGTGGAGCATATACCTTTAGTTCACCTCCTGAAGGGGCAATACCCCTAATTCACCTCTTAAGTACATAAATGTAGTCTTTGGGAGAGGCTTGGTGAATATGTCTGCTAACTATTCCTTACTGGAAACATGCTCCAGTGCAATCTCTTTGTTTTGAACCTTTTCCCTCAAGAAATGATACTTAAGCTCAAAGTGCTTGGTTTTAGAATGTAAAACTGGATTCTTTGAAATATTGATAGCACTTATGTTATCACAGAATATACTTACCAGTTTAGATATAGGAACTTTGAAGCCATTTAATACATGCTTCATCCAAATTGTCTGAGTGCAATTCATGAAAGCTGCAACATACTCTGCTTCCACTATAGACTGAGAGATACAACTCGGCTTCTTACTCATCCATGAGACCAATCTACTACCAAGGAAGAATGCACCACTGGGTGTGCTCTTCCGGTCATCTACATTACCAGCCCAATCAGCATCTGTGAACACTTTCAAGTTGAATTCCTTGCTATATGGATACCACAATCCATAGTCAATAGCTCCCTTCAGATACCTAAGAATCCACTTGACTGCAACCAAGCGTGATTCCCTTGGACTTTTCTAAAATCTTGCAGTAATGCCAACTACATGTGCAATATCCGGTCTGCTATGCACTACATAATGCAACTTACCAATCATTGATCGGTATTCCTTCTCATCAACCAATGCAGAGTCATCCTCTTTGGATAGTTTACAACCCGTCACCATCGGTGTATCAATCGGTTTTCTATCTTCCATGCCAAATGTCTTCAAAACCTCTTTGACATACTTGGACTGAGTGATAAAGATTCCATCCTTCATCTGCTGGATCTATAGTCCAATGAAGAACTTAATTTCCCTTATGAGTGACATCTCAAACTCTTTCTTCATCTGATCTGCAAATTCATGACTCGTCTTGTCATCTCCACCAAAGATAATGTCATCAACAAATACCTCATAGATCAGGATCTGATCTCCTTTAGAATTCATGTAGATATTGCTATCTTCACTTGTTCTCTCAAATCCAATCTTCACAAGATGGAAATACAAGTGCTCATACCATGCTCTAGGTGCTTGCTTTAGTCCATATAAGGCTTTATGTAGCCTACATACCATGTCACTGTCTTCAGATAGGGAAAACTCATCTGGTTGCTCAATATACACTTCCTCTTCAAGTACACCATTTAGGAATGCAGATTTTACATCCATTTGATATACTTTGAAACCTTTAAAAGATGCATATGCAAGAAGCATACGAACTCCTTCCAATCTGGCTATAGGAGAAAAGGTTTCACCATAGTCTTCTCCTTCTTCTTGGGCATATCCTTTGCACACTAATTTGGCTTTATTTCTAGTCACTATGCCATCCTCATTCAGCTTATTTCTAAAGACCCATTTGGTACCAATGACATTTTTATGCTTCGGTCTGGGTACCAAGGACCATGTACCATTTTTATCTATCTATTAAAGTTCCTCTTCCATTGCCTTGATCCAGTCTTCATCTTTATGTGCCTCTTTAAATGAATTAGGTTCAAATTCAAAGATCATACATGAGTTTTCTCTGACCTTTCTTCTTGTAAGGATTCTTGCATCCTTATCTCCTATGATCTTCTTAGGATCATGATTCAACTTGACATACCGAGGAATGGTCTTGATAGATTCCTCTTGCTTTTCTTCTTCATCCTCATCTCCATCAGTATCAGCATCTACATCTGCTAGTGTAGGAACATTGTTATTGGTACTCAGTTGACTGACAATCAGTTCCTAGAAGGTTGCAACCAATTCACTTACCGCTTTCTCATTACCAGTTTCCTTAGTTTTCTTAGAGGTTTCATCAACTCTTACATTGATGCTTTGCACAATTCTCTGAGTCGTATTGTTGAAACACTTGAGAGCTTTTCTCTTGGTGGAATATCCTAGGAATATTCCCTCATCACATTTCGCATCAAATTTGCTTTGATGTTCACTTCTCTTGATGTAAGATTTGCTACCAAATATTCTAAAGTAGCTAACCGCAGGTGTCTTACCGGTCCAATACTCATAAGGAGTTTTATCCTTACCTTTCTTGATGAGTACCCGATTCATTATGTAGACTGCAGTGCTCACTGCTTCTCTCGAAAAGGTGTGAGCTACTTTTCCTTCAATTAGCATGGTTCTAGCTACTTCAACCACAGTCCAGTTATTCCTCTATGCTAGGCCATTCTGCTGTGGAGTCTAGGGGGCAGACAATTGCCTTTTGATGCCATGTTCCTCACATTACTTGTTGAATTCACCGGAAGTGAATTCCCCTCCTTGATTAGTTCTCAGGCACTTGATCCTTTTACCACTTTCCTTCTCTATTAATACTCTGAAAGCTTTAAACTTTACAAAGGCTTCAGACTTGTCTTTCAAGAATGTGACCCACATCATTCTTGAGCAGTCATTAGTGAGAATCATGAAGTACCTATCACCCTGCACACTCCTAGTTTTCATAGGACCATACAAATTAGTATGCACAAGATCAAGCAAGTTGTCAGCAGTGAAAGATTTACCTTTAAAGGTTGAGGAAGACATTTTCCCCAGTTGACATTCTCTACACAAGGTATTATCTAGTTTGTTTAGCACCGGCAACTCTCTAACTGCCTTGATCTTACTGGCATTTACAATGTTATCAAAGTTTACATGGCAGAGTCTCCTATGCCATATCTAGCTATCATCAAATTTAGCCATAAGACATGTACTTATATTTGTATTCAGATGAAATAGGTTACCTTTGGTCTGCATGCCAGTGACCACCAATTCACCATCTTTTCCTTTGATTTTCCAAACTCCATTCTTGAATTCCAAAGTGAGGCCACTATCATTCAGTTGGGCAACACTCAGAAGGTTGTGTCTGAGACCATCAACCTAGTACACATTGTCAGGACTACTCTTTCCATTCAAAGAGATGGACCCTTTTCCTTTAACCATACATGGTGCATCATTGCCAAAGCAAACCACACCACTACCATACTCCTCCAAGGATAGAAACTTGCTCCAATCAATGATCCACTCATTGGAATTATCAAACTAGGAGATAAGAGCCTTCTTGTCTGACACATCTTCTTTGACAACAACAAACACAATATCTTCATTTTCTTCATCCTCTGATTCTTCATCTGTGACTCCTTCATCAACTGCCACAAAATAGTTTCTCCGATTTCCTCCTTTGAATTTCTTTAACCTTTCCGGTTTGTCCTTGTTGTTGCCATTAGGATAGTTTACAGCAATATGTCCTATCCGGTTACAAGAAAAGCATTTCAAAGGTATCTTACCTTTGTATTTGCCAGTTCCTTTAGGATGTTTCCTAGCTGTTGTTCACCAAAAGTGATAACCCAAGAACACCTACAATTGATCTATGAAGTAGCCAATTCAATCTATGAAGAACTTCAGGGCTTGGACAACATGACAAGGATATGAATCCTTCTACTCTTCAGGCTCTGCAAAACCTAGGCGGGTATACCTTTGATGCTTAGAATTAAACCTATTACACACCTATGACAACATCAACATAAACAGATAGATCTCACTAGGGCTCCAAAACAAGTAGTTTATTGCAGATGGGCTAGATCTACACATGAAACTCAACTATGCTTGAGCATGAGATAGATGAAACATTTCAAAACATAACATACTAAAGATATTCTGATTAGATTTTAAATTGGTTTGAGAATCCCTTTAATTGCAAGATCAGTGCCTTATCCAAGGGCAACAGAGTCATACATCAAACTATAAATGAAAGCTTCGATTGCAAATCCATCTTCATTATTAAATATTCATGCATTAATGCCTTGCATAAATGCATTACTAAGATCATCCACAAAATCATCAGATCTTGAAACTATATTCCATTTTTTTATGATTTATTACAGAATTTAAATCCTTCCTTGAAGAATCCCTGCAAACAATCATAACTATCTCCTTGAGATAACAAATTTCATCCTCCTTGAGGATCTGATTTGATAAAATGGAAATACAAATCTAGAGACAATTCTGTGTGAACTTATGTATGCCTTACATACACAAGAACCTGCAACTAAGAACACCTATACGAAAAATTGAACTCCATTACTAAAGGAAAAGCCCTGCCCTGTACAATCTTCAAGAATACTCAAAATTGGAAGCCATGAAAACTGGAGCCATTCTCACAGAATTCTGGAACCCTTACAACTGAGAAGAATGGGGAATAAAAATGAGGAGGGAAGAAAAACAAATTCACAACTGAAAATTGCCAAGTGTCTCTCCTCTCTAACTGAATTTTGTTCCCGTGAAAACTACATCCAAAATATCCCACATTTATCAAAATTAACCTCATAATCAGATTCCTCACTCCGAGAGCTTTCCGGCGATATATAATACTTTATATTTTGGCCAAAATTTAGACCCTGGGCGAATTAATTCTCATTTGTGCTCAGTCATTTAAATATTTCGAAATTTAATATAGTCAGAACTATATCATTTATTCATTTAAAATTTAATTTTTTTTTTGCCTCCATATGTGCTCTGACGCCTTGCCACGTGGCGGGGTCTGATTGGTCGATGGGGTTGACTGGGTGCCACCTAGGATGACACCTCATCATTGCCACGTCATCTCCCGCCTGCTGGAGCGCTAACTGTACCCGCCACCTACGTGCCACGTGGACGGCTCTCGTTCACTCTCGCTATTTCGCGAGGTTTAAACTTTGTGCATCTTCCTTCGCGAAATAGCGCGAGCCGTTGATCTCTCTCGAACATGCTCGCTCGTTAACCCGACCTTCGTCTGCAAAATTTCGCCTCTTTGCCTCGAGAAGCGTGCCTGCGTGGGGTCCACTTGATTTTCGTCCAGTCAATTCTTCCTTTGCCTCGAGAAGCGTGCTCACGCATGGTCCCGCCTTGGGCGCCCATGGGCACCTTGTGTCCAAAGCCTTTATGGCTTAGACATTATAGATGGGTTTGTTTTTGCATATAAACATTATAAAATTCGCTTCCACAGTCAATGTGGGATATTGCTATTTGCCTCGGACTGCGTTTTGAAGCTTTTCTTTGAGTTTTTAATGGCTGGCAATGATGTTTTACTGAAAGATTTATTAATTCCCCCCTCCATTACCACCGTGAAGAACAGGGAGGACTGGTAGAAGGCGTGAGTTTTAAGATTTACACTTAATAGTGTGCATTGGCTGAAGCTTTCCTTACATTTTCCATTTGCCACAGCAGGAGGAGACTACCAGCAAAGGTCATGGATTTTACTTTACACCTGCCATTTTCCTTTGTTTGATTTTTATTACTCTCCACCACACAACTCTCCACCTTCCTTTCACAGCAGGAAGGATTAGTTTGGCAGCCAAATTGTATTTGCTTGAAAGTTTCAACAGCCATGTGAGGGAGAGGATACGTGGCTAAAGTTGTGGAGGCTGGGCAATACATCTGCCAACTACATTTCATTAAAATTTAAAACCTTTTCACCCATACCACAGCTCACGGCAGGGGAAAATGCTGGCAAAATCGATGGAGATTGGCTTTATACCTACCAAATGCATTTGCTTAGTGCTTTTATTGCTGTGTAACTCACACAGAGAGAGAGAACGAGAGGAGGAGGCTGCTGGAGGAGTTATAAAATTGTAGATATCATCCCCTTCCAACACCACGTGGGCAGACAGTGTGGAGCTTGGGCATACACCTCCATGCCACACACAACAAGGAGGATAAAAAGGCTTGGCATAAACACCTGCCAATGTATTTTACTGTTTCAAATTGCCCCTTTCACTAGTCACGTGGGAGGGGGAGCTAATTGCAAATGGAAACATTTATATTCTTAAACCATGCCACGCTGCCTGGAAGGATTGCTGCTATTTGCATTTGTATGATTTTATTTCCTTTTCAACATGCTCTACACCACTTGAAAATCCACGCACAACAAAGGGGGAAATTGGCAAAGTTATGGAATTTGGCTCTTGCCAGCCATTGCATAAGTTTTTTTTTTTTTAAAAAAAACTTGGAATCTCTAATACACCACTGTAGAACATTCAACCTTGAGTAAGCCAATAGCATTAATCACTTCCTCGATTATGTCTAGAAGTTGAAATTCCATGAAATGAGAACCATTCTGGCACAAAATTAATGCGCAGGCACGAGCCAAGTCGGGCCCCAAAGTGGGTCCGACTAAAAAAAATTTCGTTTTCAAGCTACTGGCCTCTGGAATATCTTCACAGACCTCAAACATACCTCTTGGAACAATCGGCATCGTTTTCGGATCATAAAATTGCATTTTACATCCTTCAGGCAATTACGCCACAATTTTCGCATTTAATCGCGAAGACGTAATTTTCAAACCTGTCAAAACACCTTTCTGGAGCTCGCCATCTGACAGGCGTGTACTTTGATATACAAGGATGATATCTACCAAACGGTTTCTCAAGATGAGTCCCGAGCGAAGAGATATTAATTTCCGAAAATGGCTAACTGGCTTTGTCGACACTGTGGACCTAATGAAGTCAATGTTCTAGCAACACATGATGCCTTTCTCAAAAATATCAAACGACCTCCGTAGGCTCTCAAATTCGGAACATAGGTACCTTTAAGTACATATTAAATCTTTGAATTCTCAGTTTGATCACCCGACTGACAGGATGCAAACAGCGCACTCACCAAAACGGCTACATTAATTGATCTAACACTGGAAGTGCGGATAACTGAATTTGATGGCAAAATGAATCCTTTTGAAAACCGATCAAACGGATTGATAGAGCCTTGAAATTTGAAACGTAGCTCACCATTTATACCAACATTAGCTCGGAACAAACATTCTGACATGACGCTCACCAGAACATTTTTACACTTGTGCAAACATCACAAACTACAAACGGATTTGGCTATGAAAACGGAGCAAACGGATTCGTCAAGACTTGAAATTTTGCAGGGTAACTCACTTTTATGCATACAATTGAATCCATTTTGAATTTCTCCATGAAAATCAACAGGGCAAAAGATATAATCGCTCAAAGTAGGCTACTCAATAAAATATGCATTTGTGCCTAACATGCACTTCCAGCTCACCCCTCAAACTGGGTACCTCATAAACTTATCCAAATTGAATTCTGAAAGTTGCACATCACTGAATAGGCCAAATGAAAGGTGTGGGACATGAATCCCGAGCCTTACCCTTTGAAAATCAACTGGCTCCATTTTACCCCCTTGCTAACTAGGCTGTTCAAACTGACTTCATTTAGGTATGCAGAGCAAAAATTTGAAATGGGCCTATAAAATTGACTCAATTTTAATCAGTCCCAATAGTGGCTCTGATTGGGGATGGTTGATTGCGAGATCAACACAAGAATCCAGATATCTTTGGTTAAGCAGACCACCCAAAAGACGGGTCATTCTTCTCTTCATTCTTCTCTTCTCAAAACAGGGCTTCCTTATCCTACCTAAACAGCAGGGCACTTTATTGAAAAACCACACAACTGAAAGCAAAGCAACTGTACAAAATATACAACTTATCAATGGCCCCAGGCCATCAAAACTGAAATCAATTCTTACCTCTGTCAAACACTTGATTTTCATTTCCACTAATTGGAGGTAAGTTGAGATCATCATTCCAATCTGCCTGATCAAAAACACTTCCGTTTCCAATTAGTTGATCACATAAAACATGATTAGCAGCATGTTCATAATCATGATATCTCTAAAAATCAAACACATGCTGAAAGGACCGATCACTAGGTGACATAAGAGTGTCATACTCTTTACCATTCTTTCCCAGCTGAAATGAAAAGTAGTCTAACTCATTCTAAAAGTTGAAAACATCAGGCACATCTATATTACTAGTTTGCTCAAATGATGAGCACTCTTCCACAATGATGGCTTGCAAACTAGAGAGGAAAACTTCCTCATAACATGACTGCAATTCATCTTGCTGATCACAATTCCTATCAGCACTTTGCACACATGAAAATACATGATTGTCACTTGTCAATGGTTCATTTCCCACTTGTAAATCTGAGAAAACTACTTCAAATTTGTCATTCTTTTTAACAACAAGATCCACACAATGCATACCAAAATCTGAGTTCATATCAACATATGAATCTACATTATCACACCTATCAAGAATATATGCATCTTCATCTTGTCCATCACTCAAATCAAAAATAGGGAAAGAATCAATAGCATATGTATCATACTTCACACCCTCAAAAATATCATCAATATCTAAACAAGTACTGGTTGGGCGTGAGAGATTGGGCACATTTTTGGATGCATACCTCTGAAAATCAGAAGCTAAGAGCTCTGAAATTTGTTCACTACTTAGTGAACCTTCTTCATTTCCATTTTTCTTGGCTTCATCCTCTGAGCTATAAACATTGTCCCAATTTGATAAAGGTATTAAATCAACAGTGCTCATGTCTCTATGCACATTTGTTTCATCATTACAACAACTCACATCTGCATCATAACCTTTATCATGCTGCTCATAAAGTGTTGCTATATGTTGCAACATAGTTTCATAACTGGGGTTGCAAACATTTTGTGGATTGAACTTAACAACAAGGTGACCCATATCATTAAAATCTGAAACCTCAACGGGCTCATCAATACTCGAACAATTACTTATTTTCTCATAAATTTCTTCTTGCTCAGAATACACATCTAAACTGTCATGCTGAGAATAAGGATCACCTTCAGCATCATAGGAGGCATATCCACTCACGGATTCATCTCCCTCACTGTCCTCAATCTTGTGTACATTTTCAGATTTAATTGCTTCAATCTTATCTATCCATTCTTTAATACATGCAACACTCTCTTCTCTCAAGGTAGTAGACCAATTAATTGAGTCAGGCTCATCAAGCTCTAAAAATAATTCAATCAAAACAAACTCATGAGGTCTAGCATCAACTGGAAACTCATTTAATGCAGCTATGAATCTTTTATAAAAAGTACATGATGACTCTTCCTCTTTTCTTTTCCCTATTTTCTTTCTTAAAAACCAGATGAATTTCTCTCGGATCTTTTGAAGACATACTGCAATCTCTTTATCAATCTCTTTCAAATTTGACAGAGGATTTGGAGATCTAGGAACTACATCTAGATCCATCGGGTTTAAAACATCTACTGAACCACTATCATAACCATGCATCTCACTGTTTTACAAATTCTTTTCAAAATACAAGCAGTCACTACTTTTCAGAATCATACACACTTCTCATCATATCTCTGACTGAAAACTTATTTCAATGAAGTATGTAAATTGTAAATTTCTTTTCCTTTCAATGGTGACCTTTTCACCTTATAAGGAACATATAATTTCATAGATACTTTGAGGAATACCTGGTAAAATCAATGCTGCTGCTGTCCACTTCACTTCTGACTAGAAATTTGAAGAAATCCTCCAAATCTCAGGTTCGTTCTTACAGAGTCGCCACCTCCTTGAAGAGGAATAAATTTTAAACTACTGATCTTCACTCTGAACACTTTCAGATTTTTGGGTCTCACCACACACAACAGAGTCATATAATAATTTTCAAATGCCTTAGCAACAAGAATTTCCAGGGTAAACAATTCCAAATCTGAAAATGACTTTCAGATTTGTACACTTCTAAGACTCTTCCCCAAATGAATTTTAGCTAGACTCATGGGTTTGACTTGCAATCAACAAGGTTACTAGAACTTTTCTCAACCTTACTGAATAATGCAATTATAAAACACTGTTACCTCCCCAGCAGAGTCGCAATTTTTGTTGTTCACCAAAAGTGATAACCCAAGAACACCTACAATTGATCTATGAAGTAGCCAATTCAATCTATGAAGAACTTCAGGGCTTGGACAACATGACAAGGATATGAATCCTTCTACTCTTCAGGCTCTGCAAAACCTAGGCGGGTATACCTTTGATGCTTAGAATTAAACCTATTACACACCTATGACAGCATCAACATAAACAGATAGATCTCACTAGGGCTCCAAAACAAGTAGTTTATTGCAGATGGGCTAGATCTACACATGAAACTCAACTATGCTTGAGCATGAGATAGATGAAACATTTCAAAACATAACATACTAAAGATATTCTGATTAGATTTTAAATTGGTTTGAGAACCCCTTTAATTGCAAGATCAGTGCCTTATCCAAGGGCAACAGAGTCATACATCAAACTATAAATGAAAGCTTCGATTGCAAATCCATCTTCATTATTAAATATTCATGCATTAATGCCTTGCATAAATGCATTACTAAGATCATCCACAAAATCATCAGATCTTGAAACTATATTCCATTTTTTTATGATTTATTACAGAATTTAAATCCTTCCTTGAAGAATCCCTGCAAACAATCATAACTATCTCCTTGAGATAACAAATTTCATCCTCCTTGAGGATCTGATTTGATAAAATGGAAATACAAATCTAGAGACAATTCTGTGTGAACTTATGTATGCCTTACATACACAAGAACCTGCAACTAAGAACACCTATACGAAAAATTGAACTCCATTACTACAGGAAAAGCCCTGCCCTGTACAATCTTCAAGAATACTCAAAATTGGAAGCCATGAAAACTGGAGCCATTCTCACAGAATTCTGGAACCCTTACAACTGAGAAGAATGGGGAATAAAAATGAGGAGGGAAGAAAAACAAATTCACAACTGAAAATTGCCAAGTGTCTCTCCTCTCTAACTGAATTTTGTTCCCGTGAAAACTGCATCCAAAATATCCCACATTTATCAAAATTAACCTCATAATCAGATTCCTCACTCCGAGAGCTTTCCGGCGATATATAATACTTTATATTTTGGCCAAAATTTAGACCCTGGGCGAATTAATTCTCATTTGTGCTCAGTCATTTAAATATTTCGAAATTTAATATAGTCAGAACTATATCATTTATTCATTTAAAATTTAATTTTTTTTTTGCCTCCATATGTGCTCTGACGCCTTGCCACGTGGCGGGGTTGACTGGGTGCCACCTAGGATGACACCTCATCATCGCCACGTCATCTGCTTCGTCACTGCCACTTGGTCGCCATTGGACTGCCACCTGTGCGCCAACCGTGTGCCACCTCACCGGGACCCGCCTGCTGGAGCGCTAACTGTACCCGCCACCTACGTGCCATGTGGACGGCTCTCGTTTACTCTCGCTATTTCGCGAGGTTTAAACTTCGTGCATCTTCCTTCGCGAAATAGCGCGAGCCGTTGATCTCTCTCGAACATGCTCGCTCGTTAACCCGACCTTCGTCTGCAAAATTTTGCCTCTTTGCCTCGGGAAGCATGCCTGCGTGGGGTCCACTTGATTTTCGTCCAGTCAATTCTTCCTTTGCCTCGGGAAGCGTGCTTACGCATGGGCCCGCCTTGGGCGCCCATGGGCACCTTGTGTCAAAAGCCTTTATGGCTTAGACATTATAGATGGGTTTGTTTTTGCATATAAACATTATAAAATTCGCTTCCACAGTCAATGTGGGATATTGCTATTTGCCTGGGACTGCGTTTTGAAGCTTTTCTTTGAGTTTTTAATGGCTGGCAATGATGTTTTACTGAAAGATTTATTAATTCCCCCCTCCATTACCACCGTGAAGAACAGGGAGGACTGGTAGAAGGCGTGAGTTTTAAGATTTACACTTAATAGTGTGCATTGGCTGAAGCTTTCCTTACATTTTCCATTTGCCACAGCAGGAGGAGACTACCAGCAAAGGTCATGGATTTTACTTTACACCTGCCATTTTCCTTTGTTTGATTTTTATTACTCTCCACCACACAACTCTCCACCTTCCTTTCACAGCAGGGAGGATTAGTTTGGCAGCCAAATTGCATTTGCTTGAAAGTTTCAACAGCCATGTGAGGGAGAGGATACGTGGCTAAAGTTGTGGAGGCTGGGCAATACATCTGCCAACTACATTTCATTAAAATTTAAAACCTTTTCACCCATACCACAGCTCACGGCAGGGGAAAATGCTGGCAAAATCGATGGAGATTGGTTTTATACCTACCAAATGCATTTGCTTAGTGCTTTTATTGCTGTGTAACTCACACAGAGAGAGAGAACGAGAGGAGGAGGCTGCTGGAGGAGTTATAAAATTGTAGATATCATCCCCTTCCAACACCACGTGGGCAGACAGTGTGGAGCTTGGGCATACACCTCCATGCCACACAGAACAAGGAGGATAAAAAGGCTTGGCATAAACACCTGCCAATGTATTTTACTGTTTCAAATTGCCCCTTTCACTAGTCACGTGGGAGGGGGAGCTAATTGCAAATGGAAACATTTATATTCTTAAACCATGCCACGCTGCCTGGAAGGATTGCTGCTATTTGCATTTGTATGATTTTATTTCCTTTTCAACATGCTCTACACCACTTGAAAATCCACACACAACAAAGGGGGAAATTGGCAAAGTTATGGAATTTGGCTCTTGCCAGCCATTGCATAAGTTTTTTTTTTTTTAAAAAAAACTAGGAATCTCTAATACACCACTGTAGAATATTCAACCTTGAGTAAGCCAATAACATTAATCACTTCCTCGATTATGTCTAGAAGTTGAAATTCCATGAAATGAGAACCATTTTGGCACAAAATTAATGCGCAGGCACGAGCCAAGTCGGGCCCCAAAGTGGGTCCGACTAAAAAAATTTTCGTTTTCAAGCTACTGGCCTCTGGAATATCTTCACAGACCTCAAACATACCTCTTGGAACAATCGGCATCGTTTTCGGATCATAAAATTGCATTTTACATCCTTCAGGCAATTACGCCACAATTTTCGCATTTAATCGCGAAGACGTAATTTTCAAACCTGTCAAAACACCTTTCTGGAGCTCGCCATCTGACAGGCGTGTACTTTGATATACAAGGATGATATCTACCAAACGGTTTCTCAAGATGAGTCCCGAGCGAAGAGATATTAATTTCCGAAAATGGCCAACTGGCTTTGTCGACACTGCGGACCTAATGAAGTCAATGTTCTGGCAACACATGATGCCTTTCTCAAAAATATCAAACGACCTCCGTAGGCTCTCAAATTCGGAACATAGGTACCTTTAAGTACATATTAAATCTTTGAATTCTCAGTTTGATCACCCGACTGACAGGATGCAAACGGCGCACTCACCAAAACGGCTACATTAATTGATCTAACACTGGAAGTGCGGATAACTGAATTTGATGGCAAAATGAATCCTTTTGAAAACCGATCAAACGGATTGATAGAGACTTGAAATTTGAAACGTAGCTCACCATTTATACCAACATTAGCTCGGAACAAACATTCTGACATGACGCTCACCAGAACATTTTTACACTTGTGCAAACATCACAAACTACAAACGGATTTGGCTATGAAAACGAAGCAAACGGATTCGTCAAGACTTGAAATTTTGCAGGGTAACTCACTTTTATGCATACAATTGAATCCATTTTGAATTTATCCATGACAATCAACAGGGCAAAAGATATAATCGCTCAAAGTAGGCTACTCAATAAAATATGCATTTGTGCCTAACATGCACTTCCAGCTCACCCCTCAAACTGGGTACCTCATAAACTTATCCAAATTGAATTCTGAAAGTTGCACATCACTGAATAGGCCAAATGAAAGGTGTGGGACATGAATCCCGAGCCTTACCCTTTGAAAATCAACTGGCTCCATTTTACCCCCTTGCTAACTAGGCTGTTCAAACTGACTTCATTTAGGTATGCAGAGCAAAAATTTGAAATGGGCCTATAAAATTGACTCAATTTTAATCAGTCCCAACACTAGCAAGGAGCATTTCAAATGCCATCAAAATCTCCTCATCATCCATTTCTCTTCTTTGTCTTGGTTCACCACTAGTGCTAGCTTCTTTTTCTTTTCTGGATGGTATAGCAGAAGCTTTAAAAGCTAATTCAGTCATTTGAACACTGCCATCAAAACTATTTAGCTCATAGGCTATCAACTTTGCTATGATGGAGTCTAAGGATACCTTAGTCTTGTCTATCGATCTCAGCTCTTGAATAGAAACCACCCTTATTGCATAGATCGGCAATAGGGATCTCAGGACTTTGCTTACCACAGTGGCATCTTCTATTTTACCACCTACACTCTTGATATCTCCAACAACGGTTTTGATCCTTATTCCATACTGTTGAATGGTCTCACCTTCAACCATCTACATATCTTCAAACTTCACTCTAAGGCTTTCTTCCTTAGCATGTTTTACATGCTCATCACCGCCATAGATATTTTCAAGAGTATCCCATACCTCTTTGGGATTTACCTTGTCTTGAACATCAATAAACTCAATGTCAGATAAACTACTGATTAGGGCTTCCATGACTTTCCCATTCACCCGCATCTCTCTCTTTTGGTCATCGGTAAGGTTACCGGTAGGAGCAACATAGACAGTCTCAACATAGCTCTAGTGTTGAGCACCCATGCTTCTGATGAATATCTTCATCCTCTCTTTCCATTAACTAAAATTTTCCCTGTTAAACTTTGGACCTTCCCTCTTCATCATTTGACTAGGATCTTTACCTCAAGTGGTTAAGCTTATAACACAGAGGACCTGGAGGATGCTCTGATACCAATTGATAACTTAATGATGAGCAAGTAGTACCGAACCGGTATTGAGAGGGGGGGGGTGAATCAGTACAGACAAAAATATAGTCCAAAACTAGTTTGACAACACTTCAAAAGACTGGCAGACAGAGATACCAGTTTGAAACAGAGTGCAACCGGTAAATCTAAGAATGTCTGAGACAAGCATTAACTGGTTACTCACTTAGCCTTTCACTCAACTTGAGACTACACTATCATTTCACCCTTATGCATACATAGATAATCTATCATTAGACCATAATAACAGCTAGTTCAACATGTTTTATAGACAGACATAAAACACAGAACCATCATATGCTTGACAGACAATAGCAAAGAATCACAAGATAAAAGCATCACACATGATACACATAATTTTCACGTGGAAACCCAACTGGGAAAAACCATAGCATCACACATGATACACATATTTTTCACGTGGAAACCCAACTGGGAAAAACCATAGTGGGGATGAATACCCACAAGCCATTTTTAAACTCTTTAGAAGTCCGCTCTGTTAGGAGCCTTGTCCGATTAGAAACATTACAAAAGATTCTGCTAGGAACTAATCCTATTAGAGATCACCCAATTAAGGGATGGCTACAATACCTGATTAAGGGTTAAACCTTGTTAGAGGATTTCAAGAACTCAATAGCTAAAGGATTTTACTAACTCAGTAGCTTCGAGTTACCCTGTTAAAGGATTTTCAGCAAGCCGGTTAAGGCTACCATGTTATGGGATTTTCCAACTATTGAGGTGGTTAGAGATCAACAGGTATTACAATGATCTGGTAACAACACTCAATGCCAATGTAGATCTGCTTAAGCTCCTCTTCACCTTCTGCACTTACACTCTATAGGTATCACTTCTCTCCTTTTGGTCTAGCAAGAATCACGTATCCTTTCTCTTGGATACACACACACAACTTTTGCCAACAATTAGATCATTTTTTAATAAGATATGTGAGAGGTTATGATATATATGAGAGAGTGATAATTGTAATGCGAGGAATGTTGATTATGTAAGAGGATATTTTGGTAAGGGTTTAGGGTTTCAAAACCAGAATAGACAGAGCTTGAACCAGAACTTTATTTAGGCATAGGAGACGCTTTCATTACATTTCACTCATTCTTCTCGATTGTAGTCTGGATTTTTATGTAGTTAGTGAGACTCTTTTCTGATGAGAAGTTTGATCTAGGCTATAAGCCTTCCTGCAAGTGCAGGCCCCTATAATTTGTAATATCTCTTCATATGGCCAGTGGATTGATATTGTGGGTCACAAATCCCACCATGATTTTTCCTTTTTGAGGTTTTCCTTATATAATTCTTCTTGTTATGGTATTCAATTGTGTAATTGGCTTATTGATTACTTTACTTCTTTCAATCTTATATGTATCAATTGGTGAATGCATGATTTAATAAGGTTAAAAATTATTATTCTGGTAGAACACTGATTCACCCCGCCTCTCAATGTTCTTGGATTCCAACTATTGGTATTAGATCCTTGTGCCTCAAAAGAAATTTAACAGCTTGAGGGAGATCCCAAATCTGGAATCCATGGATATGAGTTTGGAGAAGCAACTTGAGATAGAACTTGAAGATTATGATGTTGAAAAGATGAAGAACTTGAAGTTACAAGATGAATTGAATTCTGCTCAAGAATTCATTCTTATCCTGTAGGAGAGGTTGTCATTTGTTCAAGCTAGGAGGAAGGAACTTCTACAAAATTAGGATAATGAAGAAAAGGATGCCCTTAATGAGATATGTTAGAAGTTGAGTCTAGAGAACATGGTCATGAAGAATGAAATGCAAGCCCTAACTATGAGGATGTCAAAGGAGATTGAGGACCAGAAGAAGAAGGAAGAAAATCTTGCTATATCTCTAAAAGACAAATTTGAAGAATGCGCCCAATTGGTTCATGAAAATGATATGTTGAGAACCGAGTTAGTGCAATCCTAGAGTAATAAACAAGAACTTGAGAGAAAAATGATAATTCTGAGAGATGATCTGACTGCTGCAAGTGAGTACAAGGACAAATTCAAGGTTATTTCAGCACAACTTGATGAATTATTGAAAAGACAAAGACAGAATGGAGATTCCAGTGGACTTGGATTTGAACAAGGTCAAAGCTCTGGTACTGCTAATGAAGATAAAAACTAGAAGGCACTGGTAAGGTAGCTTAATGCTTATAAATTTAATGGTAGATGCTTTGTTTGTAATAAATCTGGTCACATGGCTAGGCAATGTAGAAATAGAACAAATCAGACTATAATTTTGTTCCCGGTCAATGTTCTAAGTGAAATAGAATGGTCATAAGATAGAAGATTGCAGAATGAATGTTAAATGTTATGCATGTGGAAAATTTGGACATATGGCTAATCAGTGCAGGTCAAGCAATTGTACTGATTTTAGCAAAGCAATTAAAAAGAACAATGTTACATGTTATGCATGCAATAAGGTTGGACACATAGATAAGTTATGTAGAATCAGAAATCCATTAGTAAACAATGATGAATCAAGTGATAAAGGAAAAGAGAAGGTTAATGAAATCCAACAAGATCATACCAAGAGATGGGTCAGGAAATCAGATGAACAATCAACAGATGGGAATGCTCGGTAGAGGAGGTTGCTCAACACCGATAGGAAGCTCATCTAGTAACTGAGACAGATGCCTTAGGGGTAGGAAAAATTCATGATAATACTGCTTATGCCCTGGGAGGGAGTTCTGGAAGATGTTCCAGACATTGTAAATGCTTATCCAAAATGGAGATGTTTGACCAAAGATCCGGTATCTTTCACCAAAATTCATTCATATCAATGATGGATTATGGTTTTTCTTAGAGGATAAAAAGTTGAATCCACTTCATTTCTGATCACTTTGCATTTAGAGCAATTCAGAGTGATTCAGAGCGAGTCAAAGGCAATTCAGTGTGATCAATATCTTCTTGAGCGATTTCACTAGTGATTAGAAGAGTTCTTTAGTTTTTCACCGACAACTATTTCATAGGTATTTATCTTTCATCATGGAAGTGGGATCATCCTCTGCACTCACTTTTATTGCAAATCCTATTGTTGTTGAGATAAAGGACTATCCTAGGCAAATTTTCAAGCAATGTCCGCACATTGCCACCTTGGATGATTCGGTTGGTGCATTTTCCTATGTCTCAGAAGGAGTCATATATGTGGAAGATTTCAGAGCTTACATTCACTACCACTTTGAGGATTTGGGAACCAGTGATATTAAGAGAATGTATTCTGGAAAGATCAAGCCTGAGTTCAAGCATATTGAGGATCTAGGGTTTACTGGCATTCTAGATATTCTTGAATTTGAGGATGAGATTGTTAGATATGTTTTGAGCAGAGTGCATGGAGGATTCATCTAGTTGGACAAGCCTTATAAGATTTTGATGGAGGCAATTAAGGCCATCACCATTCTATTGCAGATTGCTCAGCATCCAGAGAAGAAGATTTCTAATGATCAGGTTAACAAGCTCACCAACACAACATTGGACCAACGATTGATGAGGGTTAGCGCTATCACAGATAGAGACATTAGATTTAGAAGCATGGTTATTAGATACAAGGTTACTCAATCAAACCATCTAAATTTTATTTCTAGGTCCTGCATTTATGTAGCACATAAGATTATGAGGGAAAATGAGAAGTTAGATCTTTGTGGATGGATGTTAGATGAATTGTTAATTAACCTAGGGAAGATCAAAGAAGAGAAGAAGGGAACATTCTGGTATTGGAATCTTATTGTCTATTTGATGTTGTTTTTCATTAATTAAACTCCCAGTTTTGGGAAAAGACAATGGGCATTTGATATCTCGGTAGGAAGGCAACTAAAACAATCTACTGCTACATTGGATAGTCAGTGAGATGTTAAGGTATGGGGTTACTTTAAGGCATTCCAAAAGGCTATAAAATCTAGAGAGAGGGTTCCAAAACACATTGTTGAGAAATACTCAACCAAGATATACTTCATGGTTAAAAAGGATGAGACTTTGATGGAAGTTGTCATGCCCTAGATGATATGGATTGAAGAGATGGGTTATGAAGTTGATGCATAGATTTTGGGTGCTTATGCAAAGATGTTAATTGATGAACCTATTGACGAAGTTGAGAAATCCTTTGGTAGTGCAAAATAGAAAAAAGAAAGAGGTTGAAACCAAGTTTAACTGGAAGAAGAGGGAGAAACACCAGGGAAAGGCAAGCAAATTTGTTGAACAGGTTTCCCACAACATCAAAGCATTAATTGATGTCCCAGAAAAAGGAAGGAAGAGGAAAGAGCCTAAATTTTTTGTTGAACCTATTGCATCAAATTCTAGATCTAAAGATAACACACCCTTAGCATTCAAGAGGGTATTAAGGAAGAAAGGTGAAGAGACTAAGGAGGAAGCAGGGAAGCAACTGGTTAGGAAGGTTACTATCAAGGTACCGGCAAAGAAGAGAGCTCCAAAGGTAACACCTTCTACTCCATCCAATACTAGAAGAAGAAAGAAGATGGATGATATTGATCTAGCACTTGTCACTAGTAATGTAACTATTATTCCACCCAAGACTTGTGCAAAATTGGTTGATAAAATCACTAAGGATGGTATGTTGAAAAATGTACAGTTTTATTATGAACATTTAGATAATGATGAACAAAGAGAAGTTGAGGAAGCAATTTTATTGTATTTGGATATATATAAGAAATCTTTGTTGGAAATTGAAAATCAAACATCGACATAGTTATATGACAATTTAGATGCTAGAAGATTATCAGCAATGGAAGAGGATAGGCATATAAATATTCAAGAGCTATTGGCTACTTGTGAATCTTCTACTATAGAGGAGTTGGATAGGACACTTGAGGTTGCAGATAAGAAAATCTTTCAAAGAAAGCACAAAATAATCAGTCTTATGTTAGGTAGGGTTAATGAGATAGTCACTGAGACACACAAGGCATGGGTTCAATTCTTGGCTACTAACCCTAGTTTCTATACTTCACCAGAAGCTAAGACAGATACTACAAACATCCTGGTGATACTCTAATAGATCCCCCAATAGAATCTAATGTATAGGACACAAAGGTGATACTGACAAATGTGGATATACCGGAAGATACTCAAAATGTATAGGTTAAGGTCATAGTTCATAAGGATGAACTGGCAGTAACTGATACTGCACCAAGTAGCGAAGCCATCAATGCAAAAGAGGAAGTTATAAAAGTTAATCAATCATTAGAGGAGAAGAGAGAGGAATCCAGCAGGGAACCAATAGTGAGCACATCATTCTTGTCAATCGACACCTCATAGGTAGAATACAAAAGCTTAATTGAGATGAGTTCTATTGAGTTCATGATGATGGTTGCACATATAATGATGAAGGAAGCATTTATGGACAAATGAGTTATTGATCAATCTATCCCTATTTTGCATAGACTTGTCCCAAAGTGCAAATTTGACAAAGGAGCTAGCCCATCCAACACGCTTAAAATAATCATAGATCACATTTTTAAGGACTTTCACTCTTTACAATAGATATCAAACCAACAGGCACTAGAGAGATTTACATAGGCTAAGAGAGAAACATTTGATCAGATGATTAAGACAGAGAAGAAGGAGATTAATGATAAGTTCAATTTGATTGATAATGCCTTAAGGAAATGTACAAATACTTATAGAATATGTTGCAACACAATTTTTTAAGGATACTCAGGAGAAGATGTAGGTAAAGTCAATTCTTTTGATGGCCTAAATTCTTTAACAACATCTATTGATGGTCAGATTTTGGTACTGGAAGCTCAAGTTTCACCTCTTGAGAGAGATAAAGATAAAATGATTAGGAGAGATAGAGGTCTCAGAGGTTTGGTGAGTCCTCGGTTGGACTCTTTAAGTGTACATAAGAAAGAATGCATTGAATTGGTTGGTAAGCCCACACTGGTAGAACTTAAGGATAAAGAGTCATATGCTCACATGCTTAATGGATTGGTATCTATTTTCTGCACACTCAAATCAGGTTGGGATACCTATCTAGAGCTTTTGGAGAAAGCCTATCTAGAAATTTTCAAATATATTCATCTCCGGTGAGGTATTTTGGGACATTCTTTGTACAAAATTTCATTCTTCGTCCCGGTTTTTGGTATTTTTGGCATTGATGTCAAAGGGGGATGTATAGGTGAAAAATATATTCTTGTCATTGGGAGATATAGAGGTATGTATTTTTTTCTGATCATGATCACAGATGGATATTCATCTCAGAGGGAGCAGTCTCAGGGTGAAAACCGGCAGATGGAAACCATTATCATTTTTCACATGAGTGTTGCCATCAATGCCAAAAGGGGGAGATTATTGGCAATTGACATTCATTTGATTGGTTTCAATATGTTATCATTGATGGCAACATGTTCTGACTTTCATATTTTGGTTTGGTTGTTTACCAATAGACACTTTACCAACACCAGCAAGTATCTTCACCGGTAGGAGGAATTCTTTGGGTACCGACATTGTAGGCCGACATGACTTCATCAGTTTAATGGTATTGGAGGCTGACATCATTTTGAGATATCTGGCAATCAAAAATTGATTTTGATATTCGTGTATATATGTAATTGATTTGACATGTATATTCATTTTGTAATTATCTATGTAAGCCAACACAAAGCATGAAGGATTGTAAGGGTATATAGGTCAGTTGATTAGATCATTTTGTAATAAGAGATATGAGAGGTTATTAGATATATGAGAGAGTGATAATTTTAATGCGAGGAATTTTGATTATGTAAGAGGGTTTAGGGTTTCAGAACCAGAACAGACAAAGCTTTAACCGAAACTCTATTTAGGCATAGGAGATGCTTTCAATGCAGTTCACTCATTCTTCAAGTGGAGGCCCCTATATTTTGTAATATCTCTTCATATGGCTAGTGGATTGATATTGTGGGTCACAAATCCCACTATGGTTTCTCCTCTTTGAGGTTTTCCATGTATAATTATCAATGTAATGGTATTCAATTATGTGATTGGCTTATTGATTGCTTTACTTCTTTCAATCTTATATAAGGTTAAAAATGATTATTTTGGTAGAACACTAATTCACCCCTCCCTATTAGTGTTCTTGGATACCAACATCAAGAAGGGATCATAGAACCCATACAACCACGTTTACAATTTGCAAAAGAAAAAATAGGACTTTGGTATGGCCAACATGTTCCACCTTGCAAAAGAGAGATCGCCATCAAAAACCTCAATGGAAAGAAAAGATAAAACATAACAAAGATTCAAGGCAAGAAGCACTATATTAAGCAGCTACAAAGACAAGAAAAGACCAAGAGCGTGAAGAAAAAGAAAAGTAACAAGAAGAACTCGCTATCCAAAGGGAGGAAGCCTCTTATAAAAAAATACATCATATACAAGAACCTGATCAAGCCGAGTCTAAGCCATGACCTAAGGAAATTGCTATCAAAGAAAGGAAATGGCATATGAACAAATTCAAAGATTACAAGAAAGCATCGATCTTGAATCAAAACAAGCTACTAAACTTGTTTCAATTATCAGTGTTCTTTTCTCACCATACAACATACCTGTCAGATTCAATGAAGCCACCTGAGACAGCGATTCTAAAATAGATTCCAATGAGTATGAGTGGGATACCTATTTTGATGTTACTGAGGATATTGAGGTGGATACAATCCACACATACACACCCATTCCTTATGAGGAACAAGACTCGAGCTCTAGATAATTTTAATTTGGATTGCAACATATCTATGAGGCTAGTGAGAACAAATAGCTTCGACGTGAAAGAGATAATGTTGAGGAGAGTACCATCCAAAACCTTGAGACTGTTATAAATCTTACCCCTGTTGAAGGCAACTATGACAATGTCTCTATCATGACCCTCACAATGGTTGATCTTGACCCACCAAATGACTCCCTACTGGTCATATATCCTGACCTGATAGAGTGGGAAGACCTTGAACATGATATACCCATATTCCAAAATGATGAGGCTATTATTAAATACCTCTGCTCTGTGAATCTAGAAACTTTCTCCACTAGCAAACCACATAATGATATCTAGAATCAGGGGAGTGCCAAGTCTTTGTCGCAAAAAGAACAAAATTGGAAATCGATATAATGGTGAAAACTATTTAATGGTAGTATTAGATCGCAAAAAAGTAAAAACAAAGGACACATATAATGGATAAGAAAAATCAACATATTCTTTCAAAAAAAAAAGAATCAGAACTAGATATCTGAATGAGAATAAAAAAGAAATAATATATGCTTTGAGTAAATTAACATAACTTCAAAGAAACTTTAAGCAGAAATGTATGTGATAGTAAAAAGTTGTACTTAGAGAAACAAATTAAATGGCCAAGCCCAAAGCTAACTAACAGGCCACAAATTTAACACAAAGTACAAGGTTTATGTTCTTATTTTCCAAAACAAAATAGAAAACATGAAAAAGTTCTATACAAAAATACAATGTTCTATGCATACTTCCATCAGTAAAGTTGTGAATCTCTTTGGCTGTCATAAATATTGACTTTACCCTTTTGACATGATTGTCTAAATGACAACCCCTTAGACTTTGGTGTAAATGCATTGCTTACCTTATACTCAATCATTGTCTTAGAGATCTTTATGATAGTCTCTTTGCTTTCCCAAAACATATCACTAATTTGTCCCTTGTAATGTATCACTTTCTTTGCTAATGAGGGACTCTCTATTCATATTGTAACATGATAATGAATTTTTTATACAGGCTCCTCTCTACAATTTTGAGAAAGCCTACTATCATGCTATATTTAAAGGTTGAATATGACCTTTTCACTTTTACAAAGTTGTTTCCAGCCTCCTTAATCTATGTCATGGTCTCATGATGGTATTTGTTTGACCATTTAGACTACTCCAAGGTGTGTTATGCTAACGAGGATTTTAATTATTGTTGGTATTATACAGTCAAATGAGAAGGATGGATGTTGTCAATGATGGAAAAAAGGTTTTGCAGGATCAACTGACCATAGAATTCACCTATTGGCACCAGCAGATACAACAAGGCTCATTCACACCAACATCTAGTTTACACCAGCAGAAGATTACACTGACATTCCAGGTTGACTTGACAATAAATATTGTTTATGCAAAATAAATTGTAATGTAAATTATAATTGTATGGCCAACATGCTGTATTGTAACAACTCATATATTTATGAGCTCTTGTAGGTCATTTAAAAAGAAGTAAGTGATAATATGAGATAAGATAGAGATGTATAAGATATGATAGCGAATAGTTGTATATGCATTTTGATGTGTTCATTTTGGAGCGAATAAGAAGCAGAGAAGAGAAAAGACTATTCTGTATAAGAAGAATCATACCAGCTAGGGTTTTTGGTAGAGGTAGAACCTATATCAGACAGAGCACAACAATGAACTCATCCAGCATTTTGATGCAAGTTGTAAGAGTTCATTTTTATGTTTACATCAGTATGATGTTGTAGTCAGTAAGACTCCACTTTTGTTGTTGAGCAGTGAGCTCTAGGCAGTTGGCCTTCCTCCATGTGCAGAGCCTTTATGTACTAGTAATATTTGTTCATATGGCCAGTGAGTAAATATTGTGGGTCACAAATCCCACCGAGGTTTTCCCTTACCAAGTTTCCTCACCAAAATATTTGTGTTATGGTGTGCATTGATGTTGATTCCTTTATTTCTCTTTACTGCATTATTGTTTGCTTACCGATATATTAATATCCATTATAGAATTGTAAATAAGTTTAAATATTTCATTAACTGGTCAGACACTAATTCACCCCCCTCTCAGTGTCTTTGGGATTAATCAATTATCTAACAATTGATATCAAAGCTCGGTCCTCTATTCGCAAAAGCCTAATAGCTTGAGGAAGATTCTGAAACTGGTACCCATGGAAAATTTGAGACAACAATTGGAAGTGGCTCTTGAAGATTTTGATGTAGAAAAATTAAAGAATATCAAACAGGAAGAAGAACTCAGATCTGCTCAAGGATTCATCAAAGCACTTCTAGAAAACCTAATCATGGCACAAAATAAGAGAAAAAAGTTGTGTGAGCAATTGAAAAAACAAGATGATGAAGAAAAAGAAACTCTCAAAGATATTGCAGAGAAACTGAGACAGGAGAATAGTAACATGGAGAATGAAATGCAAGATTTAGCCATGAGACTATCTAAGGATATTGAAGATAGAAAGAAGAATCAGGAAGATTTGACCAGACAACTTAATGAAATATTAGATGAATCTATAAGGCTTAGTCATGAAAATGATACGCTTAAGACAGAGTTGATTTAGATGCAACATGACAAAGAGGAACTTATGACACAAGTTAGCACTCTGGAAAGTGAGTTGGTCATTGCAAATGAACACAAAGATAAATTCAAAAAGAGCTCAGCCAAGCTTGATGATATGCTAAAAAATCAAAGACCTGATGGAGATACAATTGGACTTGGATTTGAACATGGAGAAAGTTCAGGAATTGCAAATAATCATGATCACAACAAACTGGTAAGGCAACCCAATTCTTACAAATTCAATGGCAAATGTTTTAATTGCAACAAATTTGGTCATAGAGCAAATCAGTGCAGATATAGGAATAATCAGAATACAAACTCATTTATCAGTCAATGTTTCAAATGCAATAAATATGCTCATAAGTCAAATAATTGCACAATGAATGTAAAATGCCATGCTTGTGTTAGATTTGGAAATCTATCTTGTTAGGATTCCCAGAGATACTAAGAGGGGGGGGGGGTGAATTAGTATTTGATTGGTAAGTGAATTTACTTGAATTATAACATGAAAAGCACTTTAGAACTGTGTACTGGTAAACTAAAACTAATAAAGTAAAGAGGAATAACAACCACAACATAAGAGACACACCATAACATAATATTTTAACGAGGAAACCCGGTGTGGGAAAAACCTCGGTGGGATTTGTGACCCACAATATTCGCTTACTGGCCAATAAGGGAATATTACTGTTTACAATAGGGGCTTGCACATGTAGGAAGGCCAAGTGCCTAGAGCTCACTGCTCAGTTACAAAATAAGTCACACTGACTTGTAAAATTGGATTATACAAATCCAATGTCTTGTACTGCTTCAGATCAACATCTACTATGCCATATTCAGTACCGGTTTAAGCTCTGCAATATACATAAACCCTTATCCCAATAATTCACACATTAGGTCTACTATTATTTTTTCATATCACACTTACTAAATGATCTACAATGATCTCATACTTATATGAGTCATGTTACAATCCACCAAGTCGGCTTACAAAATATTTTATAATTAATTACAAAATATATTTATACAAAATTCTTGTCGGCCAGGGTGCCAATAATCTTCTTTTTGGTGTCGGTGATCTTTATGTCAGTGTAGAGTCTACCGGTGTCGGTGCCTGTGTCTACCTATCGGTATCACATAATTGTAAGGTTTCCATCAATGACAGTACCTTCAATAACCTACAATTTCTCATTGGAGTGTGCATTTTCCAACAATCTCCCCCTTTGGCATTGATGGCAACACTCATGAGAAAAATCAAAAAGTGTCCAAAATGATGTCCAAAAAGAATCTGCCAAAATATCTTACCAAAACTATGTTGTCAAAAATGTGTGCTCCCCCTGAGCTGATGATGTCATGTTCTGATCATTTTTCTCATATCACTACTCCCCCTTTGACATCAATGACAAAGGTTGTCATTCGATGTTAGTGGAGTGTGGTTCCTACCTAGATTCTTGTAATCGGTGGGTTACAATCTAGAAAAGATCTGCCAAAACCAGATTTAAACTATCTTTGAATCTTTTTCTATCTGTTAATGCAGCTTGTGTTCTCTAAACTATACCGGTGAGTATGTGTATTTTCTCTTCTGGTGTCTTGAGTCTGGGGACTAGAGTCTCAGAAATTTCTTTTCTCAAAGAAATGAGGTAATCTAGTTTAGGACCTAGTTTGCATTTTAAGCTCTTTACCTTATGCTTTATTTTCTGTTTATCCTTTTCTAACTTCTCAATTTTCTCTTCAAGATCTGCAATTTTCTTTTCTATTTCCAAAAATGAATATGATGTGCCTATTAGATTGTCAGCAATATTGTTAATCTCAGTTTGTGTTTTGTTGATCTCTGAATCTATGTCCTCTATCAAGATTTCAGTTTTGCATGTATCCCTGTATAGTTTCTTGAAATCCAAAATTGTTTCTCCTAGTGCCGGTAATAAGGTTTCTATTTGTTCCTTATTCTTCTTTACTATTTCCTCAAAGAATTTTCTTTTCTCCTTATTCATTTTCTCTTTGAATGTGTCCTCATTGATTTGATCAACTGTCAAAATGTTACCGGTGATGAATTTAGACAATGTGTCTAGTTGACCTAAAGAATCTTTATTATCCACAATGCACTTGGGTGCTATCAATTTAAGAATAGGAATTGTGTCATCAATAGCCTTATAGGCTTGTGCATTACACTCTGTGACTTTCTTTATTGAGTCCAGTAAGACCTCTGTCACATTTGTAGGACAGAATTCTGCTATTGAAGTACCAGATGTCTGCCCAACTGTTTTCACAATCTCCTTGCTGCCAGTTGTAGTAATAACCTTTCTTGTTTCAACCTCTGGTAGGTCAGTTTGTGTTTACATTTCTATTAGCAAAGGTTTAGGATTTTTCAGTTTTTGTCAATGGCACTGTCTCGGTCTGAACCTATGTCTCAACCTATTTCTATTCTGGTTTCTCCATCTATGTCTTAGAAGGTTTCTCTGAGCTCTCAACTGCCAGTTTCTCAAATGTAGTCTCTGTATGCACTTCCGGTTTCTCTGTATTTACCTTTGATTGTTTTTAGTTTCATTTACCGATGCTTCAGATAATTTCTCAGTGGTGTCCTCTACCAGTTTCTCTGTATCTGTGCTAACATACATCTGTAGCCGGTGGCTCAGTAGCCACATCTTCCTTCTTATCCTTAGTGGTTTCTTTATCTACCACAATACTCACCTATTGGGTGTCTATATTCATAGTATATAATATATGTGACTCAGGATTTGTATCCTCTAGAGGAGTCTCCATACTCTTTGTAGTCGGTTGATTATCAACAGTATGTGTCGGTGGAGTATCAGAAAGAGGTGGGGGTAAGTTGTCGGTTATTTTTAGACTTGGAGGACTACCTACCTTACCTTTCCCCTTATCCATGTCCTTTTGATATACTCTGATAGTCTTAGGTCTTTTAAGTTCTTCCTATTTCTCCTTTTCAACAAAGAATATGTCCCATTGGTCCACAGTCTCTTCTGAAATTTCATTTACTCTTCCTGCCATCAATGCTACATGTCAGTGAGTGGTTGAAAATACTATCCGGTTGGCCTCATTGATTAATTTGTCTATCTCATCAGGTGAGTTTACTGGATGTACTACAAGTAATTTCTCAATTTTTATTTTCTTATCCAACTCAACAATAGCTACCCATCTAGCTTCTAGTCCTCTATACAAATCATTGGGTATTTCATCAACAATTTCCATCAAAAATTTCTTGTATATATCCAAGTGTAAGATTAGATTATTTTCTATGCTTTCTTTGTCATCAACAGAAAGTGTGTTATATAGTTTGCTAATGTTTTTCAACTTTCCATCCTCTATTATTTCACTAAGGAGTTTATCTAGTGGAGCAATATCTTCGTTTAGCTTCTTCTTCTTTGGAGTTAACATCTTAACTAGAGGCCTCACTGCCTGTTGCTTTTTTTTTGTTCTTCTGGGTGTAGGTGAGGGTGCCAGTGAGGGTTTTCTTTTCCTTTCTACCCTTTTGAATACCGTCGGTATATCACTCTTAGAGGAAGTTGCAACCGGTGAAAGATGAGTTTCCGGTTGAAGTCCTTCCAACTCACTTTCTTTGATTCCAGTTTGCTTCAATACATCTTCCTTAATTGCTTTTGCTTGTCTAGTGCCTTTCCTTACTGTTTGTTCAACTTTCTTAACTCTTTTCCTAGACTGAATGCCACTCTTAATTGTTTTTGCATTGCCAAAGACTTTCTCAAAGGGTTCCTTTGGTGCTTCAAGGAGGGATTTTTCATAAGTTTCAATGATGTTATCACCTGTTTCATACCCCATTTCAGTTACCCAGATAGTTCTGCAGATAACTGCCTCCATCCAGATCTCATCTTTCTTGATTACAAAACATATTTCCTTTTGATATTTATCCATAATTGCCTGAGACAACATTATTCTTGTCTTCATTTGAGCCTTTAGTTCTTGAAAATGTTCATTTATATTTTTCTCTCTATTTTCTCCCATGTTGTTTAATAAATCCAATCTTTACTTTCCTACCAGTATATCAAAGCAAAAATATCTCCTACCAATACCATGTACTTGCTTTGTAATGTACAGCATTAAACATACAAGCAAATTTCCAAATCTAAAAGTTCCTTTTTTATCTCCTTTGATCTTCTTCAGATTGTCTATCAATTCATCTTTGAGCCATTCACACACATCTATTCTAGCATTATCATTAACCATCTTATATGCACTTTTAATACATAGGCTAGATACTGAGTTTAACATATTTGCATGTGTAGCTTTGTAGCCTAATATCATACTAAGAAATCTGACATTGGTGTCCTTCACATCATTTACCCTTAGAGACATTTTGTCAAATGTTGTGTCGGTTAGGTCCATCACTGTGTCATTTGAGACTCTTTTAGTTCTGTCAGGTCTGCTACTAGTGGAAGGTAACCCTGTTGTTGCCTTAACTTCTTCCTTGGTGATCTTATAAATTGAATCCAACCAAAAGAATTCACCATGGACTCTACTTAGGACTATTCTTATCACATCTTTAGGAAAATCAAGGATGCTAAGAATATCCACAAAACCTAGGGTTTCTACTACCTTGTGTTCCGGTTTGATATTGCCATTTTCATCACAAATCATAGTCCTATAGATGTTCTTGATTTAATCATCTCCTAGTTCCTCTATATGACAATGTATGTATATTCTAGGATCTTCAGCATATACTACTCTCTTAGGTATTTTTGAAAATGCACCTATGGTATCATCTTTCTTCACAATTTTGGGAACAAGCTTAAATATGGGTCTAGGGTCTTGATAAATTCAATCACAGTAGGGTTTGCAATAAATTTAGGTGTGGATGAGGAAGCCATAGTTATAAATACCTCAATTTGCCTTAGGGATGAGTGCTTGGATGAAATACTTCACTTTTTTGCTAAGGATACCTTCGCTCGGGAATTTTCATGCTCTCAAAGATTTGAATGCTTGGTGAATGAAAAAGGAGTCAAAACACTTGCTTTATAATGTTATTTTCTCCAACTACCACATTTAATGCTTGCTAGTTAAGTCACAACTCAACTCATCTACCGGTAAGGAAGTAATTCAACTTCTCACCATCAACTGAGGGTTTAATAGCATGTTTTTCAATTTGTTGCTAAACCCTCAAAGGATTTTCCTTTAGTTAGATGAAGAGTCTCCTACCGGTGGAGAGATACTCTATTCTGTCGATGGAGGAGTATTCCCTCAACATTCTGATCTGACTTTCAGATCCATTGCTTTGAGAATTCTTGCTTTAACTCTTCAACCTTTTCTTTACCTTTCAAGCTAGGACCTTTGTTATTTGCCGGTGATGCCTTCTACAAAATTTTGCAATATGTCCAATTTTGTTGCAAGCATAACAAGTCACATTGTTTTTATGAATAGCTTTCCCATATCTTATGCCGGTATGTGTTATGCATTTATTAGATAAGTGTACAAATCTTCCACAAACATAACATCTTACATTCATTCTATAATTTTTTGAATTATGACCAACTTTGTTGCACTTAGAGCATGACCGGTGGGTATATTAGTGTTCTGATAATTTCTAGATCTACACTGATTTTCTCTATGACCATATTTGTTATAGTTAAAGCATTTCCCATTAAATTTGTAAGCATTAGGTTGTCCTACCAGTTTACTATGATCATGATTGTTTGCAGTACCGAAGCTTTCACCAACTTCAAAGCCAAGGCCATTTGTATCACCATTAGGTTTCTGATTCTTCAGCATGTCAACAAGTTCCTCTAAACTTTTCTTGAATTTATCCTTGTGTTGATTTGCAGCAGCCAATTCACTCTCCAAGATGGCTTTATTTCTCATGAGTTCATTTGTGTCATTTTGTGTATGCATTAAGTCTGTCTTCAACATATCATTTTCATGACTAAGTATTGTGTTTTCATTTCCAGCATCATTTAGTCTTCTAACTAGGTCCTCTTCATTCTTCTTCCTATCTTCAATTTCTTTACAAAATCTCATAGTCATATCTTGCATTTCATTCTTCATTGTACTGTTTTCTTGTCTTAGCTTGTTTACCAGATCATTAAGAGTTTCCTTTTCATCTTCATCTTTCTGCATCTTTTCACAAAGTTCTCTTCTTTTGTTCCTTGCTATAGTGAAATTTTCTTGAAGTCCTCAAATAATATCCTGTGCAACCTTCAGATCATCTTCAAGTTTGATATTTTTCACCTTTTCTGCATCATAGTTTGAAAGAGATGTTTCCAATTGCTTTCTTAAGTTTTCCATCTCTACTAGTGTCAAGATCTTCCTCAAGCTATTAGGCTTTTGAAAATAGAGGACCAAGCTCTGATACCAATTGCTAGGATTCACAGAGATACTAAGAGGGGGGGGGTGAATCAGTATCTGACCGGTAAGTGAATTTACTTGAATTATAACATGAAAAGAACTTCAAAACTGTGTACCGGTAAACTTAAATTAATGTAGTAAAGAGGAATAACAACCACAACATAAGAGACACACCATAACATAATATTTTAACGAGGAAACCTGGTGTGGGAAAAACCTTGGTTGGATTTGTGACCCATAATATTCGCTTACTGGCCAATAAGGGAATATTACTGTTTATAATAGGGGCCTGCACATGTAGGAAGGCCAAGTGCCTAGAGCTCACTGCTCAGTTACAAAAGAAGTTACACTGACTTACAAAATTGGATTATACAAATCCAATATCTTGTACTACTTCAGATCAACATCTACTATGCTAGATTTAGTACCGGTTTAAGCTCTACAATATACATAAACCCGTATCCCAATAATTCACACATTAGGTCTGCTATTATCTTTTCATATCACACTTACTAAATGATCTACAATGATCTCATACTTATATGAGTCATGTTACAATCTACCAAGTCAGCTTACAAAAGATTTTACAATTAATTACAAAATATATTTATACAAAATTCTTGTCAGCAAAGGTGCTAGTAATCTTCTTTTTGGTGCCGGTGATCTATATGACAATGTAGAGTCTGCCTGTGTCTACCTACCAGTATCACATGATTGTAAAGTTGCCATCAATGACAATACCTTCAATCACCTACAATTTCTCAATGGAGTGTGCATTTGCCAACATATCTAATCAATGCAGAACTCAAACTGGGCAAGGTAATGGAAAAGCTATTCAAAGAAATAATGTAACTTGTTATGCATGCAACAAAATTGGGCATATTGCAAGATTTTGTAGAAGCAAGAATATACCAACAAACAAAAGAGGATCTAATGACAAAGGCAAGGAAATGGTGAATGAAATAAAGCAAGAATTCTCTAAACAATGGGTCAAGAAGATAGATCAAAGAAATGATGAATGTGGCTCTGCACCAATAGAACAAAGCAATCCTACACTGATAGGAAATTTTTCATCTAACTAAGGAATAATCCTTAGGGGTAAGGTAACTGATTGAATGTCATGCATTTTTTCCCTCATATGATGGTAATAAAGTCATAATCCTTCTTTATCGGCACATATGTTGAGTTACAATGAAAATTCACTAAACTGGCAAAGCATTTAATGTGGTTGTTAGTTAACTTTTTGGCTATAAAGTATTGAAATTTCTCATTTCAACTCACCAAGCATTCAAGTATTCGAAGAGCATAGAAGTAGAGCACCAAAATTCAAGAAGCGAAGCAACATTGATTTTCTAGGGCATCCAAGGTTTTCACTTGCATTCGACAGAAAAAGGTATTTATTTTGCGTCATGGCTTCTTCATCTTCCATTCCTGAATTCATAGAAAACCCTACTATTATGGAGAATATCAAACATCCTAGGCCAGTTTTTAAGATAATTCCTAATATAGCTAAGGTGGACTACTCTATTGGAGAATTTTCAAATATTCTGAAGGGAGTCGCATTCGCAGAAGACCCTAGGCCATACATTCACTATAATATTGAAGATTTAGGGTCTGAGGAGATGAAGAACATGTTTATGAAAGTCATCACAAACAACCAAGGTGTAATCAAACTTGAACATAAGATTGTGAAAGATTTAGGGTTCCTAGACATCCTTTATATGCCTCAATTTGAAGATGAAATTATTTGATTTGTTCTAAGTCAAGTTCACGGTGAATTCTTATGGCTTGAATCCATCTTCAAAATCACCAGGGAAGCCATTAAAGCTATTATATGTTTACCCTCTACCGGTACAAGGCCTGAGAAGAAGAAGAAAAATCCAAACAAAGATGTTATGGATCTAACCGACACTACATTTGATAACAGATCACTCAGGGTAACTGACATAAATGATGATGATGTTAAATATGCTAGCATGGTTATTGGTTACAAGGTTGCACATACAAATAGGTTGAATTATGTTTCTAGTCTAAGCATTCACAGTTGTTATAAAATGGTAAAGAATAATGCAAAAATTGATCTTTGTGAATGGTTAAAAGATGAATTGACAGATAACTTGGAAAAAATCAAGGGTGATAAAAAGGGAACATTCAAATTTGGGAATTTGATTGTATGTTTGATGCTATACTTCTTGAAGGATATTCCTGACACAGGCCATAGAGACTGCCTATGATATGTCTATTGGGAAACAAATTATGGAGGCAATTTCCAACATGGGTTTAGAAAGAAACAAGAAGGTATGGGGATACTTCAAAAAAATTCAAGAAAGAATGAAGCAAAGGGAAAGAATCCCTCAGAGTATTGTTGATAAGTATGACAAATTTATATGCTTTGTTATAAAGAGAGATGAAACATGGATGGAGGCTGTCAAACCTAGAACTGTTTGGGTAACAAAAATGGGATATGAAGTGGACATCAATATTCTAGAAACTTATGCCAAGAGACTTCTAGATGCCCCATCGGAACCTACTGAGAAGTTCTTTGGTACTGCTAAAACCATAGAGAAAGATGTTGCTATTCAGAAGCAAAGAAAGAAAAGGGATAAAACATTGAAAGATGCTTCAAAATTTGTCAAAAATGTTACCAAGGGAATATTGAAACTTGAACAGTTGAGTGATGTTGCTACAAGCATAAAAGAAAGAAAATTTGACCAGCAACCGGTAACACATGTTTCCACTATTGTTACCTCATCTGAGACTGATAGTGACAAAGCTGAGGAGTTTAAAAGGGTGGATAGGAAGAAGAGAAAATATCCACCGGCACCCACTCCTACTCCATCACCTAAGAAGACAAGGACACTTAGGAAGAAAGAATAGGCTGTGAAAGAGCCTAGTGGTCCAAAGAAGAAGATTGCACAGAAGGAACCGACACCAAAGATATCTAATATACTTTCCCTGACAGAGCTCATTAACAAAAAACTCAGGATGGCAATCTCAGCAATGTCAGTAAGTTTTAAAGAATGTCCATCGTGGAATTGGACAAGAAATTGAAAGTTGAAGCACTGTTGGTTGTTCATCCAGCCAAGTCTAGACAAGAAATAGATGAATTGATAGCAAAGGCTAACATAACTATTTTTGTAAGTGGTCACCAACAAGTAAGCCTCATGACCGGCAGGACAAATGAAATCACAAATGAGACAATAGACAAATGGGATATTTTCTTTGTGGAGAAAGAAAAAAGAGAGGAAAAACAAAGACAAAAAGCTGATAAATATTTTTTTAAGGTATACCAAAAAGGTGATAAGGGGAAGAAAAAAGTTGGCAGTGTCCTTGACTTACCACCACCAGCCCAGGACACCCCACCGACAATAGCAGAGGCACAAGCAGAAGTGCAAAAACATCCCGCATAAAAGACATTAGAGGAAGAAAAAGCAACAGATGCGGTTGACCCCAAGTCAAACATTCTATTCACAATGAAGGTTGATACTCAAGACATCAACATTACAATGGATGATACCTCTATTTTATAAATTGGTAAGGACCAACCCACTGACACTCATGTAAATATTGATATTGATAATATAATTCTTGATGATACAAATAAAGTTGTAGATAAAGAAAGTTTTGAGGAGAAGAAATCAGAATTCGTAAATATTGAGATCTTTTGACTCACTGGTCAAGGTAGTTGACACTTAGTAGGATAATAATGACATACAGAAATTAGGAGAAGAGGAGAAAGATAATGCAGAACCTAGCACCTCTCCCAATACTTTAGTTTTGGATTTCAGACCAACATCTACCATAGAAGTACTATTGGATTCTATAAAGAAACCAATGGAGTAAAATGCCTTAGAATTTAAGACTATCGATGATTCTCTACCGATTTTATAGATGATTGCACTAGAGTGCAAGGTAGATCATATTATTAGCTCGATAGGTAAATTGGACACATTGTCCAAATTCATTTCTACTAACATTCAGTCATTAGACAAAATAAATGAGAAGACTATTCAAGAAAAAGTTGATAAAGAAAAGGAGGTGTTCTTTAGAAAAACAATAAAGGAATGTACACAACATATTGATACACTGCTATCGACATTGAACTCTACCATTTTGGAGTATAAGGAATTATACCGGGAAGCTTGTAAACCACATCAACTAACAAAAGATATTGATGATCAGATCAGAAAAACTCAAAAGGAAATTGATGATATTGTGGATAATTGTGTGGGGGAAAAAGTGACACTAAGCAAACATGCCCTAATCTCACTTTCAACCACACACTTGTGGAATACGAAAGAGCCTAGAGGTATCACACAATTGGCTACTTCTTTTTGTGGAAGACAGAGCCATGGGCTACCTATTAGGATTTCTATTCCTTTGTTGCAATTGAAAGATAAAATGATGCAAGTTCAATCCCTAACCCCAAAGTGCAAGTATGAACTAATAACAAGATTGCAGAATTGAACTTAAACAATGGAAAGCTGTAAACACAAGGACAAGATTAGAATGTAAATGCATACCCGGTGTTAAAATATGAAAGAAAATGTTTGGGACGGGGGCGCGGGCGCCACTGTCCTGATTCTACCCCTGAAACTGCTCCGGAAACTGCTGTTTTGCAACCTGGAAAGCTGTCAAAAATGCTGAAAACTGTTGTCTGTCAGGAGGACCAGGGCGCCCAGCACCCCTGTCCCAGGGACCAGGGTGCCCAGCGCCCCTATCCTGGCAGGACCAGGGCACCCCACGCCCTTGTCCTAGCTTTCTGGGCTGGAATTTGGTGTGAAGTTCAGTCTCCGTCTGCTTCCGTTGGATCTGCAACTTGCGGCGTCGTCTGAATTCTGAAACCTACACTTATATCTGAAAAGGTGTGGTGGGCGGCTATATAGGGTTTTGCCTTAGTCAAACCCCCACTTTGGTGATTTCCACCTCCATGAATAGCCAAGTTGTATTGTAAAAGTAGTGTGTGTGCAGACCTTGTGTGTGTGCAAGATCCTAAAATGCAAGTAAGCAAACTAGAGCAACCTAGAAAGTAAACCCTAATTGCTTGCAAATGATAATGTAAATGCTCCAAATCAAGATGTAAAGAGATCTAAAGCATGAATACAAGTGATATAATGAGGCTTATGCAAAGACATGAAAACAACATGAAATCATACCCAACCCCAAGGGAGGGGTACAAGCCAATCTTCAGTCGATGATCCCCTATTGCTCTTCAATGTCTTGAAAGCCCTAAATGGATGAATGAAATTGATAGATTCTTGATGGGTGGATGTTGAATGTTGTTGAAGTCTTCAAAGATCTGCTCTTTCACTGCATAGAAGGTCCTTCAAAACCAAAATTCCTGGATCCTTTCAAATGAAGAAAGAGAGCTCTTATGTATGAAACCCTAGGTCTTAATTTCAACTTTTGGCCAACCTAGAGATTGAATCTCCCACCAATTTCTTGGGGTTAAGCTTTATTTTATGATTGGATTGTGCTCCTAAAATTTCAGGAAAAATGTCCAGGACCATGTGCACGTCGGGCGCCATGGTCCTCTCTGGGCACCATGGTCCTCTCCGGGCGCCATGGTCCCGACAACTTTTCACCAAAGTTTTAGGGCCATCGGATATGATGATTTTAGAGAGAATCCTGAAGTTACAGTTGATTTCGAGATGTTTTGACCCTCAAAATCAAGCCCCCAAGTTCAAAATAGGACCTAATTAGTGTTTTTGATTAAATGATGTATTGAAGGAATAAAATGAAAGGGGCACACTTTAATGAAAGGGCCCAGCTTTATGATGTGGAGGATGATGAAATAGGACCTTAGACCTAATTAATTTGATTAATTAAGTGCTAAAGGGGAAATGCAATGCAAAATGTAAAATGCGCCAAGGCGGGTGCTAAACTAGGTGTGAAATTGTACCACCCTAGCAAGTGTGTACAATTTACGACGCTACATTTAGCCCCCACTTTAGCGGTCATATGAACACTACGTGCATATGCAAGCTAAAGTACAGAAAAGTAAACATTATTTGAAAAAGGATATATCCATAAGTTGTCAGACGAAGCCCCCAGCGGCATCTGCAGTACTCAGTTAGGAACTGCACCCTACAAAACACATGTTAAATCACAAAATCACCTAATGCTTACTAAGGAAGGTGATGAAAATTCGAGGGTAGCTATATGCCCCCCCCTGTTTCAGCTTGCTAATTTTAGTGAGTTGAAACAGGGTATCATGTTTACCACTTCGAATTGTTAAAGAATATTGATGACAAATGCTCACAAGAAGATTCGATATGAGATCAAAAACTAATGGAGAATCATTTGGTAAGAAAGAGGACTAAATCTCAATTCCAACACAACAAAGAGTGTGAGGATTTGAGAGTTCTCTAACACAAGATGAAGGATGTAAATGGAAACAAAATGCAAAGAGAAGAAAAGATAAGATAGTTGAAAAGGGATATCTTGTAGTATGTGTAAAGGAGATCCTTAGAGGAGAAGAGATCTTTGTACAAAAGACACCTATCCCCGAGAGGAATTGTCCTAGACAAAGAAGAGAATAAGAATGCAATACTTCCTTTCTTTTGTGAGGTGAAAGTGATTCTTAATGAAGGATGATGCTCTTTTTAACCCAATTGGGAGAGTGAATTCATTATGGATGTATTTTACCAAGTGAAAAAGAGGTTGTAGTAAAGGACTTACACCTCTTGTAAGAGAGAATCCTTGAACAAACAACAACAAATGCATACAAGGAATAAGATCAAGTAATAAAGTTCACACCATCCACGAAATAGGAAAAAGTGGATCCTTAGATAAAAATAAGGAAAGATCATTGCCTCCCAAGGATAAGGACAATGAGAAGGACTTACACAATCTTCTAGGGAGCGATTTAGACATAAGCAAAATGTACTACATACTCACATGAGTGCATGCAAGCAAGACATTAGTGTATGTAAAATGCTCCTCATAAGAAGTGGGTCTTCTCCCATATCTAGGAAAAGAGGATTCTAAAGAAAAGATGATCAATATTTCCATACTATTACCCCACGGGAACAAGAGATAACATAGAAAAATTAGGCTATTATGTTGCTTCAAAACTATGATTGCACTTGAAATTGTACCATCATGAATGACAATGAGCTACCAATGTCACATAATGATGAGCAACATAATAGCCATTAATGTTATTTAAAGACATGATAGATTGAATGAAGTATTTGAATATGACATGCTGAATGCTCAACTATAAGTGAGATCAAAAACATGTATAAAGTGATAAAAAATGAAGAAGGAAAGTTACGAGAAATCTTAGAAGAAAGATGAGTGTAATTTATTAGAGCCTTATCCCTGGAGGAAAGGACTTCATGATGAATAGGAGATAAAGATTCATAAGTGGATTTAGAAATTTGAGGGGAGTCATAAAGAGATTTGTTCATCACCAAGATTTCCTTATGAGGGGAATGCGAGTTGATAGAAGTAGAAGATGATTTAGTTGAAGTGAGATCATCATCACTACTAAATATAGCATTCACATTGAGAGATGGTCTTTTAGATGCTTTGGTGGGCTTAGAAAGATTATATCCAAGTCCAAATGAATATTCATGCATGTTATGTTCTAAAGGAACTTTAATTCCTTGTTCATTTGCGCCACAACCATTTCCACTATAGCCACTCTTAGCCAAAATATGTAAACCACGACCATAACGATTAGCCATTTCTGAAAGAAAAGGTGGTTTTTCATAAGACAAAGAATCAAATTCTTCAGAATTAGAGGTGTGAGGAGAAGAAGTTTGAGAAGCGGTCACAAAATTATTGCTCATAGGTTCAGGTAAGACTGATTGATCTCTAGTTTCTTCCTTCTTTTTAACTTTAAGCTCTCTAGGAGGAACCCTATACTCACCTACAAAGGTGGGATTAAAATCAAGAGATCCCCAATCATCTTCTGCGAGAACCTTCTCAGGATCAAAAGCCTTTTCATGTGTAGATTCAAGTTGAGAAGAATCTTCTTCAGGAACTTCAGGCTCATCCAAAGAATTTTGATTATCAGAGGGTGATGATTCATCTATAGGTATCTTGTTTAACAAGACATTACTAGAAGAGGAAGGCTTAGAAGAACTCCCTTTGGAAGTAGATGTTTGCAAACAAGCTTGAAAATTAGTATCACCTATCAAGGTATATGTCTTATTATTATAAATAAATTTAACTTGTCTATGCAATGTAGAGGGGACAGCTTGCATACTGTGAATCCAAGGTCTCCCTAATAACAAGTTGTATGTTAGATTTCTCGACATAACATGGACAGGAGTAGGTAAAGTAACAAGTCCCACTGTGACGGGTAAGGTGATAATACCTAATGAAGACTTAGCCACATTATCAAAGCCTCGAATGGGATGAGAGTCAGGCTCAATAAGGGATGTATTCACATTCATCTTATGCAATAGATTAATGCTACACACATTAAGGCTAGAACCATTATCTACTAGTGTTCGTCTTATAGCAGTGTCATTTATGATAACCACAATCATCAAGGGATCATGTTGATGTTGAATTTCACTAGTAGGAAACTCATCTTGGGTAAACACAATTTGAGCTTTAGGATTCATCACAGAGTTAACCAAAGACACTATATTACTAGATGTATTGGGAGGAGGAACATTCAAATCTTTCAAGGCATCTTGTAACATTCCATGATGAGCGGAAGAAGTTTGGATCAAATCCCAAAGGGATATCTTAGCAGGGGTAGCTTTAAGTTGTTCTATGAGATCATATTCCTTACCAAGAACTTGTGAAATCCGAGGAGCTTGAGGAAGAATTGGTTGAGGATTAGGAAGAGAAACTGGAGGAGGATTAGGCTGCCTATTGTTTCTAGTATTATAAGTATGGGCAACCGCATGATAACTCTCTCTAGTCAGTTGCTTAGCATACTCATAAGGGCTCTTAGTAGAATAACCTCCTTGCACAGTAATAATAGGTTTCTTAGGAGTGCAAAAGGAATCATTAGCATAACCACCTTGGACCACTAAGATAGGCTTATTTAAAGGTTGAGAAATCTGAGAAGGACAAGCACCTTGGATAGTGAAGAGAGGTTTGTTAGGTGTTTCATTTACATGTATCAAATTAATTGAGGATGGTTTAGAGGAATGAACAAAAGTGTTGGAAGAATTATTGATAGTCTTCTCTTGCACTAAAATCTCATCACGGATTAAATCAAATTTAGGAGAGAGACAAGGGGTAGGCATTGATGTTCTAGTAGGCAGAGTAATACTAGGAAGGGTCATATCATCCTCGATCATCAAAGGATCTACATGGGGAATAAACTATCTAGGAGAAGGATCAACATTACTCTCTAAAGTCTCACTCTTGAGAGGGAGATATTTGAAAGAGATGTTAACCATCTTGCTTTGAACTAGGGTTTCCTTATGAGTAGAACCAAGTTGAGGAGAGGGAGATGCTTTATTTTTAGAGGGAGAATAATTGAGATTCAAGGAAGGCGAGAAACTATCAAGGGAGTTTTCATCCCCTTTTGCTAGGGGTAGAGAATAATCTATACCTTCTTCTAATGGTTCATCCCAAATAGTGAGGTTGTTGAAAGGAATGTTTGAAGTATTGTCAATTTCGGGAGAGGAGATAACATTGTTTATTAATTCCTCATCCTTAGGAGGGAGAGCATCAATAGATGTGTTAAACTCATCCTCTTTCCTCAAAATATGTTCAATATGATCTTTAGGGGAGAGAGAATTAAGGAAATTGCTTATTATTTCATCTTCTTTCTCTAAGGGATGCTTATGGGTAAGACAAACTTTAGGAGAAGGGTAAGCATTTATCATTAATTCATCATCTCTAGTGGGAATTTTGTTGGAAAAGGAAATGCCATCACTAGGGAATGTAGGGATCATGTCATCTTCTTGCACAAAAGGATCCTCATGAAGGGAGTGTTTTTTGGGGGGAACATGAACATATTTCTCCAAAGATTCATGCTTAGGAAGGAGATCTTTGAAAGAAGTGTTCATAACCTCTTGTTGCACTAACATGCCCCCATTGGAAGGACCAACTTTAGGAGAAAATAAGTCAGTGTCCATCAATGCATTTTCACCTAGAGAGGCATCATGTAGGGAAGGTGAAGTAACATTAAGAAAGGTGTTTATGATATCATTCTCTTCCTCTAGGATAGCTAAATAGGAATGGCACATTTTAGGAGAATTGTCAAGATCACTCTTAAAGTCTTCATCCTTAGAGCATGGAAGAGTCTCAAAAGGATCGGTAGCAACTCTTTTAGGCACTAAAATGTTGATATAGATGGGGGGAGGTTCTTTAGGAGAAGGAAAAATTGAAACAAGGGAAGCTAACCCATTATCACATCTATGAAATGAATGCATCATGACAACAATTTTCCTCTTTCAAATGATAACACATGCAAAATAGAAGGAAATGTGTAATTTTAACCAATGCAAGCACTTAGAATGTAGATTTAGAAAATGAAATTTATGATTCAAATGAGTTCCTAAATCAAATTTGAAATTAGTGATCCCAATTAAGCTATCCACAAGTTCAACTTTGAATTGAAAAATTAGGGTTTTAGCAAAAATTTCCTCTAAATTCTTTTGAATCTTGCAAGAAATTAAAACTTGTAAATAGCATAAACACTCAAATTTGAAAACATAAATCAGAATTAGAGAAGATTGGCGTCAGGTTCACCAAAATGTGTGGGGGAAAAAGTGACACTAAGAAAACATGCCCTAATCTCACTTTCAACCACACACTTGTGGAATACGAAAGAGCCTAGAGGTATCACACAATTGGCTACTTCATTTTGTGGAAGAGAGAGCCATGGGCTACCTATTAGGATTTCTATTCCTTTGTTGCAATTGAAAGATAAAATGATGCAAGTTCAATCCCTAACCCCAAAGTGCAAGTATGAACTAATAACAAGATTGCAGAATTGAACTTAAACAATGGAAAGCTGTAAACACAAGGACAAGATAAGAATGTAAATGCGTACCCAGTGTTAAAATATGAATGAAAATGTTCGGGATGGGGGTGCGGGCACCACTGTCCTGATTTTGCCCCTAAAACTACTCCGAAAACTGCTGTTTTGCAACCTGGAAAGCTGTCAAAAATGTTGAAAACTGTTGTCTATCAGGAGGACCAGGGTGCCCAGCACCCCTGTCCCAGGGACCAGGGTGCCCAGTGCCCCTGTCCTGGCAGGACCAGGGCACCCCACACCCCTGTCCTAGCTTTTTGGGCTGGAATTTGGTGTGAAGTTCAGTCTCTGTCTGCTTCCGTCAGATCTGCAACTTGTGGCGTTGTCTGAATTCCGAAACCTGCACTTATATCTGAAAAGGTGTGGTGGGCGGCTATATAAGGTTTTGCCTTAGTCAAACCCCCGCTTTGGTGATTTCCACCTCCATGAATAGCCAAGTTGTATTGTAAAAGTAGTGTGTGTGCAGACCTTGTGTGTGTGCAAGATCCTAAAATGCAAGTAAGCAAACTAGAGCAACCTAGAAAGTAAACCCTAATTGCTTGCAAATGATAATGTAAATGCTCCAAATCAAGATGTAAAGAGATCTAAAGCATGAATACAAGTGATATAATGAGGCTTATGCAAAGACATGAAAACAACATGAAATCATACCCAACCCCAAGGGAGGGGTACAAGCCAATCTTCAGTCGGTGATCCCCTATTGCTCTTCAATGTCTTCAAAGCCCTAAATGGATGAATGAAATTGATAGATTCTTAATGGGTGGATGTTGAATGTTGTTGAAGTCTTCAAAGATCTACTCTTTCACTGCATAGAAGGTCCTTCAAAACCAAAATTCCTGGATCCTTTCAAATGAAGAAAGAGAGCTCTTATGTATGAAACCCTAGGTCTTAATTTCAACTTTTGGCCGACCTAGAGATTGAATCTCCTGCCAATTTCTTGGGGTTAAGCTTTATTTTATTATTGGATTGCGCTCCTAAAATTTTAGGAAAAATGTCCGGGACCATGTGCATGCCAGGCGCCATGGTCCTCTCCGGGCACCATGGTCCTGACAACTTTTCACCAAATTTTTAGGGCCATCGGATATGATGATTTTAGAGAGAATCCTGAAGTTACAACTGATTTCGAGATGTTTTGACCCCCGAAATCAAGCCCCCAAGTTCAAAATAGGACCTAATTAGGGTTTTTGATTAAATGATGTATTGAAGGAATAAAATGAAAGGGGCCCAGCTTTATGATGTGGAGGATGATGAAATAGGACCTTAGACCTAATTAATTTGATTAATTAAGTGCTAAAGGGGAAATGCAATGCAAAATGCAAAATGCGCCAAGGCGGGTGCTAAACTAGGTGTGAAATTGTACCACCCTAGCAAGTGCGTACAATTTATGACGCTACAATAATATAACTGGTTCTTCTGAACTAACATCATTCATAGAACAGGAGATGGCTACACATGAGGAAAAGACTGAAAATATTGAAAAAGAAAAGACAAGACTGAAAATGAAAGCTAGGGAGTTGAAGAATAAGCTTGGTCCAACATTGGACAATCTAATCACTCACCAGAATGCACTATCAAAGGCTACAATTCAAGGAGATAGAACAACATAACAACAAATGCACTATCTTACTGGAATGATCAAGAAAATAGAAACAATAATTATCGACAGTACGAAGTTCATGTAGGGCCTAAACTTAGTTCTTATGGATATTTTTCAAATTGTACACAACAGACTTCAAGGATCTAAGTAAACTTTTGAATTTTTGAAAATTTTTGACATCCTTTGTCATTGATGTCAAAGGAGAAGTGTATAGTGATAAAATAGTATTGAGAAAGGCATGGAGAAAAGGCATGGAGAAACATGTATAGAAGAAGATGAATAGATCATTTTCTCAGGGGGAGCACTCACAGTTTTGGATTCACAGTTTTTTATTTTTCTCATGAGTGTTGCTATCAATTCCAAAGGGGAAGATTGTTGGCATTATACACTCAAATGAGAAGGGTGGATGTTTTCATTGATGGAAACAAGGTTCCATGGGATCAACCAGCCATAAAATTCACCTACCGACATCGATAGAAGATTACACCGGCATTCCAAGCTGACTTGAAATTAAATATTGTTTATGCAAAATAAATTGTAATGTAAATTATAATTGTATGGCCGACATGTTGTATTGTAAAGACTCATATATTTATGAGCTCTTGTAGGTCATTTAAGAAGAAGTAAGTGATAATATGAGATAAGATAGAGATATATATAGGATATGATAGCGAATAGTTGTATATGCATTTTGATATGTTCATTTTGGAGCGAATAAGAAGAAGAGTAGAGTGAAGACTATTTTATATAAGTAGAATCATTTGACAACATACCGGCTAGGGTTTTTGGCAGAGGCAGAATTGGTATCAAACATAGCACAACAACAAACTCATCCAACATTTTGATGCAAGTTGTAAGAATTAATTTTTATGTTTACATCGGTATGATATTGTAGTCAGTGAGAATCCACTTTTTTTGTTGAGTAGTGAGCTCTAGGAAGTTGGCCTTCCTACATGTGCAGGCCCCTTATGTACTAGTAATATTTATTCATATGGCCAGTGAGTAAATATTGTGGGTCACAAATCCCACCGATGTTTTTCCCTTACCGGGTTTCCTCGCCAAAATATTTGTGTTATGGTGTGCATTGATGTCGATTCCTTTATTTCTCTTTACTGCATTATTGTTTTCTTGCCGACATATTAATCTTAGTTATAGAATTGTAAATAAGTTTAAATATTTCATTAACCGGTTAGACATTGATTCACCCCCCCCTTCTCAATGTCTTTGGGATTAATCAATTATCTAACAATTGTAATCAATCTTAGCATAGATAACACTATTATTTCTTTTCTTTGGACATTGATGATGCTGCAACATCAATCCTTGTGCTTTAATTCTTTATAAAATATTCTTTGACTAAGGTTTATTATGGACTGTGATTGATATAGCTACTATAGTGAACTTCCTTCTTTACTCTGTCTGATGACTATTAACCTTACTGTCTTATACTCTTGTAGTTGTGCTTTACTCTATTGAGTTCTCTGACCTACTTCATATCCACTACTAATATAACCTCTTTCACTTCTACTATTCATAATGTCAACTGTTGATGTACTAGTGACAGTGGCTCTTAATACTAGGCATTATCTGATAAAAACCACTCCTTACTATGTGTATTGTGATTCAAAATTTTGATTTTGATATCTTTGTATCACTATTTCTATGCCCTTTTGACTGTACTCTTTCATGCTTATGTTCATGTAAGCCTCTATTTGATAGTCTTTAAGACTATCAAATCATATCAATTTCCCTTCTTATCCAAATCAAATACTATATTTTGTCCCTATGATTGCATAATGGTCACTTTTTCTTACTTTGATATAGATTATGTTCTTAGTCAACATACTGCTGGTACAAGTTGATTGTATTGTATGCCCTGATTGGTATTTAGACCTTCATGTTGGCTTGATGATGATCATAATGAATGACTTCATATGTTGTCATTGATGGAACATGTACACACACATATGTTCACATTGTCTACCGGTAATATTACTTCTAAAGTTACTTGTGTTGCAACTGGTATTGGAAGTCTAGTTTATGATGGTTTAGAGAGTGTCAAATTGGTACATATAGATAGTCAGTATATGTAGGAATAACTTAACACCAACTTGAAGATTTAGCTGAGACCATCAAAGAAGCAATGGAGGACAATCGGTTTACATGTTGACAGTGGTTAACTTTAACCGATATCGGTGCTCCAACCAATATTCATTGATTGAGTGATGAGTTACCCTAACCAACAAATTTTGGTGGTAATTTGTGATGAGTTATGTTTGATTGTCCAAATATACTGCACCTAGGAAATTGTGATATAATTTCTAAGCCGACATGTAATCTAAATGTCTATATAATTGCATTATGATGAACTATTTTGATGACATGATATGAGATGATATGATGCAAGATAGAAGTGTTAATTTATTGAAGGCATTGTAGAATATGTTGGTAATGCAGTTTTGAGTGTGCACAAGAGGATCTATTCAAACAAGTTGTGCTACTTCTAGATTAGACCACCTGTTGTTTTCTAATCACTACAACAGTAAAATCCCCTAACTGGGTAAGCTCTAACAAGCTTCATTGTACAAATCCTTTAACAAGGTGATCCATTAGTTTGGATTCAGAAATCCTCTACCAAGGCTACTCCTAATAGGGTACTACCTTTAATAGGGTATAGCTCCTAACAGAGCTTTGGGATCGTTAACAAGATTCGCTCCTAGAAGAGCACTTTTATAGACCTTAAACTACAGATAGTTAACTTGTGAGTCTCATCTCATCGTGGTTTTTCCCATTTGGGTTTTCCACGTATAAACACTTGTGTTATGGTGGATGTTTTACTTATTGTGGATGCTTTAATATCATTTTGGATTGCATGCATAGTTTTTGGTAAACTTATTAAGTATATCTACTGGTCAGTGTTTAAAGTAGTATTGTTTTTGGTTTCATTGATTCACCCCCCCCCTCAGTTGTTTATAAGTATATCACTTCATTTATCCCTTATTACCTTAGACTCTTCAGGATCACTACCTTTGATATCTTTCCTTTATCATAGAGTTCTTTTTCATGGGCTAATGACAATCATATCTTTATTGTTTAAATTGGAGGCTTATCCCATGCATAAGACCAAACCCATTTTCATTGTATTAACTATAAATTTCCCCACCTTTTCAATGTCACAAGACTGTTATGCTTCTTAGATCTGATAATGACCATGCTCATCATTTCCCATTAACATGCTATCCAATGAATTGTTGTAACTTTATTTTGGCAGTGATTAAGGCTACTCTTACTATTATATTTATGAGTTTGACTGCTCTTAATAGTGGATACTTTGTGACTATCTTAAATCACAATCCTTTGTCTTTTGTATTGGCACAAACAATGGACTCTCTAGTACCTCCATCTTAGATTTTTATATTTTGATTGTCTATTATACTTGCCCCTTGAATGTGAAATGCTTCATGATCTTTGGTGTTCTACATCTTCTCTTCCTTTGCAACTATCATGATCTTCAATGACTGTGATTTGGCATATTCTAGAACTCTTTAATATTCATCAATGTTCTTAGGATTAGGAGTATCTCTTTGCCTATCTTTCTATAGTTACTTGTAACATAGAAATCTCTATTATAACATAAACTCTATTTGATAACTCTAGTTGCTCTAAACCTAGATTGGGACTACAATATGCCCTTTTTTATGAGATAGTGATATGAAGATTATACTCCATTGCATTGACAATACCATTGAATATTGTGATATAGAACAATGCATCTAAGGTTAGAAAGAAAATTTTAAAGGCTTTGAATGTCTTTGATGATTGTTCCTAGCACTGCAACATTGTTCACTATTTATATGACTGGTATGCATTTTGACACAAATGGATTTGTATGAGACCTTTCCAGACCTGGGGTAGCTTGTATGTGATTATCTTCACTATGATCTGTCCATTAGTCTTATGTTCCCTTCATGAATTAAGAGACAATCCTTTATGGTTTGAGTGGACTATTCCTTCTCTATCATTGTCAGGACACTGCTCTTTTTATGTCATGAGTAACACCATGACATCTTTATTTACCAATTACTGCCCTATACTGCTAGTGCCTATATCCCTTCATAAATAAAGAGATGCTACATTTTTGACCTTTACTAAAAAACAATAATGTGACGTTCTTGGGCTTTGATGCCATTCCAAGATTCTGATCACTATATTTTCATGATTTATAATTACATGATTCTCTAACTACCCAATGATGCTTGGTGCCTAAAAGAACTATAACTACTCTATGATACCATCATCTTTCAACTAGTATCACTATGTTTTGCATGATGAACCTATCTATTCTCTATCATACTCCATCAAGGTTGCAAATAAGGTATCTTTGGCACCTATTCTTATTAAATACTATTTTATCTCAGACATATACAATGACTCTGATAACTAGCATAGAGACTGAAAATTAACTTGTCTTATGTTTTCCATCACTTGTTGTTTGATCTATGTCCTAATCTATGATTTGGGGATGTTGTGTAACTCTCTGTAAAGCAGAAAATCGAACCCTAGGTGTTCCCCCACTCCAAGGAGAGAGAAAGGAGGTCACTAGGGTTGATGGTTTTCACTTAGGAGAGACTTTACATTCAAAAGAGGGTTGAAACCCATAAGATCCAATCCCACACAATGCAAGACTGAATTCTAAATGAGTTTCAAGGGTTGAGACATCAAGGATACCCTCTTTTGTAAAGAATGTAGATAGAAGGATTGAACAAGGAGTGTATGTAAAAGTAAGAAAGATTCTCTTGTAGACGGAGATAGGGACACGGGATGAAGCTATGAACCTGAAATTAGCAGTAAAATGTTGAGACGATGCTGTCCTGCAAGTTTGAGCGAAAGTTGACGGGATGATGGCGCCCGGAGTGCACACGGTCCTTCGAAAAATCCATGAAATGAAGGGGCATCTATTTGTCTCTGCACAAGGATTCTAGATCTTCAATTACAGCCGTGTACCTACAACCTACACACAAAAAAGAGAGGATGATTGGGGGGTTAGGGATTAGGGGTTTGCCTTCAGGTCAAACCTCAGTTTTTTGGAATTAACCAAGAAATGAGAATGTTGTAAATGTAAGTGTTTGTAATGTAATCAAGTATTGATACCTTGTTGTAAGAATGTTTGTATTCTTACATGCGAAGGTGTAATGATGTTGTATGTTGTATGTGATCTCCTCTTCAATGGTTGAATCCTTGTCTTGAATGCAACACCTAGCCTTGAATGGAGACTTAGAATGCTCAATTGCTTGAAGGAATGTTTGAATGCTTGAATGTTTGAATGTTTTCCTATCGCTTCCACGTCTTGCACACATATAATTTTCCTCCCCCTTTTGGGAGAGGAAATGTAGTTTATATACTTGTCAATTAGGGTTAGGAGACTGATTTTTCTGACCTTAGGCCGACCCAGGAACATTATTTTCCAAATTGCAAACTTGAAGACCCGATGCCCAACAAGAGACTAGGACCAAAATAGGGCCAGGGACCAGGGCGATGGGTGCCATGGTCCCACCTCCCGGGATAGCAAGGTGCAAGGAGGATCAGGCCAAGGTGCAGAAAGATGCAGTTTTTGATGTCATAAATAGGTTTCAGGGTCTCCATTCAGGTTCAATGTTGCACCACCATTGTGAAGACCCAAATGCAGTCGAAATTGCAAGTGTCGCAATTTTAGGACGCTACATTTAGCCCCCACTTTAGCGGGAGTATAAGCATACGCCCATACTTCTAGTAAAGTACAAGGAAACAACATTGAAAGACTTTCACCACGTCAAGGAGGCAAGATACACCAAGTCCCCAGTGAACTAAGGATCTTACGACTTCGATTGACAAAGTAAAAGGGAAGATCACAAGGGAGAACCATGACTGTCAGTAGTAAGGTTCCCTCACTATGAGTCATGCAAGAAAAATACCAAAAATTTTCAAGGCAAGGCTAAGTTCGCCAAGAAATTTTCAAGTATCTTGAAGAGATATGAATGGAGTGTATGCCCCCTATGTTAAAGCGATCGCACACGCCTCATCGGGGGCGATTGCTTTAAGGTAGTGATACACATAAGAAATGAGAAGGGAAAGGAGCATGTCATCACAAAGATTTAGCCCCCAAGTGTGAGATAAACCCAAGGATAATAGACACAAAACACAAAGCATGAGGTGACTTCGCTTTCCTTGGGGTCAGTATGCTGTATGATAATTCATGTATATCATATGTATGTATGCATAATTGTTCTTCATTCCCCAATCAAGGAAGGTCACCTAGAAGAAGGGAACACATGTGTCTTTTGAGTCAACATGAGAGAGACCAAAAGAGATCTCAATGCTTTGCATCATCCTCAAGTAGACAACACTAAGGACAACAAATAGAAGAATGAGAATAACACATAGAAGAAGTAACAAAAGAGATCAAGAGAGGAGGAGAGAGTCTGCTATGCTAATGAAACTAGTCTAGCACGTCATCCACCCCCCAATCTTGCTGATCAATATTTCGAGAAGGCAAGAAACATGCTAGAGGAGGAACATCCAACACAGCAGATGGAGCTATCACAAGATCCAAACAAGGGCTATGTTCATGTTCCAAGCCACGTTGTTCTTGTCTAGGAGCTAGGATAAGTGCTTTAGAAAATTCATTAGATAAATGGTTATCAACATCAACATATTCATATTTACTATCAGAAAAAAGAGGAGTAACATTTTCATCTATATCATCATCAAGATTTATAAAAATAGGATCTTTAACTCGCACAGGATCAAAACCATCATGTATCTTATGTTTAGGAGATTTTGACTCAAATTTTGGCTAAGGAGAAAATGGAATAATACTAGCTGAAGGTGTTTTTGGGGATTGCAAAGTTTAAGAAGCAGCTGCACGAGCTCTAAGATGACGCTTTCATCGGCGTTCACGCGCAGAATGATTTCATCTAGTCTTATTAGGAAGTTGAGAAGATTGAGGAGGAGGAATGTTCACATCCTTATCACTTGGGTGTTTAGGTTGTGGTCTCTTAGGTTGAATAATAGGAGAAGAGGAAGGTTTATTCTCTATATAAGAGGAAGGAGGAGGAACTGCTCCATATAAAGGAGGAATATCTGGTTTAGGAAGGAGACCAAGTCCATCATGACGAGGAGGTATAGGTCTACCTTTAGAAAGTTTATTAGTCATAGATATAGTCACATCCATAAGGAGGAGGAACTGCTCCATATAAAGAAGGTTCACTTAGAGATATGATCCTATCTCTAAGTGAACCCATAACACCCAAACTTGATATTCCTATCATTCTTGAGAAGTAAGTTCTTCCTTTGAAAGATAAAACTAATGTCTTTCCTCAAGAAGATGATCACTTCGCGGTGGAAGAGATTGAAATTGTTTAGGCCAAAAATAATCAATAGGAACACTAGAAATTCTTTCAGCTGGTTTAAAGAGACTATGACTGACAGTAACAACTTCACCATTATGGGGAAATTTTAAACACTTGTGAATAGGAGAAGTAATAGCTTTCATGGAAGATAGCCACGGATAGCCTAGCTTCACACGAAATTGTTCGGATGATGGAATAATAGCAAAGCTCACATCAAGGGATTTGTTATAGACCTCAATAGGTAATGTAATAGAACCAATTGCAGGAGAAGAAAATGCATCAAATAATTTCACAACCACATTTGTTTTGTCATAGATCACTTGATTCAATTGCAAAGTAAAAAGAAATTCTTCAGTAATGATATTAACCATACAAGAAGGATCAATAAGCACTCCACGAAAAGGTGTATTCTTGAGTTTTGCAACTATATATAAGGACCATTAGGTGCCCTGATAGTTTCACTGGAATCAAATGTGATGGAAGGTTCTTTAGGGATTTTCTACTGCTCCACAAAGTTAATCACATTCGGAGTCATAGACACAAGACCATCAGGTGAGAAAGAGGAATCATTAGTCTCAATCACATTAGAGGTATGAGAAGGTAATGGATTAGTAAAAATCTTAAGATTTTGGTTAGGAGGAGCTACAGATGTGTTGCCTTCATCATTCACACCTGAAACAAAGATAGTATTATTATCGATCAAATCTTGAATTTTACCCTTTAAAGCAAAACATTTTTCAGTATCATGCCCAAGTTGACAATGAAATTGACAAAAAGATTTGTTACCAAAATAGGGTGAATTAATCTTTGCAAGATCTATTTGCTTTATAGGAGGGAGGATACGCACATTTTGTTCTAATAACTTATTCATAATACTATGCAATGATTCATTCAAAGGAGTAAACTTTCTTTCTTTCTTGAAAAACTTAGAAATAGGAGGCACACCTGATGCTACATTCACATTGTTGTTGGTGATGTTTTCATTGAACTTAATGAACCCTCTGTTCAGTTTAAACTTCCCAAATGGTTGTTGACTATTATCACCCTTATCACTCGGAGCCATAGGATTTGCTTGTTCCATTTGACTCATAGTCAGTTGATAATTTTGCAGAGTTGCACACAACTGTTGGAAAGAAGTAAACTCATAAAATAGAAGTTTTTCTCTAATATTCTCATAAAATAGAAGTTTTTCTCTAATATCTTTTTGTAAATTAGAAATAAAAATTCTTTGAATATCATTGTTAGGTACTGGAAAAGAAATTTGAGCACACAAATGCTTATATCTACCAATGAGATCAGTCACTTTTTCTTTAACACCTTGTTTACAATGCATTAAATCAATCAAAGTAACTTTAGGACTTATATTGTTTTGAAATTGTTGAATAAAAGCATTTGCAAGTTGTTGGAAAGAAGTAATAGAATAGGAAGGCAACAAGCAATACCATTGTAGAGCCTTATCTCTTAATGTTCTGGTAAATAGTTTTGCAAGCAACCTTTGGTCATGAGCAAAATCGGTACATATTGTTTGAAAGGTCTTAACATGTGTTAGAGGATCACCTTTACCATTATAAAGCTCCAACTGTGGGATTTCAACATGCTTAGGGGGGATAGCTCGAACAATGTCAAGAGAAAGTGGGCTCGCAACATCAAATGTGGGCACACTAAACTTAGATTGATTCATAGAGGCAATTTGTTGCTGTAAAGAAGAGACAGTTTGTGCAAGATTGTTAATGGTCGCTTCAGTTAAAGAGTTCATATTAGACATGTTAGATTGTGATGGAGGTATTATGTTATTGAAAGAAGGTATTGATTGAGAGTAAGGTGGCGGGACACTATGATAGTTAGTCATAGGAGATGATTGGAAAGAAGGAACACTACAAGGAGGAATGGAATGGTTAAATGAATTTCCCCCTTGCGTCATGTTCATTTGTGGAGATGTAATAGGGACACTCATTGAAGGAATGAATGAAGAAGTCGGATTGAATGAAGGAAGAGGGTTGATTGAAGAAGAAGGATTGCCCCCATGACTTGTGATCATAGGTGGAATGTTTTGTATTGAAGTAGTCATTATGTTTGATGTAAAAGTAGGTATACTAGCAATAGAAGTTGTCAAAGGAATAGAATGATTGACTTCAGTAGGAGGTTGTGTATAACCTAAAGTTTCGGCACAACTCTTCATAGGAATCACATTCAAATCCATGATGTGTGCAATACTACGCAAAATATCAATTCCATTCTTATCACTTTGAACCATACGTTTTAGACCCTCAATTAATGAAAGAGCTTGACTATCGGGGTATTCTTGAGACATCCATTGCTGAAAATCATCAAATTGGTTATCCAATTTCGAAAGTTGTTCTATAGAAACCTCATGGAGAGATTCTTCATCATTAAGAGGATTAGAGGAATTACCCATGTCCTCGTTAAAAAGGCCATTCAAATTAGGTTCCATCTCCTCGGTAATTAAACCTTGGAAAGACTTAATTCTAAGGCTTCGTCTAATGGGAATAGTGTAAGTAGGGCTTATTGTTGTAAAACTCATGCACTAGAGAGAGAGAGAAGATTTTGAATTTTGAAAATAAAGTTGGCAAAATTGAACAATGAGATAATGATAATCCAATTTGAACTTTGTGAAAGAAGAGAGAAACACAACTTCCAAGAATGGTAGGCACAATTGAAAATTAGGGCCAAGGGGTTAGCACTTAATTTTAATTGTTATCTAGAAAATTGAGATCTTGAATTTTGAATTTATTTTTGAATTTAGAGGTAGCAAATTTCAATAAAATCAGCCAATCTCCTAGATTTAAGCTGTTAAATGCAATCATGACAATCTCTCGAAGTTTCAAAAAAATTGTCGGGGACCGTGGCGAACGGAGTGCACACGGTCCTCGCAACTTTTTTTGAAATTTTCAGGGATGAAAATTATGATGATTTTAAAGCTAATCTGAAAAAAAATTGAGTGATTTTATGATCTATAGATAGGCCAAATTAAAGTTGCAATCTCAAAATTGAACCCTATCAAGATTGTTGAAAATGCAAAATTTGAATTTTGAAAAAGAGAGGGAAACTGAAATTTTGAATTTTAAGATTTTAGAGGGAATACTGAAAGCAATGCAAGCTTTGAAATTTAAAAGTTGACTCAATTTCATGCAAAATTCAATTTTGAAAGTGGAAATCAAAATTGTTGCAATTAAACACTTAATTTCAAAAGTCACAAACTGCAAGAATTTGAATAAAGCACTGAAATTTCGAATGAATGCCAACACACTTTTTAGATTTAGGACTGTAAGAAACACAATTTTAACACAAAATTTCAATTTCAACAATTTTTGAATGATTATAAGCCTTAATCCAAGCAATCACTAGACCAACTTTGAATTTAATTTTGAAAGTGTTAGAATTGATGAAATCAGCCAAGATTCTGGATTCTAGCAGAAAAATACAGTAAGATCTAGCTCCTGAAATTTCAGAAAAAATGTCGGGGATGATGGCGCTCGGGGTGCACACGGTCCTCGCAACTTTTTTCAAAATTTTCAGGGATGAGAGATATTATGATTTTGTTGCGGAATCCAAAGTTATAGCCGATTTGGAGGTGTTTTGATCAGTGAAATCATCGGTCCAAGGTTGAATCAAGAGGGTTTTAAAAATTAGGGTTTTGACACTTAACCACTTAATTTTCAGAATTAAAGAACAAATATGAATTGACAATTTGCAATAGAAGGGTAGATCTAAAACAAGCATTAACAATTAAATATTTCACAAGCTCAATTACTAAAAAGAAAATTTAGGGTTTTTATGCAATTAACCTCTAAAATTTGCAAAAGATCAAACATGGAAATGTAATTAAGGAAGCCAATTTTTCAGATCTAACCATGAATAATTAGAATTAGGATGTTCACGTCGGGTTCACCAAAATGTAAAGCGGAAAATCGAACCCTAGGTGTTCCCACACTCCAAGGAGAGAGAAAGGAGGTCACTAGGGTTGACAGTTTTCACTTAGGAGAGACTTTACATTCAAAAGAGGGTTGAAACCCACAAGATCCAATCCCACACAATGCAAGACTGAATTCTAAATAAGTTTCAAGGGTTGAGACATCAAGGATACCCTCTTTTGTAAAGAATGTAGATAGAAGGATTGAATTAGGAGTGTATGTAAAAGTAAGAAAGATTCACTTGTAGATGGAGATAGGGACACGGGATGAAGCTACGAACCTAAAATTAGCAATAAAATGTTGAGACGATGCTGTCCTGCAAGTTTGAGTGAAAGTTGACGAGACGATGGCACCCGGAGTGCACACGGTCCTCCAAAAAATCCGTGAAATGAAGGGGGATCTATTCGTCTCTGCACAAGGATTCCAGATCTTCAATTACAGTCGCGTACCTGCAACCTACACACAAAAAAGAGAGGACGATTGGGGGGTTAGGGATTAGGGGTTTGCCTTCAGGTCAAACCTCAATTTTTTGGAATTAACCAAGAAATGAGAATGTTGTAAATGTAAGTGTTTGTAATGTAATCAAGTATTGATACCTTGTTGTAAGAATGTTTGTATTCTTACATGAGAAGGTATAATGATGTTGTATGTTGTATGTGATCTCCTCTTCAATGGTTGAATCCTTGTCTTGAATGCAACACCTAGCCTTGAATGGAGACTTAGAATGCTCAATTGCTTGAAGGAATGTTTGAATGCTTGAATGTTTGAATGTTTGCCTATCACTTCCGCGTCTTGCACACATATAATTTTCCTCCCCCTTTTGGGAGAGGAAATGTAGTTTATATACTTGTCAATTAGGGTTAGGAGACTAATTTTTCCGACCTTAGGCCGACCCAGGAACATTATTTTCCAAATTGCAAACTTGAAGACCCGATGCCCAACAAGAGACTGGGCCCAAAATAGGGCCAGGGACCAGGGCACTAGGCGCCATGGTCCCACCTCCCGGGATAGTAGGGTGCAAGGAGGATCAGGCCAAGGTGCAGAAAGATGCAGTTTTTGATGTCGTAAATAGGTTTCGGGGTCTCCATTCAAGTTCAATGTTGCACCGCCATCGTGAAGACCCAAATGCAGTCAAAATTGCAAGTGTCACAATTTTAGGATGCTACACTCTCTAATGTTCTCTGTGAACACTCTTTATGCCTACGACTCCTTGATTTATTAAATTCTCTAAGGCTACTTCTTAGGGTCTTGGAATATATTTATACTTTTACTCTTTGATGCTACTCCAAGGACTGTCTACTAATGATCTATGACTTCATCTTTGTGACTTTGACAACACTCCCTAACCCACTGCTTATTGGATTGCTATCTCTGCTTTTGGAGGTTATTTTTTCTACTATTTTACCTGTCATTATCACTAGTCCATAAGATCATGGAATGGTTATGTCTTATTGGTATATATCTTTATGACTGACTACTCTTAATACATCTAGGTCTGTATTATTTGATGCTTTTCCAAGCCTAGAGGTCTATACTATGTGATGTTATGATGAAAGAATAAGGATTCGGTCAACTAATAAGAGGGGGGTGAATTAGTAGATAGAAAAACTGATATAAAGTTTCACCAATCTTAGAATCAACCTCTCAAAGCAAATTATAAACAAACAAGTTAAACCACTGAACTATAAATGCAATATCACTGTCAAGATTAACCGGTTGACTGTTACAATAGATTAATAGTAAAACAACTTGAAACTCACAAACATCCAAATACTTTACTGACATAAGTAAAACCTCATTTCAAATTACTGTCGGTTAATCATAACTTATCAAAGTGGATTAAGCAATTAAGCAATTCAACTATAGTTAACATAACCACAAAAACATTCACCACTTGACACAATATTTTTTGATGTGGAAAACCAAATGGGAAAAACCATGGTGAGATGAGACTCACAAATTAACTATCTAAACTTTTTTGAAGTTCGCCCTATTAGGAGCCAAGCCTGTTAAATCTTTTACAAAAAGTCATGTTAAGAACATATCCTATTAGGGACCACTCGGTTAAGGGATTGACTATAATGCCCTATTAGAAGCAATTACCTATTAGGAGTAGCCTCGGTAGATGATTTGAAATCCAAGATAATGGACCACCTGGTTAGAGGATTTTAATAACACTAAGCTTGTTAGAGCTTACGCATTTAGGAGTTTTTACTACTGTAATTGTTAGAAAACAACAAGGGTTTGCTGATCTATTTGAATAGCACTACACTTTCTTTTTCAGATCCTTTTGATGCTCCTATCTACCTTTACACAAACTATAGATACATCATCTGGTTTGGCAACCACACACTCAACTAAAACTTTTCCAACTCTCAAACAAAATAACTCATTGACCTTATAAACAAATCACTAGGTCGGTAACATAACAAGAACCTAATTCTCTCATAGAGATTACAAACAAGTTTGTTCAAGTATGACCATTAGATTACATAACAATCTCTACACATCATTCAAGATAGCCTTGACCACTCCTTGATCACCGCTTCATTGAACTCAGTAACTCATCAAGCGGTTTGCATTACATACAATATACTTTCTCATTCCCAAGATAAAAACCATTATCTCAATGTGCCAAAAAAACTTTGAAACTCTTCTTATACAATATGCATACATGTCATAATCATTACCGCTCATAACCATATCATAAACCAATACAAAAAACTACATCGGTTAGGGTTTATCAAATCAACTGGTAGGGTTTACCGGTTCAACTCTCCAATACTTAGCAATACTGATTCACTCCACAAACTCACCTACCAGTTACAGTTCCCTTCACTATCTCTTCCAACCGGTTACAAAACAACATTATAACAACATCATTACCAGTTAATTGACATCAATGACAATATAACATTTCATTAATGCAAACTTCATGCAAATGCTAACAATCTCCCCCTTTGGCATTGATGGTGATACAAATATCAATACCATTGATTTCTATGATTGTGAATAGGAATCTTTGTTTAAATTTTACCATGTACTCTCATTGTCTTCAGCTAGCAGTTGGCTGTAGATCTTCTATCTGTCAATCATAAAATTCTTCTCCCCAATAATCATATAGTTCTTCTCCCCCTTTGACAACAATGCCAAAGTGAAAGTAAAACATGCAATTGTTGGCAAATGCACACTCCAATGAGATATTGTAGGTGATTGAAGGTTTTGTCATTGATGGAAACCTTACAATCCTATGACACCGGCAAAGACAGACTCTACACCAGCACAGAGACCATCGACAGTAAAAGGAAGCATATTGGCATAGAAGTCGACATGAATTTTGTTTTTAATATATTTTGTTAATTATTGTAAAATCATTGTAAGCCGACTTGGCAAGTTGTAAAATGACTCATATATATAAGAGATCATTGTAGAACATTTTGTAACAGATGGAAGAAAATATATAGGTGAAATAAGGCAAACCTATTATGTGAATTATAGGTTAAGGGTTAATGTATGAAGCAAAGTTATAAATTGATACTGGATTTGGCATAGTAGATGCTATTTTGAAGTAGTACAAGATATTGGATTTATATAATCCATTCTGTAAGTCAGTGAGACTTCCCATTTTGTAATTGAGTAGTGAGCTCTAGCCACTTGGCCTTCCTGCATGTGCAGGCCCCTATTATAGCAGTAATATTCTCTTATTGGCCAGTAAGTGAATATTGTGGGTCACAAATCCCACCGAGGTTTTTCCCACACTAGGTTTCCTTGTTAAACTACTATGTTATGGTGTGTTTTTCATGTGGTTTCTATTATCTCTATTTATTGCATTATTTCTTGCTTACCAGTATACAGTATTGATATACTCTACATGTTTTAAGTTAAGAAAATCTTATAACCAGTTAGATACTGATTCACCCCCCACTCTCAGTATTTGTGGGAATCCTAATAGCTTGAGGAAGATCTTGACACTGATAGAGATGGAAAACTTGATGAAGCAATTAGAAGCAACTCTCTCAGACTATGATCCAGAAAAATTGAAAAATATCAAACTTGAAGATGATCTAAAAGTTGCACAGAATATTATTCAAGCACTTCAAGAAAATCTTACCATTACAAGAAACAAGAGAAGAGAACATTGTGAAAATATGCCGAATGAGAATGATGAAAAGGAAACTCTTAGTGATCTGATGAATAAGCTAAAACAAGAAAACATGACAACAAAGAATGAGATGCAGGATATGACTATGAGATATTGTAAAGAAATTGAAGATAGGAAGAAGAATGAAGAAGACTTGACTAGAAGACTGAATGATGCTGCAAATGAAAACACAAGACTTAGTTATGAAAATGATATGTTGAAGACAGTTTTGATGCATGCACAAAATGACTCAAATGAACTCATGAGACAAAAAGGTATCTTGGAAGGAGAACTAGCTGCTGCAAATCAACAGAAAGAAAAATTCAAGAAAAGCTCAGAAGAACTTGGTAACTTGTTGAAGAATCAGACACCTAATGGTGACACTAATGGTCTTGGATTTGAAGCTATTGAAAGCTCAGGTACTGCAAACACACAGGATCAAGGCAAACTGGTAAGACAACGTACTGCTTATAAATTTAATGGAAAATGCTTTAACTGTAACAAGTATGGTCATAGAGAAAATCAATGTAGATCTATAAATTATCAAAATACCATTACACCCACCAGTCAATGTTCAAAATACAACAAAGTTGGTCACAATTCAAAGAATTGCAGAATGAATGTAAGATGTTATGTTTGTGGAAGATTTGGACATTTATCTAACCAATGCAGAACACAAACTGGCATAGGATATGGAAAAGCTATTCAGAAAAATAATGTGACTTGTTATGCTTGTAACAAGATTGGACATATTGCAAAATTTTGTAGAAGCAAGTCCTCACCGGTGAATAACAAAGGTCCTAGTTTGAAAGGTAAAGAAAAGGTTGAAGAAGTAAAGCAAGAATTCTCAAAACAATGGATCAAGAAATCAAATCTAAATGGTGATAGGAACACTCCTCCATTGGCAGAATAGAGTAACACTCCACCGGCAAAAGAGAGTAACACTCCACCGATAGGAGACTCTTCATCTAACTAAAGAAAATTTCCTTGAGGGTTTAGCAATCAAATGTGAAACATGCTATTATTCCCTCGGTTGATGGTGAGAAGTTGAAATTACTTCTATATCGGCAGATAAGTTAAGTCATTACTTAACCGGCAAGCATTAAATGTGGTGGTTGGCAAAAATAACATTATAAATCAGTGTTTTGGCTCCAATTTCATTTCACCGAGCATTCAAACATTTGAAGAGCGCGAAAATTCCAGAGCAAAGGCATTTCGAGCAAAGAAGTGAAGCAATTCAGCAAGCAATCATTCCTAAGGTAGATAAAGGTATTTATAATCATGGCTTCATCTATTCTTGAATTCATAGAAAAACCTACTCTAGTCGAAGTGATTAAACGCCCTAGACCCGTATTTCAGTTAGTTCCCAAAATTTTTAAGAAAGATGATAATGTTGGTGCTTTTTCTCAAATCCCCAAAGGAGTAGTTTTTGCATAAGACCCTAGAATGTACATTCATTGTCACATAGAAGAATTAAGTGATGAGGAAATCAAGAGCATGTATAAGACTATAATTTGTGATGATTCCAGTAATGTGAAACCTGAACACAAAATAGTTAAAACTCTAGGATTCACTGAAATTCTCAGTATTCCAAAATTTCCTAAGGATGTTATAAGGATAGTTCTAAGAAGGGTTCATGGTGAATTCTTTTGGTTAGACTTAGTTCACAAAATTACTAAAGAGGCAGTAAAACCTGTGATAGGGTTACCTTCCACCGATAACAGGCTTGATAAGACAAAGAAGGTCTCAAATGACCTAGTGATTAACCTAATAGGTGCAACATCTGATAAAAGATCTTTAAGAGTAAATGATGTAACTAACATCAATGTCAGATTCATTAGCATGATTTTAGGCTACAAAACCACACATGCAAATAGGTTAAACTTAGTCTCTAGCCTATGCATAAAGAGTTCTTATGATATGATTAAAGATAATGCAAAAATAGATGTGTGTGAATGGTTGAAAGATGAACTTATTGACAATCTTGGAAAGATAAAGAAAGACAAAAAGAGGACATTCAGATTTGGAAACCTACTTGTCTATTTAATGCTGCACATAACAAAATAGGTGCCCAGTATAGGTAATAAAAATCTTGGTTTTGATATACCGATAGGCAAACAATTGTCTAATTTACTAAATAACATGGGTGAAAATAGAGAAAAGAACATAAATGAATACTTTCAGGCATTAAAGGCCCAGATGAATACCAGAGGGAGCAGACTATCACAAGCAATTCTAAATAAGTATAAGGATGAAATATGCTTTGTTATTAAGAAGGATGAGATTTGGATAGAGGCAGTTGTCCCAAGAACCATTTGGATTATTGAAATGGGTTATGAAACCGATGACCAGATAATTGAAACATATGCAAAAGCCCTCCTGGAAGCACCCAAGGAACATAAAGAAGAGGTATTTGGTAGTGCTGAGACTATTGAAAATCAAATCCAATCAAAGAAAAGGGTAAAGAAGGTGGAAGCAACAGTTAGAAGAGGATCTAGACAAGCTAAAGTTATTAAAGAAGATGTACTTAAAAAAATTGGTATTACTGAAGATGAGTTAGAAGCACTACAGCCAGAAACTCACCTTTCACTAGTTGTAACCTCTTCAAAAAGTGATATGCCAGCTGAATTTAAAAGAGTTGTGAGAAAAAGGGAACCTTCACCGGTATCTACACCTTCTCCTAGAAGAACCAAACAGAAACAACAGGCAGTAAGGCTCACGGCTAGAAAAGTAACTTCAAAGAAGAAGTTAACACTAAGAAGAAGACTCAACAAACCATTGCTCCAATTGACAAACTTCTAGATGAAATTACAAAGGATGGAAAGCTGAAAAACATCAATAAATTATATGATTCATTATCAGTTGATGACAAGGAGAATGTTGAAAATAGCGTAATTCTACACTTGGACATTTACAAGAAATTTCTAATGCAAGTTGTAGATGAATTACCGATAGAATTGTTTAAAAGACTTGAAGCTAGAAGGCAAGCTGTTGTAGAGCTTGATAAGAAAAAAAAAATTGAAAAACTACTTGCTTTTTATCCTGTTAACTCACCAAAAGAGATAGATGATCTGATCTCTGAGGCTAACTGGTCAGTATTTTTAACTGCACACCGGCATATAACACTTATGGTTGGTAGAGTGAATGAGGTAGTAGAGGAAACTGCTAATGCATGGGACATATTCCTTGTAGAGAAGGAAAAGCAGGAAGAATATAGAAACCCTAAACCCATCAAAGTATATCAAAAGGATAAGGATAAGGGAAAAGGCAAGGTTGGTGGACCACCTAGCATAAAAATAAAAGATAGCTTATCCCCACCACCTCTGGATACTCCACTGGTAGTTACCACTGACAATCAACTGGCTAGTGAGAGTATGGGCATACCACAAGAGGACACCAATCCTAATTCTAAGGTGTTATATACATTGGACATTGACACACAAAAAGTCAATATTGTGGTAGATAAGGATACAACTGGAAAAATAGATATGGCTAATGAGCCACCGGTAACAAATGGTATCAGAGCTTGATCATAGGTTCGAATCACGTATGTCACGATGAGTTACACTAGGAGGGGTATTGTTGGTAGTGGACCAGCATCCCTCATGGGGATATCACAGCAACAGGTTCATACAAAGACAGTGCCACTGGCATTAGCTGAGCAAACCAAACCTTTGCTTAAAGAAATGGAAACACAAACTGACCTACCAGAGGTCACCACAAGCAAGGAAACTGCTCCCACCAGTGGAATACAGAGTGTTGGCTCTTCAAATGTAGAATTCAAATCAACTAATGTAACATAAGTTCTTTTGGATTCAATTAAGAAGATAACAGATTGTAGCTCACAAGCATACAAGGCAATAGATGATACCATTCCAATTTTGAAAATGATAGCACCTAAATGTAATGTAGATAATAAAGATTCTTTGAGTCAACTTGACACTTTGTCTAAGTATATCACTTACAACACTGTGACAGTTGAACAAATAAAAGAGGAAGCATTCAAGGAGAGACTACAGAAAGAAAAATAGAAATTCTTTGAGGAGGAAATAAAGAAGTGTACAAGGCAATTTGACACACTTTTACCAGAACTGTGTAGTACACTAAAGGAATTTAAAACTTTGTATAGGGATACATGTAAAACTAAATTTTTGACAGTTGATATAGACAAGAAAATCAGAAAGATATAGGAGGAAATAAATCAACTAGCTAATAATTTCATTAATTCATCTGATTCATTATCAGTTTTTGAGTAGAAAATAATAGGTTTTGAGGAAGAACTACTAAAGTTGAAAAGAGAGAAGGAAAGAATAAAAGGAAAGGCTAAAGATCTACAATGGAGACTTAGTCCAAAATTGGACTACCTTGCCTCCTTAAGAAAATAAATATATGATGCTTTGATTCAAGGACAGAAAACATCGGCAAAGCAAATGTAACACCTCACCGGTACAATTCAGAGGACTGAAGCCACAATAAAAGACAACAAAAAGTTCATTGAGAGCCTGCATTTAGTTTTGGTAGATCTTTTTCAGATTGTAACCAACCGGTTACACGGATGAAGCAAGAAACCACACTTTATTGACACTTTGACAACCTTTGTCATTGATTCCAAAGGGGGAGTAGTGAAATGAGAAAAATAACCAGCAAATGACTCATCAGCTTAGAGGGAGCACATATTCTTTTGGTACACAAATTTTTGGTAAGACAATTCCGGCAGACTCTTTTGGATAACAATTTTTGGATTTTTCTCATGAGTGTTGCCATCAATGCCAAAGGGGGAGATTGTTGGCAAATGCACACTCCAATGAGATATTGTAGGTGATTGAAGGTTTTGTCATTGATGGCAACCTTACAATCCTATGACACCGGCAAGACAATTTATCGGCATCGGCAAAGATAGACTCTACACTGGCACAGAGACCACCAGCAGTAAAAGGAAGCATACCGGCATAGAAGCCGATAGGAATTTTGTTTGTAATATATTTTGTTAATTATTGTAAAATCATTGTAAGCCAACTTAGCAAGTTGTAAAATGAATCATATATATAAGAGATGATTGTAGAACATTTTGTAACAGATGGAAGAAAATATATAGGCGAAATAAGACAGACCTATTATGTGAATTATAGGTTAAGGGTTTTATGTATGAAGTAGAGTTATAAACCAGTATTGTATCTGGCATAGTAGATGCTATTTTGAAGTAGTACAAGATATTGGATTTATATAATCCATTTTGTAAGTCAATGAGGCTTCCCATTTTGTAATTGAACAGTGAGCTCTAGGCACTTGGCCTTCCTGCATGTGCAGGCCCCTATTATAGCAGTAATATTCTCTTATTGGCTAGTAAGTGAATATTATGGGTCACAAATCCCATCGAGGTTTTTCCCACACTGGGTTTCCTCGTTAAACTACTATGTTATGGTGTGTTTTTCATGTGGTTGCTGTTATCTCTATTTATTGCATTATTTCTTGCTTACCAGTATACAGTATCGATATGCTCTACATGTTTTATGTTAAGAAAATCTTATAACCGGTTAGATACTGATTCACCCCCCCCTCTCAGTATCTGTGGGAATCCTAACAACAATATCAAACTTCACTGTTCAACATCAACAACCTGCAACTTGATGCTCCCCTTGTGGAATAACTCCACTTCTACACCAATCCTGCTGAAAAATTTTATAACTAGCTCTGGGGCTGATGTACTCTACATCATGCTCAATTCACCTCATGAAGGGGTACAACCCCTAGCTGAATTCTAAGATACTCAAAAGTAGTCTTAGGAAGATATTTAGTAAAGATATCTGCAAGCTGCTCCTTGGTAGAAACATGCTCCAAGATCACATCTTTACTTTGCACTTTTTCCCTCAAGAAATAATACTTCAATTCAATATACTTGGTTCATGTGTGCAAAACAGGGTTCTTGGAAATATTTATGACACTGGTATTGTCACATAAGATCTTTATAGGTTCTATAAACTTTATCTTGAAACCTTCTAGAATGTGCCTCATCCAGATAGCTTGGGTACAATTCATATAAGCTGCAACATACTCAGCTTTAGCAGTAGACTGTGATATACAACTATTCTTCTTAGTACTCCATGAAACAATTCTTCCTCCAAGAAAAAATGCTCCACCAATCGTACTTTTTCTATCATCAACATTACCCACCTATTATGCATCTGTATACACCTTCAAGTCAAAGTTACCTTCATATGGGTACCACAATCCATAGTCAATAGTGCCTTTCAAATATTTAAATATTCTCTTGGTTGATATCAAATGTCATTATTGCCTCCAAATATGATATCATCTACAAATACTTCACTAACTAGTATCTTATCTTCTTCAGATTTGAGATTTAGATTGCTATCTTCACCAGTTCTCTGAAAAACCTATCTTCATTAGGTGTGAATGAAGCCTTTCATACCATGCTCTTGGTGCTTTATTTAATCCATATAATGGTTTGTGAAACTTACATACCATATCTTTTTCATTAGTCAAAGTATAACCATTTGATTGCTCAATGTATACTTCTTCTTCCAGTATTCCATTCAAAAATGATGACTTCACATCCATCTGATATACTTTGAATCTCTTATGTGTTGCAAATGCAAGTAAAGTTCTAACACCTTCTAGTCTAGCAACTGGTGTAAAAGTCTCACCATAATCTTCTCCTTCTTCTTGTCCATAACCTTTGCAAATCAATCTAGCTTTGTTTCAGACTACTACACCATCTTCATTCTATTGGGATCTAAGAACACTAAGAGGGGGTGGTGAATCAGTGTTCTGCCAGAATGAACAATTTTATCCGTTTATACCATGCATATATAAAATGGTAAACAAATAAACATATAACAAGAAGCAAATAAACCATCCACATAAATTAACACCATAACACATCGGATTTATACATGGACAACCTCAATGAGGGAAAACCATGATGGGATTTGTGACCCACAATATCAGTTCACTAGCCATATGAAAATATATTACATATAATAGGGGCCTGCACTTGTAGGAAGGCACACTGCCTAGAGCATACTGCTCAACACTAAAGAGCCTCACTGACTACAAGCTTTCTGCTAAAGTAAATTACTAAAAAATAAACTCAAGAATGCATTTGCTATGCCAGTTAGAGTTCTGGTTTTGTCTCTGCTCTATACTAGTTCATAAACTCTGAACTACTACCGGTATCTCTTCTCCTCCAAGAATGCTTTCCAATCTATCTATAGATCATTGCATGATATAACATTTGCATACAAAATGATCTTCATACATATATTTCACATTATACAATTTTACTATATTCTCCTATATCCACACATTTCATCTATCACATTACTTGTCCAAAAATAACATAGCAGAGTGACCTATATACCCATTACAAATGATATGCCTTATGTTGTCTTAAAATTCATTTACAAAATATATTCAATGTCAGCCTTGACAAAATGATTTAAGTAAATCCTCCTTGATGTCAACTTCCAATGAAGTATTGATGTCAGTGTCGGTGTTGGTGTATCCTTGAATGCTCTGAAGTCGGTATCTATCGGTATATGCTTCCTAGTGCCAGTTTATGAATTCCATTATATTTTTTTGCCATTAATGACAACAAAATGAATCTAAGGAGTGTCAATTTCTAACAATCTCCCCCTTTGACATTGATGGCAACACTCATGCGAAAAATGGATTTCCTGTCAGTATGCTCCCCTTGAGAAATACACTCCCTTTTATATCCTTCCAATGTGTTTCTCTGATATTTTTCATGTATGTGCATACTCCCCCTTTGACATTAATGCCAAAGACTAATGAAAGAATTGAAAAAAGAACAAAATAATACTGTTAGTTTCACTAGAGCTTAGTCATCTTCAAGATTTCTAGGTATGCCTTTTGCAATAACTGAAGATATGTATCCCAATGATTAAGTATTAGAAATAGATGCAAGTCCACTTAATAAGTGGGCAAGTGTTTCCTTCTCTTGGATATCTTCTAGTGTGGGTTTATCTATCATGTCCATGCACTCTTTCTTATTAACACCCAATGAATCTAGTCTAGGACTTACCAATCCTCTTAGATTTCTTGCTCTTCGCATGATTTTATCTCTCTCCTTCTTAAAAGAAAATTTTTAGTTCTCTAAGGAAAAAAAATTGTCCATCAACAGACGTGGTCAGTGTAGTCAATCCATCAAAACAATTAGCAATTTTATCCATCCTATTATATAACTCCTTCAATCTGCTATCTACATTAGCTGTAAGACTTTCTATGTTACAACACACTCTATAGATATTTGTACATTGTTTTAAACAAAACTCAATAGGAATAAGTTTGTCCTCAATTTTTTTCTTCTCTGTTTCTATAATCTTATCAAAAGTTGTTCTTTTTGCTGCTGTGAAATTATCCAAAGCTCGTCGGTCTACAATTTGCCTTAGAGATTAAAAATTGTTTGAGATATGCTCTATTAGAGTCTTGAGCTTGCCGGAAGGGCTTTCTCCATCTTCAATCTAATAGTCAGGTATTAGTCTATGCTATACTGAGACTGATTGATCTATTAATCCTTTATTTGTAGTCCCTTCCTTCAGTAATTTTAGAGTAGCCATCATCATCAATTTAGTTGGACTCAACTCAGAGACTGATTTCTTCTCAACCTGAGAAGTGTCAATTGCCAAAGCCTTTGTCGGGGAATCAGTTTTACCTATCGGTATGGACTCAATTGCTTTTACCTTGTCTAGCTCAACCTCTTTTGCACCGATGGCTTTGCCACTTGGTGCAGTGTCGATTACTATTGGTGGAGTATTATCGACAATATTTCTAGTGTTTTGTACATTGCCTTACTAAATAATGGTATGTGCTAGTACAGACTGTACACTCTCCTTAGTTGCCGATTGCCTCAAAATAGGAGTTGGACTGCCCAAAATACCTTTCCCTTTTGATTTGTCAAGAATGGTGGAAGATGTTTCCCTTGCAAATTCTTCTTGAGATGTGAGAAAGTCTGGGTTTTTCTGAAAGAATTTGGTCCATCCCTTACTTGTCTCATTTATCACCTCATTTACTCTCCCCATCATAAGGATTATCTATCGGGATTTGCTACTGAGAACTATCCTATTTGCAATGTCTATACATCTTTTCATTTCTTCATTATTTACAGCACCACATAATTCCAAAAGTTAAACTTCTTTGATATCCCTATCTCTCTTGACAACATAAAGTCTCCTAGCTTCAAGTTTATTATACAAGGATAAAGGTATCTCCTTCAAGATTTCAATTAAGGCTTTCTTATAAATTTCTATATACAAAAAATAGCCTCTTCTAATTCATTTTTCTCATTCACTTATAAATCTTCATAATACTTTGATATATTTTTCAATATTCCATCTTTTGTCATTTCATCAATTAGCTCAGCATAGGTCATTGTGGTCTTACTGGTTCCAGTATCATCACCCTTATTCCTTTTACTTATGGTTTCCAGTGTGACTGGTTTCCTCTTTTGCATAGGCTTCCTTGCCGGTGGTGGAGGTGTAGTAGGCTTAGTTGCCTTTCTAACAAGTCTCCTCCTAGGTTTTGCCTTCTTCTGCTCTACCAGTGGTTTTACCACATTCTTCCTTTGTACCCTTCTGAAATCCAGAGGTTCATTATCCTCAAAATTAGAATTAGAAGTGATAGGGGAGATGTGAACTTGTGGTTTCTTCACTTTTGTAGTACCAACCTCTGCCAGTTTAGCTATCTGTTCGGATTTAGAACCCAGTTGAGTGTCTATCTTATAAATCACATCTTGTACATATGCAAACATCTTTTCTATTTTCTTCTCTCTTCTCTCCTATTAAAATTGGTTTTCACTTCAAGAGCCTTCTCTCTTATTGTACCAAAATTCTTTGTTTTATCATCTAATGGGGCATCTAACAACATCTTTGCATAGAGTTCAAAAATGCTATCATCCACCTCATATCCAAGCTCAGTAATCTAGATTTGCCTAGGTTCAACTGCTTCCATAAGAGTTTCATCAGTTTTTACCATGAAACAGATATCAGTGGAATACTTCTCCACAATGTTCTTTGAAATTCTCTCCCTTTGCCTCATGTTTTCTTGAAAAAATTTAAAATACCCCCAAAGTTTCTCATCTCTGTCGGTACCAAGACCAATCATTGCTTCCTTGATCTACATACCTACTGATATGTCATGATCCCAATGATTCTTCCCTAGACCAGGTAGTAAACATCAACTCACTCCTCATCCATTCACATAAATCATACTTCACATTATTCCTCAGCATCTGATATGAAACATGAATGCATGAACTAGCAATAGAATTCAATCGGTTGGATTGAGTTACCTTGTAACCTATGATCATGCTTGCAAACTTTAAATCTATGTTGGTGATTGTGCTTATCCTCATTGATCTGCTATCAGGTGTAGCACCAGTGAGTTTCTTGACCTCTATGTTGGAAATTTTATGTAATAAATGCTTCACCAACAACCCTACGGATGTCGGTTTCACAGTCATGTGTTGGGTGAACCTTCATCGATGATGATAACAATTCTCTAGATCTCTTTTAGATCTCCTCATGTCTCTTTCGAGGTAATATACAAAATTTAGCAATGAGTTTGCCAACCCCTAAGGCTTATGCCTTAGTTACCGGTGGAGTTTCCTATCAGTGGAGGAATACCTTGTTCTACCAGTGGAGTTACCAGTATAGATCCATCTCCACTTGGCTCTTCAAATTTTTTAATCCATCTCTTGGTGTGATCTTGTTATATTTCATCTACCTTCTTATTTCCTTTCTCATTATATTTATCCTTATTAACTGGTTGATTCTTTCTTCTACAATACTTAGCAATATGACCTATTTTGTTGCATGCATAACATGTAACATTTTTCTTCTAAATTGCTTTGACATAATCTGGTATCATTTCTTGACCTACAATGATTAGAAAAATGTCCAAACTTTCCACATGAATGACATTTAACATTCATTCTGCAATCTTCTGATCTATGACCATATTTCTTGCAATTTGTGCATTGACTGGGAACAAAATTGTAGTTTTGATTTGCTTTACTTCTACATTGTTTAGCCATATGCCCAAAAATATTGCAAACAAAACATCTACCATTTAATTTTTAAGCATTAGATTGTCTTACTAGTTTCCTCTGTTCTGATGAGTTCTACATACCGGTTGTCTAATCTTCATTTGCAGTACCAGAGCTTTCACCTTGTACAAATCCAAGTCCTATAGAATCATCAATCTATCTTTGTCTTTTCAATAAGTCATCCAACTATGTAGCACTAATCCTAAAATTTTATTTATACTCACTTGTAGTAGTCAGATCATCTCTCAGAGTAGTTATTTGTCTTTCAAGTTCTTATTCATTATTCCAGGATTGTGCCAAATCAGTTCTCAACAAATTATTCTCATGAGTCAATCTGCCACATTCATCAAATTTGTTCTTCAGAGATATAACAAGATTATCTTCCTTCTTCTTGCTATCCTCAATATATTTAGATAACCTCATAATCAGATCTTGCATTTCATTCTTCATGAGCATGTTTGCTTGACTTAGTTTCTGACATTGTTCCTTAAGAGCATTCTTCTCCTCATCATCTGGTTTTTGCAAAAGTTTTTTTCTCTTGGCTTGAGTAGATGACAACCTTTCTTGAAGGATAAGAATGAATTCATTTGTAGAAATCAATTCTTTTTGCAATTTCAACTTATTCATCCTTTCAGCATCATAATCCTCAAGAGCCATCTCAAGTTGCTTCTCCATAGCTATGTTCAAAGATTCTAGTTTCAAGATCTTCCTCATACTGTTAAACTTCTTCCTAGGTACCGAACTCTGATACCAATTGTTGGGATCCATGAACACTGAGAGGGGGGGCGAATCAGTGTTCTGCCTGAATGAACAATTTTTATCCTTTTATACCATGCATATATAAACTGGTAACCAAATAAACCATCCACATAAATGAACACCATAACACATAGGATTTATACATGGAAAACCTCAATGAGGAAAAACCACGGTGAGATTTGTGACCCACAATATTAGTTCACTGGCCATATGAAAAGATATTACATATAATAGGGGCATGCACTTGCAAGAAGGCACGCTGCCTAGAGCATAATGCTCATCACTGAAGAGCCTCACTAACTACAAGATTTCTACTAAAGTAAATTACTAATAATGAACTCAAGAATGCATTTGATATGTGAGATAGAGTTTCGGTTCTGTCTCTACTATGTACCGGTTCATAAACTCTGAATTGCTACCGGTATCTCTTCTCCTCCAAGAATGCTTTCCAAGCTATCTATAGATCATTGCATGATATAAAATTCACATACAAAATGATATTCATACATTTATTTCACATTATATATTTCTTCTATAGTCTCCTATATCCACACATTTCATCTATCACATCACTTCTCCAAAAATAACCTAGTAGACTGACCTATATACCCATTACAAATGATATGCCTTATGTCGGCTTACAATGCATTTACAAAAGATATTCAATGTTGACCTTGAAAAAATGATTTAAGTAAATCCTCCTTGATGTCAGCTTCTAATGAAGTATTGATGTTAGTGCTGGTGTTGATGTCGGTGTCAGTGTAGCCCTGAATGCTCCAAAACCGGTATCTGTCAGTATATGCTTCCTACTGCCAGTTTACAACTTCCATCAGATCTAGTTGCCATCAATGACAACAAAATGAATCCAATGAGTGTCAATTGCCAGCACATTCAGTTTGTTCTTGAAAACCCACTTAGTACCTTTCACTGTTAGGATTCCCAAAGATACTGAGGGGGTGGGGGTGAATCAATATCTTGCCAGTTAACAAATTTTCTAATCTTATTAAACAATTGCATTCCAAAATAGTGTAGCAGTAAACCAAAAATAATGTAGTAAATAAGATCAATAACCACAACATAGAAATCACACCATAACACAATATTTTTAACGAGGAAACCCAGTGTGGGAAAAAACTCGGTGGGATTTGTGACCCACAATATTCACTCACTGGCCAATAAATGAATATTACTTACAATAGGGGCCTGTACATGCAGGAAGGCCAACTGCCTAAATCACACTGCTTAAATACAAAAGGGAAGTCTCACTCACTTACAAAAATGGATTATGCAAATCCAATATCATGTACTGCTTCAGTTTAGCATCTTCTATGCCAGGTTCAGTACTGGTTTAAGCTCATACAACTTCCATAAACCTTACTCCTAAATCTACCTATTACATTACCTACTTGCTTACACAAATGATTTAGAAGATATCATACTTATATGAGTCCTATTACAATGCGCCTTGTTGGCTTACAAAAAGATTTTATAATTAAATATAAAATATGATAAACAAAATCTTGTTGGCTGGGGTGCCGGTAATCATCTTGTCGGTGCTGATGCTGGTGCCTATGCCGGTGCCTACCAATGCCATAAGATTGCAAGGTTTCCATCAATGAAAATACCTTCAATCACCTACAATTTCTCATTGGAGTGTGCATTTTCCAACAATCTTCCCCTTTGGCATTGATGGCAACACTCATGAGAAAAATTCAAAATTGTATCCAAAAATGTGTTGTCCAAAAATCAGTCAAAACTATGTGCTCCAAAACTGTGTGCTCCCCCTGAGCAGATGATCTCTTCTGCTAATCATTTTTCTCATTCTACTACTCCCCCTTTGATATCAATGACAAAGGCTATCAATTAATGTCAATTGAGTGTAGTTCTTCTCAGGATCTCTTTAACCGATGGGTTACAATCTAATATAGATCTGCTAATGCAAAATTCAAGTTTTTAGTGAACCTCTCACTATCCTTCAATATGAATTCTATCCTTTGGATTGTACCGGTGAGTATGTGCATTTTCTCTTCCAGTGTCTTAAGTCCTAGAACAAGAGCCTCATAAATCTCTTTTCTCAAAGAGATGAGGATGTCTAGTTTCAGACCAAGTCTGCATTTGAGTTCCTTAGCCTTGTATTTTATTATTTCCTTCTTCTTTTCCAATTTCTCAAGTTTCTCCTCAAAACCTGCTATCTCTTGCTCTATAACTAATATAGGTTCTGATGAACCAATGCGATTGTCAGCTATATCATTTATTTCCTTTTGTGCTATGTTGATTTCCTTGTTGATATCTATTGTCAGAAGATCAGTCTTGCAGGTGTCTCTATACAACTCCTTAAATTTTGTTAAAGTTTTGTTTAAAGCCAATAGAAGGGTGTCAATGTGTTCCGTGCACTTCTTTATTGTCACTTCAAAGAATTTTTCTTTTTCATTGTTCATTTTCTCATTGAATGTCTCCTCATTAATTTGATCAACTATCAAAAGATTGTCGGTGATGTACTTAGATAATGTGTCTAGTTGACTCAAAGAATCTTTGGTTTCCACATTACACTTGGGTGCAATCAATTTCAATAAAGGAATAGTGTCATCAATAGCCTTATATGCCTGTGAATTACACTTTGTGATTTTCTTGATGGAATATAATAATACCTCTATTATATTTGTCAGTCTAAATTATGTTAAGAAGGAACCAGATGATTGTCCAGCTACCTTAACGATCTGCAATTCGCTAGTGTGAGTAACCTCTTTGCTTATGTTGACCTCTGGTAGGTCATTTTGAGTCTGCATTTCTACTAGCAAAGGTTTGGGTTTCTCAGTTGTTGTCGGTGGCACCATCTCTATTTAAACCTTTTCTTCTTCATGTTTCTCAAAATGTACCTCTGTCGGTTTCTCTGATTGTGTCTCAGTGTTAACTACCTATTTTTTTGTATGTACCTCTAAACTATCTACTACTGGTATCTCAATAGATTTATTGATAGCCGGATGTTTAGTAGGTTTCTCAGTGTCTACATTAGTGGTATCTTCCTTTCCAGTGTCTAGGGGATCAGTTGATTCTTTAGTATGTGTTTCAATCCCAATCTCAATGTTTCCAACTATATCCTCAACATTTGTCTCAACTGCAATGTTTTCAGCCGGTGGCTCAGTTGCCACATCTCTCTTCTTAGTTGTTTCCTTATCAACCACAATGTTGACTTCTTGTGTGTCAATATTCATGGTATATAACACCTCTAAATCAGGATTGGTATCTTCATGCTCTCAACATTATCTATTACCGGTGGTGTATCAATAGTTTGTGATGGTGGAGTATCAGAATAAGGTGGGGGCAAGTTATCTATTATCTTTATTCTCGGAGGACCACCTACCTTGCCTTTACCTTTATCCTTTTCCTTTTGATAGACTTTAAAAGTCTTTGGTTGTTTAAGCTCTTCTTTCTTTTCCTTTTCTACAAAGAAAATATCCCATTTGTTCATTGTCTCTTTAGTGATCTCATTTACTCTACCAACCATTAATGCTACATGTCGGTGATCGGTGGAAAATACAGTCCTGTTTGCTTCACTTATTAGTTCATCAATTTCTTCTACTGATTTCACTGGGTGAACTGCAAGTAATTTTTCTACCTTAATCTTCTTGTCCAGTTCCACAATTGCTAACCTTTTTGCATCTAAGCTTTTGTACAAGTCACTGGGTAGATCATCTACAACTTCTATCAAAAATTTCTTTTAAATATCTAAGTGTAGAATAACATTGTTTTCTATGCTTTCCTTTCCTTCATTAGTAAAAGCGTTATACAACTTGCTAACATTTAACAAGTTTCCATCTTCAGTTATTTCATTCAAAAGATTATCAAGTGGGGGGATAACTTATTTGTCCTTTTTCTTCCTGGATGTTATATTCTTTGTTGGAGGCCTTACTGCCTATTGTTTTTGTCTTGTTCTCTTTGGTGTAGGAGTGGTTACTGGTGAAGGTTTCCTTTTCCTTTCTACTCTCTTGAATTCAGCTAGTATTTCACTGTCAGAGAAGGTAGCAACCTGTGAAAGATGTGTTTCCGGTTATAATCTTTCCAAGTCACTCTCCTTAATACCAAACATATTCAATATGTTTTCCTTGATTTCTTTTGCTTGTCTAGTTGCTTTTCTAATTGTTTGTTCTATTTTCTTTATTCATTTCTATGACTGAACTTTGGTTTCAATGGTTTTTGCACTACCAAATATTTCTTCTGTTAGTTCTCTAGGGTCTTCTAGAAGGGCTTTAGCATATGTTTCTATTATGTTCTCATCAGCCTCATAACCCATCTCTATAACCCAATTTATCCTTGGAACAACTGCCTCCATCCAGATTTCATCCTCCTTTATAACAAAACATATCACTTTTTGATATTTATGAACTATGGATTGAGATAATCTTTCCCTAATCTTCATTCTAACCTTTAGTGCCTGAAAGTGTTCAATTATGTTCTTCTCCTTGTCATCTTCCATGTTATTAATAATATCCAAAAGTTGTTTTCCTACCAGAATGTCAAATCCAAAATCCTTTCTACCAATATCGGGAACTTCCTTGGTGATATACAACAATAGACATACAAGTAAGTTGCCAAATCTGAATGTGCCTTTCTTGTCACCTTTAAGTTTCTTTGAATTGTCTATTAGCTCATCTTTTAACCATTCGCATATGTTAATCTTTGCATTACTATTTACTAAGTCATAAGCACTCTTGGTACATAAACTAGAAACAAAGTTTAATCAGTTGGCATGTGTAGCTTTGTATCCAAGAATCATGCTAATGAATCTTACATTTATATCATTTATATCATTTACTCTCAAGGATCTCTTATCATAGGTTGCACCGGTTAGGGTCATTACAGTGTTGTTTGGAGCCTTTTTAGTCTCGTCAGGCCTGCTATCGATGGAAGGTAAGCTTGTCACTATAGGAGTTGAGAAAATACAACACCACAGGAGCCTGAAGATCTTCTGCAAGCCGAATAACCTGTTACAAGGAGAAGCAATGAAGCAAAATCTGAAGAACATACAAAACACAGAGAATATGCTAAAAAAGAGAGAGCCCAATATTCACAAAAATATGTAATGTGATTCTTACAATGAAAAGAAAGAACTCAACCTTTAGTAGGTCAAGAAACCCTAAAAGGGAAAAACTAGGTTTGCACATAATAATTAATTAAAATAATTAATTATATGCACCTAAAGTTAGCTTAAGTGTAAAAAAGATAAAGGGAACTTAAATAATTAAACAAATAATGTTTAATTAATCAAGTAAATACCTGAATACTCTAACACCCCCCCTTAAGCTAGACTTAGGGAGAAGCTAAAACCTAGAATAGCTACTGAAAGTAATAAAGATGGGTCCTGGCAACAAGGCCTGATCAGGTACCCAAATACAATGAAATCTCTATGAAACAGAGACAAAGGAGAAAACCCAGTGGGAAAAAGCTCCTCTCCAAAAAAGGGATAAAAGAACACCACTGAAGCATGAAGAACATGCAAACTCTATTGAAGAATAATTGCTGATCTGAAGAACATCCACTGAACTAGAACATGACCAGGTAGAGAAGACTGTAATCTGCATGAGTGCCCTCAAATGACACTACTTGAATCAGGAGGCAAACAAGGCAAAACAACTGAAATCAAAGATACAAATAGCATGAGAAACCAAAGCCTAAAGAGCTGATCAATCGAACCACAGAAGCATTAGAACCAACAGGATAAACCTCCCCATAATGCAGAAGTGGGAGAGGGACAGGAACACTAAAAAATGACAGCCAAAAACAACTGCATGACGAAGAACCAAGAACATCAAAGGTGTTGAGACACATCATCATGAGGTGAATGTCGTGGAAGGAACACTCACTTGACAAAGGAAGATGGCAAACAAAGGAAAACATCAACCCCCTCATGGCACTTGATCAACAGTGCATGTACAACAAGACATAATATATGCAAGATTCCAAGTAAACAATGCATGATGGCACTATATCTCAATGCGTTTGCATAATTACAAGCTACAATGATAAGAAGACTAGAAATAGAAATGAGAATCAAAACAGAGACACCCTACTCAGAAAAGAGATCCCAAGACCTGAAACAACCACGATATCCACCAGAGTGCTAAAAAGCAAAAAACTGAATAAAATATGCATGGAGAAGAAGCTGGAAATAAAACCCATTTTTTTGGAAAGTACATAGTACAAGCTTTCCAAAAATATAAAGTTTTTGAAAAACGGAGTTCGGATGCTCATTCTACGTCTCCCAGAGCGCAAAAAAGAGACCTCACTTTGACTGCAAAAAAACATAGTCAAATAGAAAAATTTCTAAAAAATTACCAACACCATGAGGTCGGCCTCAGAACCATCTTTCTGACACCTATTCATTTGCCAAAATCCGACTCCATATGCCCAAGATAGGGCCAAAAAACCAAACCCCCCCTTAAAAAGCCCAAAAAAGGGGGTCTGGTGGCCTGTGGGTGGTCCGGTGGCCAGGGAGCGGAGCTCCGGTGGCACACTGGTGGCGGCCAAGTGGCAGGGCAATGGCTGGGTGGCGGCCCGGTGGCCGGCCGGAAAAAAGGGTCGGGGACTAAGTGGTGTTGGAGGTGCTGCATGGAGGTTGGCGGCGGTGGGTAGCATGGAGGCCGACGGTGGTGGTAGGCAGGGCGGTCGGGAGGATTCCGGTGGCGGGGAGACCAGCGGCGGTGGGAGGATTCCAGCAGCGGGGAGACCAGAGGCGGCGGTAGGCAGGGCGGCCGGGAGGATTCCGGCAGCGGGGAGACCAACGGTGGCAGCCGGTAGGATGGGAGGGCCGGCAGGGGCCGGGAGACCAATGGCGTGGGGCTCGAGGTGACGGTGACAGCTTGCAACAATGCAGGGGCCCCACGGTACCCTGCATACCGTGGGGGCCCCAAAAACTTTGCCACAAAAAAATTTTCACTTTTTATTAAAAGATTTCTTAAAAGAAAATTTTGGCCTGCATGCCGTAAAAAGGCAAATTTTTTATTTTTTTGAAATTTTTTTCTTGATCTACGTGCCAGGGTCGTACGACCTAGATCTGAGAAAAAAATTGCTCCCAGAGGCTTAGGAACCAAAATAGGTCAAATTTTATATGACCATAGGGGTTTTTGGGCCTTCTAAGCACGATGGTGAGGTCCGTTTAGGCCCAAAGTTCTCAGAAAAAAAAGCTCAAACCCTAAGTACATAAAAAATTCTTGAAACCCCAGATCTGCTTCCAAAGCCAAAAATTCTCAAAACAAGAACAGGTAGCTGCAGATTTGAAGCTTTGATACCATATAGGAGTTGAGAAAATACAACACCATAGGAGCCTAAAGATCTTCAGCAAGCCGAATAACCTTTTACAAGGAGAAGCAATGAAGCAAAATCTGAAGAACATACAAAACATAGAGAATATGCTAAAAAAGAGAGAGCCCAATATTCACAAAAATATGTAATGTGATTCTTACAATGAAAAGAAAGAACTCAACCTTTAATAGGTCAAGAAACCCTAAAAGGGAAAAACTAAGTTTGCACATAGTAATTAATTAAAATAATTAATTATATGCACCTAAAGTTAGCTTAAGTGTAAAAGAGATAAAGGGAACTTAAATAATTAAACAAAGAATGTTTAATTAATCAAGTAAATACCCGAATACTCTAACAGTCACTACCCTAACTACTTCTTTTGTTATCTTATGAATGGAATTTAGCCAAAAGAACTCCACATGAACTCTGCTCAATACAATCCTTATAACCTCTTTGGGAAAATCAGGAATGCTAAGTATCTCCACAAAACCTAGGGTTTCAATTATCTTGTGTTCCAATTTTACATTACCATTTTCATCACATATTATTGTCCTATACATGTTCATACTCTCATCAGTGCCTAGTTCTTCAATATGACAATGTATGTAAATTCTAGGATCCTCAGCATATGCACTCCTTTGGGTATTTTAGAAAATGCTCCTAGGTTATCATCCTTCTTTGCTACTTTGGGAATGATTTTAAATACGGTCCTAGGGTGTTTAATCACTTCAATTACTATAGGATTTGCAATGAATTCAGGTGCAGAGGAGGAAGCCATTGTATAAATACCTTAATTTGCCTTTAGGTTTGAATGCTTGAATGATTTGCTTCACTTCTTGTTGTGGATGCCTTCGCTAGGGTTTTTCACACTCTAAGGAAATTTGAATGCTTGGTGAGTTAAAAAGAGTGAAAAACACTTTCTTTATAATGTCATTTCCTTCAACTACCACATTAAACTCCTGCTGGTTAAGTGAAACATAACACATCTACTGGCAAAGAAGTAATTCAACTTCTCACCATCAACCGAGGGTAAAATAGCATGTTTTTCAATTTGTTGCCATACCCCCAAAAGGATTTCTTTTTAGTTAAATGAAGAATCTCCTGCCAATGGAGTGATACTCTGTTCTACCGGTGAAGGAATAGCTTCATTGACATTCTAATCTGACTTTCTAATCCATTTTTTTGAGAATTCTTGCTTTACTTCTTCAACCTTCTCTTTACCCTTCAAATTGGGTCCTTTGTTATTTGTCGATGATGCCTTACTTCTACAAAATTTTGCAATATGTCCAATCTTGTTACATGCATAACAAGTCACATTATTTTTCTGAATAGCTTTTCCATATCCTATGTCGGTATGTGTTCTGCATTGATTAGATAAGTGTCCAAATCTTCCACAAACATAACATCTTACATTCATTCTGCAGTTTTCTGATGTATGACCAACTTTGTTGCATTTAGAACATTGACCTGTGGGTGCATTGGTGTTCTGATAGTTTCTAGATCTACACTGATTTTCTCTATGACCATACTTATTACCCTTAAAACATTTCCCATTAAATTTTTAGGCATTAGGTTGTCTTACCGATTTACTATGTTCATGATTGTTTGTAGTACCGGAGCTTTCACCAACTTCAAAGCCAAGACCATTAGTATCTCCATTAGGTTTTTAATTTTTTAGCATGTCATCAAGTTCTTCTAAACTTCTCTTTAATTTCTCCTTGTGTTGATTTGCAGTAGCCAACTCATTTTCTAAGAAATCTTTCCATCTCATGAGTTCAGTTTTATCATGCTCCAAGTGAATTAGATCTGTCTTCAACATATCATTTTCATGACCGAGTCTTAGATTTTCATTTCCAACATCATTGATTCTCCTAGCCAAGTCATCTTCATTCTTCTTTCGATCTTCAATGTCTTTACAAAACCTCATAGTCATATCTTCCATCTCATTTCTCAAAGTCATGTTTTCTTGCTTCATCTTGCTTACAAGATCATTAAGAGTTTCTTTTTCATCATCATCACTCTATATCTTCTCATGAAGTTCTCTTCTTTTGTTCCTAGCAATAGTGAGATTTTCTTGAAGTCCTTGAATGATTTCCTGTGCAGCCTTTAGATCATCTTCAAGTCTCTTATTTTTCAACTTTTCTGCATCATAATATGCAAGAGCTGTTTCCAATTGCTTTCTTAGGTTTTCCATCTGTACCGGTGTCAGAATCTTCCTCAAGCTATTAGGCTTTTGAAAATAGAGGACCAAACTCTGATACCAATTTTTAGGATTCCCAAAGATACTGAGAGGGGGGGTGAATCAATATCTTGCTGGTTAACAAATTTTCTAATCTTATTAAACAAATTGCATTCCAAAATAGTGTACCGGTAAACTAGAAATAATGTAGTAAATAAGATCAATAACCATGTAGTGCCCCTACCCTAGTCAGCTTTGTAAAACCAGTTTGACCTTGGTTGAATTTTTTTTATGTGGCATTCTTGAATGGTTGATTTACCGTGATGTAATGTTGTAGTCAGATATTATGATTATTGTGTGTACATGTTAATGTGCTTTCACATCGACTCTTATGTAAGTTTAATTGTTTCCCTGATTCTTGTTATTGATCTCGAGCTAACACCTTCATTATATATATATATATATATATTTATTTATTTGTATGTATGCTTGTGTGACTCTTAGTTGTAGGAGATTGTAGGTACAGTACCACCGTGGTGTGAGGTTCGTCTTCACCTGGATTCACAGGGTTGAGTATACTTCTTTTGCCCTTAGAATTTGGGTTAGGTGGTCGTAAAACCCTCATTTACCCTAGTCATGCTCAAGTGAGTGTCACCTATGGTCTGCCAGTTTCCCTTCTCATTTGGGTTTGCAGGTCATGTATTTGGTTGACTTTCTTGGTTTGCGTGTGGTAAAAATTGAGTATTTTGTCCTAAGTATTTAATTGATTTAATGTGTTTATTTACGCATTAGTAATTGAGGAATTAAAATAAATAGGTTCTTTTATGTGATTAATCATTAATTAAAAAGATCGCTCTATATATGTTGTAGCAAGTTTAATTTAATGGTTAATTTAAAATCGTGAATTTATTTAGTTTATGCATTTTGAAAAGGGAATATTTAAAGTTATTCGAAATAGAAATAATTTAATCCCATTTTGCTTTTTGAAATAGAAAGGTTAATTTTAAGTATTTAAGAAAATTAATTTTTATTAGAAAAGAAAGTTTTATTTATATATATATTTGATATAGTGTGAAAGATTGATTTTGGGAATTTAATTTAATTAAAATATTTTACCCTCATCAATATTGTGAAATATAAATGTTAGCTTTGTTAATATTGAGAAAATTAAAATTAAATGAGAGAGAAGCATTTTAATTTTAATTAGAAAAGCAAGTTAGATTATTTGAATAGTTGAAAAGAATGATTTTTCATTTCTTTTATTTAAAAAGTGTATAAATTCGAAATTAGGAGATTAGGTCAAATATTATTCCATTTAACCTAGGTGGGAAAATATTTTTAGGGTTGTTGATTTTTTTTTGGAAAAAAATATTTTTGGATGGAGAAAATTGGGGATTTTGGGAAGGAAGGATTTCTACAGCTGTAGGTTGGACTCTTCTTCCAAAATATTGTCAGGAATGCGAAGAGAGGTAGGATTCTTATTTTGTTGAAAGAGAGAAAAAAAAAAAAAAAAGGGGAAAATGAAAATAAAATTTCTAGTTGTTTTCCTTTGAAGAAATTTCTTGATTGAATAGGGTTTGGGTTTTGAATCTATGCATTTTAGTTTAAAGTTTAGAAATTTGGTGGATTCATTGTTTAAGAAATGATCTTCTTTATGCCCGAAATTTGTAAGTTATTTGAGAAAATTTCGACTATTTTAGACCTGGTTATCCATGGACATTCTGGAAACTATTTGAAGTCTCTGTTTTGAGACTGTGAATATTAAATCGAACTAGGGTTTGTTCCTTTTTTTTGTAAATCTATTATTAAATGTATAATAAAATATCAAAAAACTAAATTTGCAAATAAAATTTTAATGGCGGATTTTAGGGTTGCAGGGTTGAGGAGCCGAGGCTCAACCCGTGCCCCCTACCCTCTGCAGAGCCCTGCGACCCCATGGCGGCCATAGAAGCCTGTGACCCCATGGTGGCCACAGAAATCTGCAACCCCATGGCAGTCGTAGAGGTCTGCATCCACCATGGTGGCCGTAGAGTCTCGTGCCCACAACGTGGAGGCCACGGGTCTACATCCACCATGGTGGCTGCAGCCTTCATGACTAGGGTACAACCTCCACTCCCGTGGAGAGAGGTGGGTCCCTTGGTTAGTTTTTTTTTTTATATATTTTTTTAAAGAAAAAAAAATACAATCGCCTTTTTATGATGTGGGTTATATAAACAAAGTTTGTTTTTATATTTTATTAAAAGTTTTAAAATAGCATTTTTTTTAATCATTAATTATTAATTAGTATGTATGGTATTAATTGGGAATTAATATGCACATATATATTAATTAATACTTAATTAGTAAGGTTATTGTTAATTATTAATTAGTATATATTTTATTAATGGAGGATTAATATATATATGTTAATTAATATTTAATTGCTATTTTTCCTATATGTATGCAAGGAGGTATCAATTTATTTGGGGAAATGATCATCGACTTTATTTCTTTCAAAATTTATATTTCCATTTTTTTTGAAAGTCTATATGTGTGTTGCAAGAGATGAGATTTGATTATCATTTTTTATCAAAATGGAAATGATGTTTTATTTGAAAATGCATATCATATTTTTAGTTGATCAATGCTTATTTAATTATATTCTTGTGATTGTTGTTTGGAAACTCATAATAATGTAATTATGTTATTGTATGATGTTAATGAAATATAGTGAGTTAGTAAACCATAAATGTCATGTTTTTAGACAAGTAGACAGATAGAAAACAACTTAGATCTATTAGAAAACTAGATCGAATGTAACGTTTAAACAATATGGAAGTAGATGGTCATTTCTAATTCCTGCATTTTCATGTTTAATTTTTTGTGTTCGCATTTTCTTATGAAATGGCAAATCTATGATTTTGAATTGTTGGACCATGTCGTCTGGTTGATTTGGGGTACCTGTTATGTTTTTGGTCTCTAGTTGGACCGTAGCCTTGTGATGGTGTTATAATTGGTTTGGTCTTTTATGCAGGAGTAGTGTGTTGATTTGTGGTTGACCATAGTTGGTCAGGTCTCTAGTCAGAGTACCGTCAGGCAGTGGACCTTTGTAATTGCTATTTATATGTTTAGTTGGATCCATCTCTATGTAGGGATCATTTATGTTTGTATTGACTGAAGTGGTCATTTGTACATTAGTTATGTTTTCCTAAATGGCAGGATTGTAATGATGTGAAACTTATGTACCCTTAACTTATTTAATTATTAGAGGGGTCTTGCAGTTGACCAGACCTGGAGATGTATCCCTCTAGGGGTGAACTCCAAGATCATTTTGGTGTTATGTGATGCTTTTATTCTTATGTTTCATGGTTAGTGATAGCATGTATGAATGGATATCAATTATTGGATGAACACGTCATATTACCTAAATTGTAATTCTAATGGATGAACTTCATTTGGTTACCTACATTTTAAACCTTGATAAATGAACTTCATAATAGCTAAATCTTAACTAAAATGGATGAACTCATTTAGTTATTTACATGTTCATCTTAATAAATGAATTTCATCATATTAGCTATATTTTAACTGTAGTGAAAGATCTCATCGTGTTACCTAATTGAACTCTAATGGATGAACTTCAATATGTTATTTACATTTTAACCTGAATAAATGAACTTCATCTTAGTAGCTATATTTTAACTATAATGGATGAACTCAATTGGTTATTTACATTTTAACCTTAATAAATGAACTTCATCTTATTAGCTATATTTTAACTATAATGGATGAACTCAATGGGTTATTTACATTTTAACCTTAATAAACGAACTTCATCATATTAGCTATTTTGGTATCTAAAATGGATGGACTCATCAAGTTAACTATATTTTAACCTTAAGGGATGAATTCATATGTTACCTATGTTTTAACTTCTATGAGTAAATATCCTCATGTTAGACTCATCTTCAACCATAATGGATGAGCATGTCCTACTATCTATAATGTTAATTTACTAAACAAATTATATCCATGTTTTTATATAATAATATGTAATTAAGATAACCTGCTTAATTGGATCTAATCTCATGAATTGAGTTAGGTGTTAAGTTACGTAATCATGTTGGGAAACCCTTTAGGTTTGTTTAGTCTTCCGCTATGTTATTGAAGCTTTAGATAACTCCAATGTATGTTAATGTTGTGTCTTATTATAAAAAAGAAATATTGCACTCCTTGAGTGTGTTTTAGCTTTACCCCTTAGGGGTTTCCTGGCGGGGCATTACAAACCACAACATAGAAAGAACACCATAACACAATATTTTTAACAAGGAAACCCGGTGTGGGAAAACTTTGTGGGATTTGTGACCCACAATATTCACTCACTAACCAATAAATGAATATTACTTACAATAGGGGCCTACACAAGCAGGAAGGCCAACGGCCTAAAGCTCACTACTTAAATACAAAAGGGAAGTCTCACTGACTTACAAAAATAAATTATACAAATCCAATATCATGTACTGCTTCAGTTCAGCATTTGCTATGCCAGGTTCAGTACCGGTTTAAGCTCATACAACTTCCATAAACCTTATTCCAAAATTTGCCTTAATGTTCGCATCTGCCTATTACATTACCCACTTTCTTACACAAATGATTTACAAGATCTCATACTTATCTGAGTCCTATTACAATTTGCCTTGTCGGCTTACAAAAAGATTTTACAATTAAATACAAAATATAATAAATAAAATCTTGTCGGTTGGGGTGCCGGTAATCATCTTGCCGGTGCCGGTGCCTGTGCTGGTGCCTGCTAGTGTCATAGGATTGCAAGGTTGCCATCAATGACAATACCTTCAATCATCTACTATTTCTCATTGGACTGTGCATTTGCCAACAATTACTTTTTTATTCACCGGTCTGGGTACTAGGGTCCATGTGTTGTTCTTCTCAATTTGATCAAGCTCCTCCTCCATAGATTTAATCCAATGATCATCTCCAAATTCTTCCTTAGCAGTTCTAGGCTCAATAGTGGAGATCATGCAAGAATTCTCTGTAATTCTTCTTTTGGTTAACACTCCAACATCCTTATCCCCAATAATCTGATCAGGATTATGATTGAGTCTCACATACTTCGGAATAACATGAGCATTATCCTCGGGTTCATCTTCTTCATTATCATCATCTTCTTTTGAATCTACCTGTTCTGGTTGAATTGGTACAACAACATTCTCTTTACCAGTTTCAGGTTTCACAGGTTCTGGTTCCAAAAACAAAATGCAAGCATCTTCATCCTTTTTCTCCACACTGGTTTCCCCTGAGACTTCAGGATACTCATCCACTCAAACCTCAACACTCTTAATGATTCTCTATGTCTAGTTGTTGTAACATTTGTAGGCCTTACTCTTGGTGGAGTAACCAAGAAATATACCTTCATCACTTTTAGCCTCAAACTAACTAACATAGTCACCTCTCTTAATAAAACATTTGCTACCAAATATCTTAAAATAAGTAACATTAGGTGATCTACCATACCAGTATTCATAAGGAGTCTTATCCTTACCTCTTTTTACCAATATCTGGTTCATAGTGTAGACAGTTGTGATGACAACTTCTCTCCAAAAAAATTTCACTACACCTTCTTGTATCAACATCGTCCTAGCAACTTCAACAACTAATTGGTTGTTCTTCTTTGCAGTACCATTCTATTGTGGTGTCCTCAGTGTAGAAAGATTTCATTTGATACCATTTTGTTCACAATATCTAGCGAATTCCTTAGAAGTAAATTCACCACCTTAATCAGTCCTCAGACACTTTATCTTCTTGCCACTCTCCTTTTCAGCTAAGGCCCTGAATGTCTTGAACTTACTAAATGCTTCTATTTTATCCTTCAAGAATGTAACCCACATCATTCTTGAGCAATCATCAATGAAGATCATAAAATATCTATCACCTTGAATGCTTTTGGTCCTTATTGGTCTACAAAGGTCTCTATGAACCAAATCTAACAGATGTTCCACTGAAAAAGTTTTGCTCTTGAAAGTTGAGGATGTCATATTTCCCAACTGACATTCCTTACATAAATAATTAATCGGTTTGTCCAACTTAGGCAAACCTCTCACGCTCTTGGACTTACTCACTTTAGCAGTATTATCAAAATTTATATGATAAAATCTCCTATGCCAAAGCCAACTATCATCTACTTTAGCAATTAAACAGTTGCTGACTTTAGGATTCAAGCGAAACAGGTTACCTTTAGTCTGCTCACCGGTTGCAATTAGTTCACCTTTACTCCCATAGATTTTGGACATACCATTTTTAAAGTCCAATGGGTATCCTCTGTCATTGAGTTGAGAAATACTCAAAAGATTGTGCTTTAGTCCTTCAACTCAGTAGACATCATCTGCAGTGCTCTTACCATTAAGAGAAATAGTTCCCTTACCTTTAACCATGCAGGGTGAGTCATTACCAAATATCACAACTTTGCCATCAAATTCCTTCAAAGAAATATATTTGCTCTGGTCACTAGTCATGTGATGTGAACAACCACTATCAATGATCCAATCATCAGAATTATCCATGCAAGAAACTAAAGCCTTTTAATCAAATGTCTCCTCTTTAATGGATACAAAAACAATGTATTCATTGCTATGACCCTCATATTCCTCATCAGTGATACCACCGTCAACTGCAATAAGACAATCTCTTTTGCCTTTTCCCTTGTACTTTTTGAACTTCTCTTGCTTGTGCTCATTATCACCATTAGGATAGTTAGCTACAATGTGTCCAATCTTGTTGCATGCAAAATATTTCAAAGATAATTTACCTCTATACTTACTGATACCTTTGGGCAACCACTTGGCCAACAATTCTTCAAGCTCAACCAAATTGTCTTCATCATCAACTTCTTTGTTGGATCTAGATTCATAACTATGACTGACATCTCTACTTTTCCTCATACATGGGTTAGAAAGTGAAGCTCTAAATGCAGACTCAGATTTATGAACACTACCATCATAACCATTTAATTCAAAAGAAGTAAGCATACCAATGATGGAGTCAAGGGTTACCTTAGTTTTGTCAATATATTTTAGCTTTGGAATGACTACAACTTGGATAGCATAGACCAGTAGTAGGGTTGTCAACACCTTACTAATCACTATGGCATCTTCCACTTTACCACCAGCACTCTTGATCTCACCAACTATCTCTTTTATCCTCTGACCATCCTGTTGGATATTCTCACCTTCAGCCATCCACATGTCATCAAAATTTCCTCTTAGATTCTCTTCCTTGGCAATCTTCACATGTTCATCACCACTATAAATCTCTTCAACTTTTTCCATACCTCATATTCAATCCCCAAACCATGAATATCTACATGCTCTGCATCAGACAAAGAACTAATAATAGCCTCCAGTGCTTGATTGTTTTCTTGTTGCTCTTTCTTCTGATCATTAGTCATAATCCCACTAGTTGCAACATATTGAGTACCAACATGTTCCTAGTATTGACTTCCTAGACTCTTGATATAAATTTTCATTCTATCACTCCATATCATGTAGTTCTCTCTATTAAACTTCAGACCTTCCTTCTTCATCATGTTCTACAAGATATTTACCTCAAGTTGTTAGGCTTAGACCTTAGAGGACCTGAGAAGCTCTGATACCAATTTATGGTATGATGAAAAAATAAGGACCTGGTCAACTGCTAAGAGGGGAAGGTGAATTAGTAGATAGAAAAACTGATATAAAGTTTCACCAATCTCAGAATCAACCTCTCAAAGAAAATTATAAACTAACAAGTTAAACCACTGAACTATAAATGCAATATCACTATCAAGATTAACTGGTTGACTATTACAATAGGTTAACAGTAAAACAACTTCAAACTCACAAACATCCAAATACTTTACTGACATAAGTAAAACTTCATTTCAGATTGATGTCAGTTAATCATAACTTATCAAAGTGGATAAAGCGGTTAAGAAATTCAACCATAGTAAACATAACCACAAAAACATTCACTACTTCACACAATATTTTTGACGTGGAAACCCAAATGGGAAAAACCATGGTGAGATGAGACTCACAAGTTAACTATCTGAACTCTTCCGAAGTTTGCCGTGTTAAGAGCCAAGCCTATTAAAGCTTTTACAAAAAGTCATATTAAGAACAAATCTTGTCAGGGACCACCTGGTTAAGGGATTGACTATAATGGCCTATTAGAAGCAATACCCTATGAGGAGTAACCTCAATAGAGGATTTGAAATCCAATCTAATGGACTACCTGGTTAGAGGATTTGAATAACACTAAGCTTGTTAGAGCTTACTCGGTTAGGGGATGTTACTGCTATAATTGTTAGAAAACAACAAGGGTTCGCTGATTTGTTTGAATAGCATTACACTTACTTGTTCAAATCCTTTTCATTCTCTTATCCACCTTTACACAAACTACAGATATATCATCAAGTTTGACAACCACAAACTCAACTAAAACTTTGTCAACTCTACAACAAAACAACTCAAGGACCTTATAAATAAATCACTAGGTCAGTAATACAACAAAAACCTAATTCTATCATAGAGATTACAAACAAATTGGTTCAATTATGACTTTTGGATTACATAACAATCTCTACACATCATGTTGGCTTGATGATGATTGTAATGAATTCATAACTTGTTGTCATTGATGAAACACTCTCACACACACATATGATTATATCGACTACCGGTGTAACTTCAATTGTTTACAGTATTAACCGGTATGTTAGAGGTTTATCTCTAACTGGTACTTTGTGTCAACTAGTATGTGCATAAGAGACAACCTATGGTTATACTAAGTCGGCATCAAAATGAAGATCCAGATCAAGATCAAGCGAAGATTCATGGACAATGGTTCATATGTTTTATTCAAACCACTATTGATTGTTCCAACCGCTATTTGGTTATTTTTGTGATGAGTTACCTGAACCCACTACTTGGTGGTAATTTTTGTGATGAGTTATGATCACATGTCTAGATATACTACACCTAGGAAATTGTGTTTTGATTTCCTTGGACCAACATAAGATTTGAATATCTATTTAAAGATATCTTAGTGAATCATTTAAGAGAGAGATGTTATGTAACTGATAATATGCATGAAGAGCGAAAGTTTTTGTTGAAGAGTGATAAGTGTTACAATGAAGAGTGTGTTGAAGAGCAGTGTTGAATGTACTTAGAAGGATCTGATCAAGCAAGTATTATGCTACTTAGAACAAATCAAACCTTTCTTGTTGTTTTCTAACCATTACAATAGAATCAATTCCCTTAACCAGGTAAGCTCTAACAAGATTCAATGTACAAATCCTCTAACAAGGTGATCTATTAGTTTGGATTCTTAAATCCTCCAATGAGGTTACTCCTAATAGGCTACTACCTTTAATAGGGTACAAGCTTCTAATCAAGCTTTGGGATCTCTAATAAGTTTCACTCCTAGAAGATCACTTTGTAGACCTTAACCGGCCAATTATCTATTACTGTAGATATTTAACTTGTGAGTTCCATCTCACCATGGTTTTTACCTATATGGGTTTTCCACGTATAAACACTTGTGTTATGATGGATGATTTAATTTTTGTGAATGTTGTTATATCATTTTTTATTGCATGCATTGTGTTTAAAAGCTTTGTTAAGTTCATCTACTAGTTAGTGTTTGAAGTAGTGTTTTATTTGGTGTCACTGGTTCACCCCCCCCTCTTAGTGCTTTTCAAGTCCATCAATTGGTATCAGAGCCAAACTTCTTTTGATCCTAACTACTTAGATAGAAGCCTTGAAACCACCATGGGAGACATGAGCTATTGTGAGATGGCTAGAGAACTAGAAGCTAGCAGAAATGAACTTGAATCCCTTAGGATCAAATTGAAAGCTTGTCAAGTCGAGAGGAGAGAGCTAACTGGAAAACTATTAGAGACATTTGATAATAGTTCTTCAGATGAAGCCAATATTGATGCTTTAGCAGAGGAAGTTGAAAAGTTGAATTGTGAGAAGCTGAATCTAAGGAGAGAGCTAGAAGGTCTCACTATTCGCAAGAGTCAAGAATTGGAAACTGGAAGAGTTGTTGAAGATCTTATCAAGGAAAGAGATCAAGTGATTACAAAGATCAAATGGGAAAAGGACACTATGCATGAGAATTTGATTGCTGAAAGAGAAGAAAAGGAGAACCTATAGCTAGATCTTGAGCTTTCATCATCTCTGAAAGAGAACCTATCTAAGCATAATAAAGATCTCATCAAACAACTTACTAAAGCCAATGAGAAATTGGAGAAGTTCATAAAAAGTTCTACCATCATGGAAGAACAAATTCAATCAAAAAGAATGAAGGGTGATATCTCTGGACTTGGTTTTCACACAACTGAAAAAATGTGAATCCTCCAGTACTAAGAACAAATCTTCTCTTAAGATCAAAATGCCTACCAGTTAGAAGGTCTTTAAACCTATCTACTTTGTTTTCCATAAACCTGGTCACACTTTAAATTTTTGTAGAAACAAACCAAATAGAAATGTAAGCTACAATATTAATGCTAGGTATGTGTCCAAGAAATTTGAAGGTGATTGCTTCACATGTGGAATGTATGGACATAGATCTATTGCATGCAGATATGGAGAAAACAACCCTGTGCCACACATGCATCCAAGACCAAATGGTGACTGGATGAGGAACTTTGATAACCCGGTAAACCTAAACTGGCAAAGATCCTATGACAACCGATTTAGTCCATTCGAGATGGAAAAGGTAACAAATGTTACTTGCACCTTCTGTAATAACTTTGGTCATGTGACTATGAACTGTAGAAGAAGAACAAGAAGAGGAAATGTAGGACCTTGGAGATCATCTGGTATGGCCTGTTATCACTGTCACAAACCAGGGCACTTAGCAAAATTCTGCAGATCCAAAAATAGGCAATTGGTCAAATCTTCCAAGGATCAGAAAGACAAGCAAGAATTTGATATTGAAGAAACCAAAGAGGATATGAATCAGATTTGGAGGAAGAAAAGTGATGAATCACTTGGAGAAGAAATTGTTCCTTCACCCAGTGAAGAGAACCTTGCACCGGGTGACTTAAGCCATTTTAATATGGCTAAGGAGAGCTTAACGATAAAACATCTCCAAACCCCTTGTGAAAAATGAGCGGGAAAGAATTTTAAACATTAAATTTTGGAAACTTTTTGTTAACATGTTGTCAACTAGTTTTTCACATGAGTGGTGAAATAAGGGTTTCCAACCCTAACAGGCGAGTATTTATTGTATTAGGTAAAAAGGATAAAAGCAGGTTTTACTTTTTCATTTTTACCCTAACTCATTCAAGAAAGAAATTTGAAGCGATTGCAGAGCTAAGTAAGATTGTCTTGTTGTTAATTATCAAATTGTTTCATGATTTGAGAAATTAAGCTAAATTGAAGGTTGCAGAAAGTTGAACTAGTGTGCACTTGGGCATTTCAAATGGTAAATGGGGCAACGTGCATGAAACAAGGTATTCCTTTGAACATATTATTTTGAATCTTGTATGTCTAGAATGACATTTTCTTCAAAGTCTATAGAGAGGTTGATGATCACTTCAGAGCCTATGGAAGCTCGAAAGGTAGATTAAATTGTGTCATCTAATGCATTATCACAAGTTCCAAATGGACTTGTGGTAAATGTTGATTTCTCTAGTTATATAGACTACAAGTTAGAAGATTTAGGATCTCTATACATTTGCACACAGGTGAAATCACTTTGTGATGAGAACTGTAAAATTAAGACACAATATACTAGGGTTTTTGAAAAGGGTTTTCATAATTCCTCTTATTTTCTTCAATATTTTGAAGAACCCCATATCAGAATAATTTTGAGTAGAGTTCATGGAGAGAACATGTACTTATAAAGGACTCACACAATTACCAAGGAAGCCATTGAGGCTGTGACTGGCTAACTAGTTCTACATCTGACATGCGTGCTTTTTCAGTCAACAACATCAGGGACCCTACAGTGAAATCAACAACAATGGTGATAGGCTATCGAGTATTTTACTCCAGCAAACTTAACAGTGTTCCATCTATAGCAATCCACACATCTCACAGAATGATTGTGGAGAATGCTAATTATGATATCTGTGAAGCTATCAGAAGACAACTATTTTTGAATTTAAAATCTATCAAGAAGGATAGTAGTAAGAAATTCAAGTTTGGTCATCTTTTAGTCGGCCTATTCTTTTAATTTCAGAATTTTCTACTTGGGATAGGAGACATTGAGTGGTTAAAGGACTCACCGGTCTTGGCAAAAATCAAGAACAATGTCAAGACGGTAAAGAATACTTTCCATGCTTCCCTGAACAAGTATTTCAACGAGTTCCAAAAGAAAATGAGTATGAGAATAAGAATACCAGAAGAGGTGGTAAAGAACTTTGAGAAGGATATAATATTCACCGTTACCACTGATTTTTGTCTAATGCAAGCTATTGAGACAAGAGAGGAAGAAATGGAAGACATGAGTTATGAAGTAAAATATGATCTTCTGGTTAGCTATGCTAACACCTTATTGCCATAACCGATAGTCAATGAGAAAAGAAAATTGGACATTGTGGCAGTCCAAAATGAAGCTGCACAAAATGATACTGCATTTGTGAAAAGTCCAAAAGGAAAGAATAAAAAGTCTGATAAAGAATCTCCAACAAAGAGTAATAGGGTGACCAAGAGTGTCCTAACCAAAAAGGAACCGAAACCGAAGGTATATATTAAGAAAGAAACAAAGAAGAGAGGCAGAAAATTAATTTTGCAACTAGAATCTGAGGGAACAGATTCTGATGAAGAACCAAAGAAAGCAAAAACAACCGGCAAAATATCCAAAAAGGTAAAGGTAGTGCCAAAGGCAACTACACCTATTGATATAGCTTCTTACAAACTACATACCCATTTTGAAAGAACAATGAAGACACTAGGGAGGAATAGGTTTGACAATATCAAAGAATATTTTGATTCCTTCACTGAGTGAGAAAGAGCAACTGATTCAACGGGTAATCACTCATTTGTGTCATTACAGTAGATTTCCACATGATTTGGAAAATATTATTTCAATCTCTTTGTATACAATTGTTTTAGATAAATGGGAGGATGCTATAAAATTGGAAAAAGAAATTATTGATGAAATATTTGTACAATATTTTCCCAATTTATCTATGGATGGAATTAGTACTTTAGTTGATCAGTACAAAGCACATTTTTCTTTTAAAGCAATAAGATTTATTCTTCTTAATGGTAAAATGACAATTATTGAAACTCAGGCACATGAGATAGCCTGTGCAATCAAACAGATGGAAGAACTCATCCATTCTTCTAAGAATAAGGATAAAGAAGAGATAGATGATGATGTTAATAGATTGAAAATGGATAAAGAAGAGGATATCCAACCTGATGAGGTCTATCCACTCATGAAGAAGGATGATTCCATTATTATTGTTGATGATAATGTTCAGAACATAGTGGCCCTTTCTGGAGACAACGTTGTACCAGATATGGAGCCCCCAACAATCACTGATATACAGGTTACACTAGCTGAGCAATCATCTGCTCAACTAAAAGTGGACAATCTACCGGCCACAGAACAACTAGAGAAAGCCCAATCTCCACTGGTTATTCAAGAAATTCAGAAGGAGACTACTGAAATTGTTGTCACATAGTCATTTGAAAAGACAACAGAGAAGAATAAAGAGAAAGCTATCGTTAAAGTTGTATCCCCTGAATCGACAAAGCAGAAACAACTTGAAGATGATGATGATGATTCTTTAAGTATTTCAGAAGCTATTGATATGAACACTTTGAGTGCATTAGAAATGATGAAGATTTCTACTTCTATGCAATCTAGACTGCATAAGAAGAGACTAAAATAGACAAGGGTTGAAGTAGAGATAATTCAGAATGCAGTAGAAATTTTGTCTTGTCTACTACCAGAAACATCTATAGCACATCTTTCTACACCCATTAGCAAACTTGGTCGGTTAGCTACAGATGCATCTGATCAAATCAAGTCACTAGAAGATGCTACTCAACTGTATGTTGAAAAGAGCCACAAGAAGAAATATGGAGACAAACTAGCAAAGAATATTGAAAGTGGAAAAATGGCTCTATCTCACAATAAAAATCTATTCAGAAAAGCTATTGAAATAGGAGGAAAGTATCTTGCCTCTACCTCCGATGTTACTTTCTTTTATTCTGACATTTCAAAAAGTCAAATTGAAACAAAGCAACAAATGGAAAGGATATGCAAGGCCTATGTCCCACTCCAAGACTCCATACATGCCTTTAACAAGTCTGTAGATGATTTGCATAACAAACTGGATAACTATGATAATGAGAAGGCAAAGAGACTCTGATCTCTAAAAGAACTCAAGAGTCTATTCACATCACAAGTAGACATATTATAGACAACCTACTCCAATGTAGAAGCTATTCTTGCAACCCCTAAAACCTTCACACTGGACTCAATGAAAGAATTACATTCTCAGCTGATGTCTACATTTGAGTATACTGCACACATATTGGAATCATGGGAAAACACTTTGTCAAAGATAAAGAAGAGATTAAATTCTATTTTTATGAGATTAGCTAATGCATGATTTTTTTTTAAGTTATTGTTATATATGCTCAACACTTTGATACAAATTTTCTATATGTATATGTATATATTTTACCTTTTCAATTTGACATTGTTTTCAAAGGGGGAGTAGAAATATGTATGTGTGTTTCTGAAAATTTTGTATTTATGCATGCATTAAGGGAGAGTATGAGTATAGGTGTAAATTTTCTATGTATGCACACTTAGCGGTATTACTATAAAAATTTCTAAGTGTTACCATCAATTCCAAAGGGGGCGATTGTTGGCTTGATGATGATTGTAATGAATTCATCACTTGTTGTCATTGATGAAACACTCTCACACACACATATGATTATATCAACTAACGGTGTAACTTCAATTGTTTACATTATTAACTGGTATGTTAGAGGTTTATCTCTAATCAGTACTTTGTGTCAATTGGTATATGCATAAGAGACAACCTATGATTATACTAAGTCGGCATCAAGATGAAGATCCAGATGGAGATAAAGAGAAGATTCATGGAAAAGGGTTCATATGTTTTATTCAAACCAGTATTGATTGTTCCAACCGGTATTTGGTTATTTCTATGATGAGTTACCCGCACTGACTACTTGGTGGTAATTTTTGTGATAATTTATGATCACATGTCTAGATACACTGCACCTAGGAAATTGTGTTTTGATTTCCTTGGACCGACATAAGATTTGAACATCTATTTAAAGACATCTTAGTGAATCATTTAAGAGAGAGATGTTATGTAACTGGTGATATGCATGAAGAGTGAAAGTTTTTGTTGAAGAGTGATAAGTGTTATGAAGAAGAGTGTGTTGAAGAGCAGTGTTGAATGTAATTAGAAGGATCTAATCAAGCAATTATTGTGCTACTAATAATAGATCAAACCTTTCTTGTTGTTTTCTAATCATTACAACATAACCAATTCCCTTAATCGGGTAAGATCTAACAAGGTGATCCATTAGTTTGGATTCTTAAATCCTCTAGTGATTTTACTCCTAACAGGGTACTACCTTTAATAGGGTACATGCTTCTAATCAAGTTTTGGGATCTCTAACAAGATTTGCTCCTAGCAAAGCACTTTGTAGATGTTAATCGGTTAGTTATCTATTACTGCAGATAGTTAACTTGTGAGTTCCATCTCACCATGGTTTTTACCTATTTGGGTTTTCCACATATAAACACTTGTGTTATGGTGGATGCTTTACTTTTTGTAAATGTTTGGATATCATTTTTGATTGCATGCATTGTATTTAAAAGCTTTGTTAAGTTCATCTACCGGTTTGTGTTTGAAGTAGTGTTTTATCTGGTGTCACTGATTCACCCCCACCCTCTCTGTGCTTTTCAAGTCCATCAATTGGTATCAGAGCCAAACTTCTTTGAATCCTAACTGCTTAGAAGGAAGCCTTGAAACCACCATGGGGGACATGAGCTATAATGAGATGGCTAGAGAGCTAGAAGCTAGGAGAAATGAACTTGAATCCCTTAGGGTCAAACTAAAAGCTTCTCAAGTCAAGAGTAGAGAGCTAACCAAACAACTATTAGAGATATCTGATAAAAGTTCTTCAGATGAAGCAAATATTGATGCTTTAGCAAAAGAAGTTGAAAAGTTGAATGGTGAAAAACTAAATCTCAGGAGAGAGCTAAAAGGTCTCACTATCCGCATGAGTCAGGAACTAGAAGCCCAAAGAGATGTTGAAGATCTTATCAAGGAATGAAATCAAGTGATTAGAAAGATCAAATGGGAAAAGGACACTATGCATAAGAATTCGATTGTTGAAAGAAAAGAAAAGGAGAACCTATAGCTAGATCTTGAGCTTTCATCATCTCTGAAAGAGAACCTGTCTAAGAATAATGAAGATCTCATCAAACAACTTACTGAAGCCAATGAGAAATTGGAGAAGTTGATCAAAATTTCTACCATGCTGGAAGAACAAATTCAATCACAAAGAATAAAAGGTGATATCTTTGGACTTGGTTTTCACACAACTAAAAAAGGTGAATCCTCTGGTACTAAGAACAAATATGCTCCCAAGATCAAAAAGCCTACTAATTAGAATGTTTTTAAACCTGTCTGCTTTGTTTTCCATAAACCTGGTCACACTATAAATGTTTGTTGAAAATAACCAAACATAAATGTAAGTTACAATACTAATGCTAGGTACGTGTCCAAGAAATTTGAAGGTCATTGTTTCACATGTGGAATGTATGGACATAGATCTATTGAAGTGCAGATATGGAAAAACCAACCCCATGCCACACATGCATCCAAGACCAAATAGTGATTAAATGAGGAACTTTGATAACCTGATAAAGTTGAACTGGCAAAGATCCTACGACAACCAGTTTAGTCCATTCAAGATGGAAAAGGTAACAAATGATATTTGCACCTTCTGTAATAACTTTTGTCATGTGGCTATGAACTGCAGAAGAAGAATAGGAAGAGGAAATGTAGGACCTTGGAGATCATCTGGTATGGCCTGTTATCACTATCACAAACCGAGGCACTTAGCAAAATTCTGCAAATCCAGAAATAGCAAACTGGTCAAATCTTCCAAGGATTAGAAAGGAAAGCAGAAATTTGATATTGAAGAAACCAGAGAGGATATGAATCGGATTTGGAGGAAGAAAAGTGATGACTCAACTAGAGAAGAAATTGTTCCTTCACCCAGTGAAGAGAACCCTGCACTGGTGACTTAAGCCTTTTTAATATGGCTAAGGGGAGCTTAACAATAAAACATCTCCTGACCCCTTGTGAAAAATGAGCGAGAAAGAATTTTGAAACATGAAATTTTGGTAACTTTTTGTTAACATGTTATCAACCGATTTTCCACTTGAGCGGTGAAATAAGGGTTTGCAACCCTAACAGGCAAGCATTTATTGTAGTAGGTAAAAAGGATAAAAGAAACTTTTACTTTGTCATTTTTATCCTAACTCATTCGAGAAAGAAATATGAAGCGATTGCAGAGTTGAGCAAGATTGTCCTGTTCTTAACTGTCAAATTGTTTCATGATTTGAGAAATTAAGCTGAATTGAAGGTTGCAGAAAGTTGAACTAGTGTGCACTTGGGCATTTCAACCGGTAAACGGGGCAACGTGCATGAAACAAGGTATTTCTTTGAACATACTGTTTCGAATCTTGTATGTCTAGAATGACATCTTCTTCAAAGTTTGTAGAGAGGTTGATGATCACTTCAGAGCCTATGGAAGCTCTAAAGGCAGATTAAATTGTGTCATAAAAAGCATTATCGCAAGTTTCAAACAGAGTTGTGGTAAATGGTGATTTGTCTAGTTATATAGACTACAAGTTAGAAGATTAATGATCTATATACATTTACACATAGCTAAAATCACCTGGTGATGAGAACAGTAAAATTAACACACAGTATGCTAGGGTTTTGAAAAAGGGTTTTCATAATGCCTCTTATTTTCTTGAAGATTTTGAAGAAGCACTATCAGAATAATTTTGAGTAGAGTTCATGGAGAGAACATGTACTTAGAGAGGACTCTCACAATTACCAAGGAAGCCATTCAGGCTCTGATTTGCTACTTTGCAATCAGTGAAGTACCTAAGCTAAGGAAAATTCTAAGGCTACTGTCTTTGATTTAACTGGTTCTAGATCTAACAAGTGTTATTTTTCTGTCAACAACATCAAGGACCCTACAGTGAAATTACCAGCAATGGTGATAGGCTACCAAGTATTTTACTCCAGTAGACTTAACAGTGTTCCATTTGCAGCAATCCTCATAGCTCACAGAATGATTGTGGATAATGCTAACTATAATATCTATGAAGCTATCAGAAGACAACTATTTTTGAATTTAAATCTATCAAGAAGGATAGTAGTCATAAATTCAAATTTGGTTAGCTTTTAGTTGGCCATTCTTTTATTTTCAGATTTTTCTACCAAGGATATGAGACATTAAGTGGTCAAAGGACTCACTGGTCTCAGTAAAAATCAAGAATAACATCAAGGTGGTAAAGAATACTTTCCATGCTACCCTGAACAAGTATTTCAATGAGTTCCAGAAGAAAATGAGTATGAGAATAAGAATACCAAAAGAGGTGGTAAATAACTTTGAGAAGGATATAATCTTCATTGTTACAACTTATTTTTGTCTAATGCATGCTATTGAGCCAAGAGAGGAAGAAATGGAAGACATGAGTTATGAAGTAAACTATGATGTTCTGGTTGGCTATGCTAACACCTTATTGGCATCACTGATAGTCAAAGAGAAAAGAAAATTGGACATTGTGGTAGTCCAAAATGAAGTTGCACAAACATATATTGCACCTATGAAAAGTGCAAAAGGAAAGAATAAAAAAGTCTAATAAAGAATCTCCAACAAAGAGTACTAGGGTTACCAAGAGTGTCCTAACCAAAAATCAACTAGAATCCAAGGTATATATTAAGAAAGAGACAAAGAAGAGAGGCAGAAAATTAATTTTGCAACTAGAATCTGAGGGAATGGATTCTGATGAAGAACCAAAGAAAGAAAAAACAACTAGAAAAATATCCTAGAAGGTAAAGGTAGTGCCTTTTAGGAATCCCACAGATACTGAGAGGTGGGGGTTGAATCAGTATCTAACTAGTAATTAGAATTTCTTAACTTAAAACATGTAGAACATATTATAATAGTGTACCGGTATGCAACAAATAATGTAATAAATAGAATTAAGAACATCCACATGAAAAGCACAACATAACACAAGGATTTAACAAGGAAACTCAGTGTGGGAAAACCCTCGGTGGGATTTGTGACTCACAATATTCACTCACTGGCCAATAAGAGAATATTACTTACAATAGGGGCCTGCACATGCAAGAAGGCCAACTGCCTAGAGCTCACTGCTCAATGGGAAGTCTCACTGACTTACAATGTGGATTATATAAATCCAATATCTTGTACTGCTTTACAATAGAATCTATAATGCCAAATCTAGTACTAGTTGCTGCTTTGCTTCTTACATAAACCCTTCAACCTATATTTCGTATAATAGGTCTACCTTATATTTTTCTTTTTCTCTCTCTCTTTCTCTACAATAATGTCTACAATGATCTCTTTTATATATAAGAGTCATTTTACAATTTGCCAAGTTGGCTTACAAAGTTTTTACAATAATAAACAAAATGTAATATAACAAAATCCTATTGGCCTCTGTACCGATATACTTCCTTTCTTTGTGTCGGTGCCGGTGTCCTGAGTACCAGTGTAGAGTGTGATCTGTTGATGTCGGTGCACTAACTTGTCAGTGTAATGCTTTGCCGGTATAATGCTTTGCCAGTGCCATAGGATTGCAAGGTTGCCATCAATGACAAAACCTTCAATCACCTACAATGTCTCATTGGAGTGTGCATATGCCAACAGTGCCGAAGGCAACTACACCTATTGATATATCTGCTTACAAACCGCATACCCATTTTGAAAGAACAATGGAGACACTAGGGAGGAATAGGTTTGACATTGTCAAATAATATTTTGATTCCTTCACTAAAGATGAGAAAGAGCAAGTGATTCAACAGGTATTCACTCATTTGTGTCATTACAATAGATTTCCAAATGATTTGGAAAAGATTATTTCAATCTCTTTGTATAATATTGTTTTAGATAAATGGGAGGATGCTATAAAATTGGAAAAAGAAATTATTGATGAAATATTTGTACAATATTTTCCCAATTTATCTACAGATGGAATTCATGCTTTAGTTGATCAGTACAAAGCACATTTTTCTTTTAAAGCAAGAAGATTGAAGCTTCTTAATGATGAAAGGGCAATTATTGAAACTCAGACACATTAGATAGCCCATGCAATCAAAAAGATGGAAGAACTCATCCATTATTATAAGAATAAGGATAAAGAAGAGTTAGTCGATGATGTTAATAGACCAGAAATAGATGAAGAGGAGGTTACTCAACCTAATGAGGTCTATACACTCAAGAAGAAGGATGATTCCATTATTCTTGTTGATGATAATGTTCAAAACATAGTGGACCTATCTAGAGACAACATTGTACCAGATATGGAGCCCCCAACAATCACTGATGTACAGGTTACACTAGCTAAGCAACCGACTACTCAACTAAAAGTGGACAATCCACCGACAATAGAACAACTGGAGAAACCCCATTCTTCACCAATCATTCAAGAAATTCAGAAGGAGACTACTAAAAATGTTGCCACGCAGTTATCTGAAAAGACAATAGAGCAATATACAATGAAAGCTATCATTAAAGTTGTATCCCCTGAACCGGCAAAGCAGAAACAACTTGAAGATGATGATGATATTTCTTTAAGTATTTCAGGAGCTATTGATATGAACACTTTGAGTGCATTAGAAAGGATGAAGATTTCTACTACTATGCAATCTAGAGTGCATAAGAAGAGACTAAAAGAGAAAAGGGTTGAAGCAGAGACAATTCAGAGTGCAGTAGAAATTTTGTTTGGTCTACTACCAGAAACATCTATAGCACATCTTTCTACACCCATTAGCAAACTTGGTCAATTTTTGTAGATGCATCTGATCAAACAAAGTCACTAGAAGATGCTGCTCAATTGTATGCTGAAAAGATCCACAAGAAGAAATATGGAGACAATCTGGCAAAGAATATTGAAAGTGGCAAAATGGCTCTATATCACAATAAAAGTCTGTTGAGAAAAGATATTGAAACAGGAGGAAAGTATCTTGCCTCTACCTCCAATGTTACTTTATTTTATTCTGACATTTCAAAAAGTCAAATTAAAATAGAGCAAGAAATGGAAAGGCTATGCAAGGCCTATGTCCCACTACAGGACTCCATACATGCCTTTAACAAGTCTGTAGATTATTTGTATAACAAATTGGACAGCTATGATTATGAGAAGGTAAAGAGACTCTGATCTCTAAAAGAACTCAACTGTCTGCTCACATCATAAGTAGACATATTACAGAGAGCCTACTCCAATGTAGAATCTATTCTTGCAACCCATAAAACCAACACACTGGACTCAATGGAAGAATTCCATTCTCAGCCGACGTCTACATTCGAGTATACTGCACACATATTGGAATCATGGGAAAATGCTTTGTCACAGATGAAGAAGAGCTTCAATGTTATTTTTGTGAGATTATCTAATGCATGAACTTTTTTTAAGTTATTTTTATATATGCTCAACACTTTGATACAAATTTTCTATATATATATGTATATATTTTACCTTTTCAATCTAGCATTGTTGTCAAAGAGGGAGTAGAAATATGTATGTGTGTTTCTGAAAAAAATTGTATTTATGCATGCATTAAGGGGGAGTATGAGTATATGTGTAAATTTGCTATGTATGCACACTTAGTGGTATTAATGTAAAATTTTCTAAGTGTTGCCATTAATTCCAAAGGGGGAGATTGTTGGCTTGATGATGATTGTAATGAATTCATCACTTGTTGTCATTGATGAAACACTCTCACACACACATATGATTATATCAACTACTAGTGTAACTTCAATTGTTTACACTGTTAACCGGTATGTTAGAGGTTTATCTCTAACTGGTACTTTATGTCAACCATTATGTGCATAAGTGTAATGCCCCACTAGGAAATCCTGAAGGGATAAAGCTAAAACACACAAATGGAGTGAAATATTTTTTATTTTTTTTTGAGTTTTAAACACAACATGATGATACATTGAGTTATCTAAAGCTTTGATAACACAACAGAAGACTAAACAAACTGAAGGAGTTTCCCAATGTGATTACGTAACTTAACACTTAACTCAACTCATGACATTTGATCCAATTAAGCAGGTTATTTTAATTACATGTTATTACTCAAAACATGGATATAATGTGTTCAGTGAATTAAAATAATAGATAATAGGATGCGCTCATCCATTATGGTTGAAGATGAGTCTATCATGAGAAAATTTACCCATAGAAGTGAAAACATAGGTAACATATGAATTCATCCATTAAGGTTTAAATATAGTTAACTTGATGAGTCCATCCATTTTAGATACAAAATAGCTAATCTGATGAAGTTCATTTATTAAGGTTAACATGTAAATAACCAACTGAGTTTGTCCATTATAGTTAAAATATAGCTAATATGATGAAGTTCATTTATTAAGGTTAAAATGTAAATAACCAAATAAGTTCATCCATTTTAGCTAATATGATGAAGTTCGTTTATTAAGGTTAAAATGTAAATAACATATTGAAGTTCATCCATTAGGGTTAAAATATAGATAACTTAATGAAGTTCATCCATTAGAGTTTTATTAGGTAACACGATGAGATCTTCCATTACAGTTAAAATATAGCTAATATCATGAAATTCATTTATTAAGATTAACATGTAAATAACTAAATGAGTTCATCCATTTTAGTTAAAATTTAGCTATTATGATGGAGTTCATTTATCAAGGTTTAAAATGTAGGTAACCAAATGAAGTTCATCCATTACAATTACAATTTAGGTTGTTGGCAAATGCACTCTCCAATGAGAAATTATAGGTGATTTAAGGTTTTGTCATTGATGGCAACCTTGCAATCATAGGACACCGACAAGACAAAGATACTGGCACCGGTACCAGGAGACTCTACACCGCCACATAGAACACCAACAGTGAAAGGAAGGATACCAACACCTTGGCCGACTTCAATTTTGTTTAAAATGAATTTTGTAATTAATTGTAAAACCATTGTAAGCCGACATGGTGAGTTATAATATGACTCATATATGTATGAGATCATTTTGTAATAGGAAATATGTGAAATAGGATGCGAGATAAGTAGACCTAATATGCGAAATATTGGTTAAGGATTTATGTTGTAGCAGAACTTAAACCGGTACTGAATCTGGCATAGCAGATGCTGATCTAAAGTATTACAAAACATTGGATTAGTATAATCAATTTTTGTAAGTCAGTGTGACTTCTTTTGTAATTGAGCAGTGAGCTCTAGGCTCTTGGCCTTCCTGCATGTGCAGGCCCCTATTGTAATAGTAATATTCTCTTATTGGCCAGTAAGCGAATATTGTGGGTCACAAATCCCACCGACGTTTTACCCACACCGAGTTTCCTCATTAAAATAATATGTTATGGTGTGCATCTCATGTGGTTACTGTTATTCTTGTTCACTACATTATTTTTGGTTTACCAAAATATAGTTTTAATATGCTTTTCATGTTTCAAGTCAAGTAAATTGATAAACCGGTTAGATATTGATTCACCACCCCCCCCCCTCTCAGTATCTTTGGGAATCCTAACAATTGGTATCAGAGATTGGTCCTCTATTTTCAGAAGCCTAACAACTTGAGGAATATCTTGTTAATGGTAGAGATGGAAAACTTGAGAAAACAATTGGAAACACCTCTTATAGACTATGATGCAGAAAAAGTGAAAAATATCAAACTTGAAGATGATCTAAAGGTTGCTCAGGATATTATTCAAGCACTTCAAGAGAATTTTACTATTGCAAGGAATGAGAGGAGATAACTTTGTGAAAAGATGTAGAATGAGGAAAATGAAAAGGAAACTCTTAATAATTTGATAAACAAGCTAAGACAAGAAATCAGTACAACAAAGAATGAGATGCAGGACATGACTATGAGATTTTGTAAAGAAATTGAAGATATAAAGAAGAATGAAGAAGACTTGGTTAGAAGACTAAATGATGCTAGAAATGAAAACACAAGACTCAGTCATGAAAACGATATGTTGAAGACAAATCTTATGCACACACAAAATAATAGAACTGAACTCATAAGACAGAAATGAATCTTGGAGAGTGAACTGACTACTGCAAATCAACACAAGTACAAATTCAAGAAAAGTTTAGAAGAACTTGGTGACATGCTAAAGAATCAGAAACCTAATGGTGATACAAATGGACTTGGCTTTGAAGTTGGTGAAAGCTCCAGTACTGCAAACAATCATGATCATAGCAAACTGGTAAGACAACCTACTACTTACAAATTTAATGGCAAATGCTTTAACTGTAACAAGTATGGTCATAGAGAAAATCAATGTAGATCTAGAAATTATCAGAATAATAATACACCCACCAGTCAATGTTCTAAATGCAACAAAGTTGGTCATAACTTAGAGAATTGCAGAATGAATGTAAGATGTTATATTTGTGGAAGATTTGGATACTTATCTAATCAATGTAGAACACATATCGACATAGGATATGGGAGAGATATTCAGAAGAACAATGTGACTTGTTAAGCCTGTAACAAAATTGGACATATTGCAAATTTTTGTAGAAGTAAGGCATCATTGGCAAATAACAAAGGTCCTAGTTTGAAAGGTAAAGAAAAGGTTGAAGAGGTAAAGCAAGAATTCTCAAAACAATGGATCAAAAAGTCAGATCTGAATGTTGATGGGAATACTCCTCCACTGGTAGAAAAAAGTAACACTCCATCAGTAGGAGACTCTTCATCTAACTGAAGAAAAATCCTTTGGGGGTTTAGCAACAAAATGAAAAACTTGCTATTATTCCCTCGGTTAATGGTGAGAAGTTGAAATTGCTTCTATACTGTCAGATGACTTAAGTTGTGACTTAACCAACAAGCATTAAATGTGGTAGTTGGCAAAAATAACATTATAAAGCAAGTGTTTTGGCTCCTTTTTCATTCAGCAAGCATTCAAATCCTCGAGAGCGTGAAAATTCCCGAGCAAAGGTATTCTAATCAAAGAAGTGAAGCAATCCATCAAAGAATTCATCCCTAAGGTAGATTGAGGTATTTATAGCTATGGCATCTTCATCCACTCCTGAATTTATTGCAAACCCTACTGTTGTTGAGGTTATTAAGTGCCCTAGACCCATTTTCAAACTGGTTCCCGAAATTGCAAAGAAAGATGATAGCATAGGTACATTTTCTCAAATCCCTAAAGGAGTAGTATATGTTGAAGACCCTAGGATGTATATACATTGTCATATTGATGAATTAGGTGATGATGAGATTAAGAACATGTTTAAAACTATGATTTGTGATGAATCTGGAAATGTCAAACCTGAACATAAGATAGTAGAAACTCTAGGTTTCACTGAAATTCTTAGTATCCCAAATTTTCCCAAAGATATCATAAGGATTGTGTTAAGAAGAGTACATGGTGAATTTTTCTGGTTAGACTCTATTCATAAAATCACAAAAGAAGGAGTAAAAGTTGTAACAGGGTTACCCTCCACCAATAACAGACCAGACAAAACAAAGAAGGTCTCAAATGACATAGTGATAAACCTAACTGGTGCAACATTTGATAAAAGATCTCTAAGGGTAAACGATGTGAAGGATATAAATATCAGATTTATCAGTATGATCTTAGGTTATAAGGCTACACATGCAAATGGGTTAAACTTAGTTTCTAGCCTATGTATCAAGAGTGCCTATGATATGGTCAATGATAATGCAAGAATAGATAAATGTGAATGGCTTAAAGATAAGCTGATAAACAATTTGGGAAAGATTAAAGGAGATAAGAAAGGAACATTCAGATTCAGAAACTTGCTTGTTTGTCTGATGTTGTACATAACCAAACAAGTACTCGGTATTGGTGCTAGATATTTTGGCTTTGACATACTGGTAGGAAAACAACTATCAGATCTGTTGAACACTATGGGAGAGAATAGGGAGAAAAACATAAATGAGCATTTTCAAGCATTGAAGGCTCAAATGAAGACTAGAGTAAGACTATCACAAGCTATTGTGGTTAAGTATAAAAAAGAAATCTGTTTTGTGATCAAGAAAGATGATATCTGGATGGAGGTAGTTATCCCTAGAACTATTTGGGTAACTGAAATGTGCTATGAAACAGATGACAACATCATAGAAACTTATGCAAAAGCCCTCCTTGAAGCTCCAAAGGAACCAGAAGAGAAAGTGTTTGGTAATGCTGAAACAATAGAGAGTACCATTCAATCTAGGAAAAAGGTTAAGAAAGTTGAAGCAACTGAAAGAAAAGGAACCTGACAAGCAAAGGCAATCAAGGAAGATGTTTTGAGACAAACTGGTATAAGTGAAAGTGAGTTGAAAGCACCTCAATTGGAAACTCATCTTTCACCAGTTGGAACTTCTTCTGAGAGTGATATACCTATTGTATTTAAAAGGGTTGAAAGGAAAAGAAAACCCTCACGGATACCTTCTCCTACACCAAAAAGGACAAGACAGAAGCAACAGGCAGTACGACCCCCGGTGAAGAAAATGACTCCTAAGAAGAAGAAGGTGAAACAGACTATTGCTCCTCTAGACAAACTTAGCAAAATTACAGAGGATGGTAAGCTGAAGAACATCAATAAAAAGTACAATACACTATCAGCTGATGATAAGGTAAGCATAGAAAACAATGTAATTCTACACTTAGATATATACAAGAAATTTTTGATGCAAATTGTTGATGAAATTCCTAATGACTTGTATAGGAGATTAGAAGCTAGAAGATTAGCCATTGTTAAACTAGATAAAAAGATTAAGATTGAAAAATTACTTGCAGTGCATCTAGTTAACTCACCTGATGAAATAGACAAATTAATCAATCAGGCTAACCGGACAGTATTTTCTACTTCTCACTGGCATGTAGCACTAATGACTGGTAGAGTAACTGAAGTATTTGATGAAACAACAAATGGATGAGATATATTCTATGGAAAAAGAAAAAGAGGAAGAATTACTTAGGCCAAAAACTATCAAAGTATATCAAAAGGACATAGATAAGGGGAAAGGTAAGGTAGGTGGACCACCAAGCCTGAAAATAACTAACAATGTGCCCCCATCTCTTTCAGACACTCCATCAGTAGACACTATTGAAAATCAACCGGCCACTGAGAGTATGGAGACTTCAGTAGAAGATACAAACCCTGAATCAAAAATTTTGTATATAGTAAATGTAGACACTCAGGAAGTTAACATTGTGGTTGACAGAAAATACACTGAGGACAAAGAGAAAAATGTGACTACTGAGTCACTGGTTGCAAAGGTTGAGATGAACACAAAAAAACTAGCATAGATAGAGCAACCGATAGAGGATACCACCGAGAAACTGGTAGAAACAACAAATAAACCATCTAAAGGACCAGCTAAAGAGAGTTCAGAGGTACAAACTGAGATTACATCTGAGAAACTAGCAGTTAAAAGCTCAGAGAAACCCTCTGAGACATAGATAGAGAAATCAAAATTAGTACAGGTTGAAGCACAAGTTTAGACAGACACAGTGCCACCGACCCAAATTGAAAAGCATAAACCTTTGTTTGTAGAAATGCAAATACAAACAGACCTACCGAAGGTCAAATCAAGCAAGGTAATAACCACAACCAGTAGCATGGCTATTATAAAGACTGTTGGACAAACATTTGGTATAGCTATGATAGAATTCAGACCTACTAATGTAACAGAGGTCCTGTTAGATTCAATAAAGAAGATCACCGAATGCAATGCACAAGCCTATAAGGCTATTGATGATACAATACCAATTCTTAAATTGATAGCACAAAAGTGTAGTGTTGAGAATAAAGATTCTTTAGGTCAACTAGACACATTGTCTAAGTTCATTACTGGCAACCTACTAACTATTGATCAAATAAATGAGAATACATTTAAGGAGAGAATGATAAAAGAAAAATAGAAATTATTTGAGGATATTGTAAAGGAGAACAAGGAAGAAATGGACACCCTTTTACTAGAACTTGGAGAAATAATCTATGACTTCAAGAAACTATACAAGGATACTTGCAAAATGAATGTCTTAATAGAGGATCTTGACAAGGAGATCACCAAAGCACAAGATAAGATAAATAATATTGTTGACAATTTGATTGGAACATCAAATTCATTTTTGGAGTTAGAAAAGAAGATTGCAGAACAGGAAGAGAAAATCAAGAAGTTAGAAAATGACAAATAGGGAATAAAGGATAAGGCAAAGGACTTGAAATGAAGACTTTGTCCAAGACTTCAATACCTTACTTCTTTGAGAAAAGAAATATCTGAAGCTCTGATTCCCGGACTGAAGACACCGGAAGAGAAAATGCACATACTCACCGGTACAGTGCAGAGAACACAAGAGGCAATAAAAGATAGCAAAACTTTCAGCAATGGTATAAACTTAGTTTTGACAGATATCTTTCAGATTGTAACTCACTAGTTACAAGAATCCTGGCAGGACTCCACTGATAGCAAATGACAACCTTTATCATTGATGTCAAAGGGGGAGTAGTGGGATGAGAAAAATTGTCAGAAGGAAGGGATTTCATCTGCTTAGGGGGAGCATACAATTTGGAGCATATAGTTTTGATCATGCAGTTTTGAGCATACATATTTGAAAAGATAATTTTTTGGCAGACTATTTTTGGATATCATTTTGGACACTTTTGATTTTTCTCATGAGTGTTTCCATCAATGCCAAAGGGGGAGATTGTTGGCAAATGCACGCTCCAATGAGAAATTATAGGTGATTGAAGGTTTTGTCATTGATGGCAACCTTGCAATCATAGGACACCGACAAGATAAAGACACTGGCACCAACAGACCCTGCACTGGCACACAGAACACCGACAGTGAAAGGAAGGATACCGACACCTTGGCCGACTTCAATTTTGTTTAAAATGAATTTTGTAATTAATTGTAAAATCATTGTGAGATGACATGGTGAGTTGTAATATGACTCATATATGTATGAGATCATTTTGTAATAGGAAATATGTGAAATAGGATGCGAGATAAGCAGACCTAATATGCAAAATATTGGTTAAGGATTTATGTTGTAGCAGAGCTTAAATCGGTACTAAATTTGGCATAGCAAATGTTGATTTGAAGCAGTACAAGACATTGGATTCATATAATCCATTTTTGTAGGTCAGTGTGACTTCTTTTGTAATTGAGCAGTGAGCTCTAGGCACTTGGCCTTCCTGCATGTGCAGGCCCCTATTGTAAGAGTAATATTCCCTTATTGGCCAGTAAACGAATATTGTGGGTCACAAATCCCACCGAGGTTTTTCCCACACTAGGTTTCCTTGTTAAAATATTGTGTTATGGTGTGCTTCTCATGTGGTTATTGTTATTCTTGTTCACTGCATTATTTTTGGTTTACCGGTATACAGTTTTAATATGCTTTTCATGTTTCAAGTCAAGTAAATTTATAAACCGGTTAGATACTGATTCAACCCCCCCTCTCTATATCTTTGGGAATCCTAACATAGGTAATATGACGAGTTCATCCAATAATTTTTATCCATTCATTATGTTCAATTTTAGATTAAACCCATTCCATGCATGTTGTTAAAAAATGCACTATAATTTCATCATAACTGATGGGGTCTTTTCATGCATACTTATTTTCATTAACATTAATAGAACACATTCCTTCATGATCCAATTTATTGCATTTAAGAGATGACTGCTTACATGCATTATGATAAATCTTATCCAATCCACTTATACATTTTATCAAAATGCCATCAATGCATGCTAGCACTAACCATGAAACATAAGAACAAAAGAATTACATAACACCAAAATGATCTCAGAGTTCACCCCTAGAGGGCTACATCTTCGGGTCTGCTCAACTGCAAGACCCCTCTGATAATTAAATAAGGTACATAAGTTTCAAGTCATTTACAATCCTTCCATTTAGGCGAACATAACCAATATACAAATGACCACTTCGGTCAATAAATACATAATGATCCCTACATAGAAACGGATCCAACTGAACATATTAAAAAGGAAAATACAAAGGTCTCTTGTCTGAAGGTACTCTAACTAGGGACTTGACCAACTATGGCCAACCATAAATCAACCAGACTACGGGGTCCAAACAAACATATCAAGTCTTGTCGTTACTTAAGCAAGGGCGAGTATATAAATTAAACTTTCATAGGCATTAACCAGTAGGGGCAATCTTTTTTTTTCCTATTGGTTTAAACAATAAAGGTCAATCAAGTTTTCTAAATTATCTAAGTTTTCAATAACACATTAATAGAAAAATCACCATTACAAGGTGGATACAATACTATACTTGCAATATTACCATTTGTCTTTTTCACAATACCGAGGAAGAATATAACTAACCCATTTATTTTATCAAATGAAGATATCATTAACTTACCAATTTTTCAATCGATACATTATTAAATTTCCGTTAATTCTATTAGCATATCATTTAAGTTTTCAAAAAAAGATCCAATGATAAACATTTTATTTTCCAGTTACTCATATACTTTAGTATTCCACTTGTAAATTTCCCAGATGACCTATAACATTCAAATCCAAAAATAATATATTCTTGGTTAATATATTATTTTAAACATCACCAAAATAATAAATATATTTTATTTCAAAAATTCCCAATAAAAATATTATTCTATCTATTCCCAAAGAGTATTCCCTCATTAAAAACAGATACCCAAATTAAATATTAATCATTATATATTTATTAACCCCTGGATAATAAATATAAATAATTAATAATTTAATAATACACGATTTCAATTAAATATTAATTAATATATATTTATTAAACCTCATTAATAAAATATATATTAATAATATTTAATACTAAATAAATATAAAAAAAAAAAGTATTTAAATTTACTTTGCATAAAATAAGTTTTTCTTTTTAAAAAAAAGAAAACTTTAAATAAAATTAATGGGGAGACCACTGCGGGGCCCACCTCCCATCAAGGGAGAGGTGGGAAGCTCCCCACAACAAGATCATGATTTTCCCAAATACCCAATAACTTTAAGTAGGCAAGATTTGCTCAACCACAAAACATATTTGGCTACCTAAGATGGATTTACTCCCATTTATCCACTCCATTTAAACAATCTTGACCCAAAACAACCAATATTCTCAAAACTAAAACTTAATTCTAAGAACATTCATGGATTTTTATAAACCAGAATTTCATGAAGAACAACTAAACACATTTTTTTTTTTTTTGATTTTAACAACGAAATAAAAAGGTAAACAAGAATCCTACCTCTTTTAGCATTCCTGGCAAGATTTTTGAAGAAGAGCCCAACTTGGAGCTGTAGAAAATCCTTCCTTTTCTCCAAAATCCCCAATTTGCTCCATCCAAAAATAATTTTTCCCCCAAAAAAAAAATCAACCACCCTAAAAATATTTTCCAACCTAGGTTAAATGGAATAAAATTTGACCTAATCCCCTAATTTCGAATTTAAGCACTTTTTAAATAAAAGAAATGAAAAATCATTCTTTTCAACTATTCGAATAATCTAACTTACTTTTCTAATTAAAATTAAAATGCTTCTCTCTTATTTAATTTTAATTTTCTCAATATTAACAAAGCTAACATTTATATTTCGCAATACTGATGAGGGTAAAATATTTTAATTTAATTAAATTCCCAAAATCAATCTTTCACACTTTATCATATATATATATATATATAAACTAAACTTGCTTTTCTAATAAAAATCGATTTTCTTAAATAATTAAAATTAAACTTTCTATTCCAAAAGCAAAAAAAAGAATTAAATTATTTCTATTTCGAATAACTTTAAATCTTCCCTTTTCAAAATGCATAAACTAAATAAATTCACGATTTTAAATTAACCATTAAATTAAACTTGCTACAAACATAAATAGAGCGATCTTTTTAATTAATGATTAATCACATAAAGAAACCTATTTATTTAAATTCCTCAATTACTAATGTGTAAATTAACACATTAAATCAAATTAAATACTTAGGATAAAATACTCAATTTTTACCACACGCAAGGCACGCAACCCAAGAAAGCCAACCAGATACATGACCTACAAACCCAAACGAAAAGGGAAACTGATGGACCATAGGTGACACTCACTTGAGCATGACTAGGGTAAAATGAGGCTTTTACAACCACCTAACCCAAATTCTAAGGGCGAAAGAGGTATACTCAACCCTGCAAATCTAGGTGAAGACAAAACTGGCACCACGACGGTACTGTACCTGCAATCTCCTGCAACCAAGAGTCACACAAGCATACATATATATATATATATATATATATATATATATATAATGAAGGTGTTAGCTTGAGATGAATAACAAGAATCAGGGAACAATTAAACTTACATAAGAATCGATGTGAAAGCAGATTAACAAGTACGCACAATAATCATAATACCTGACTACAACATTACATCACAGTAAATCAACCATTCAAGAATGCCACATAAAAAGTCAAGAAAGGTCAAATTGGTTTTACAAAGCTGACTAGGGTAGGGGCACTACAATAAGAGACAACCTATGGTTATACTAAGTTGGCATCAAGATGAAGATCTAGATGGAGATCAAGTGAAGATTCATGGACAATGGTTCATATTTTTTATTCAAACCGGTATTGATTTTTCCAACCAATATTTGGTTATTTTTGTGATGAGTTACTTACACCAACTACTTTGTGGTAATTTTTGTGATGAGTTATGATCACATGTCTAGATACACTGCACCTAGGAAATTGTGTTTTGATTTCCTTGGACCGACATAAGATTTGAATGTCTATTTAAAGACATCTTACTAAATCATTTAAGAGAGATGTTATGTAACTGATGATATGCATGAAGAGAAAATTTTTTTTTTGAAGAGAGATAAGTATTACGATGAAGAGTGTGTTGAAGAGCAGTGTTGAATGTAATTAGAAGGATCTGATCAAGCAAGTATTGTGCTACTTAGACCAGATCAAACATTTCTTGTTGTTTTCTAACCATTATAACTAAATCAATTCCCTTAACCAGGTAAGCTCTAGCAAGCTTCAATGTACAAATAATCTAACAAGGTGATTCATTAGTTTGGATTCTTAAATCCTCTAGCAAGGTTACTCCTAACAGGGTACTACCTTTAATAGGGTACAAGCTTCTAATCAAGCTTTGAGATCTCTAACAAGATTCGCTCCTAGCAGAGCACTTTGTAGACCTTAATTGATCAGTTATCTATTACTGCAGATATTTAACATGTGAGTTCCATCTCATCGTGGCTTTTACCTATTTGGGTTTTACACATATAAACACTTGTGTTATGGTGGATGCTTTACTTTTTGTGAATGTTGTTATATCATTTTTTATTGTGTACATTATGTTTAAAAGATTTGTTAAGTTCATCTATCTATTAGTGTTTGAAGTAGTGTTTTATTTGGTGTCACTAATTCACCCCCCCTCTCAGTGCTTTTCAAGTCCATCAATTGGTATCAGAGTAAAACTTCTTTGAAGCCTAACTGCTTAGAAGGAAGCCTTGAAACCACCATGTGGGACATGAGCTATCATGAGATGGCTAGAGAGCTAGAAGCTAGCAAAAATAAACTTGAATCCCTTAGGGTCAAACTAAAAGCTTCTCAAGTCAAGAGGAGAGAGCTAACTGAACAACTATTAAAGACATCTGATAATAGTTCTTTAGATGAAGCCAATATTGATGCTTTAGTAGAGGAAGTTCAAAAGTTTAGTAGTGAGAAACTGAATCTAAGGAGAGAGAAAGAAGGTCTCACTATCCGCATGAGTCAAGAATTGGAAGCCATAAGAGCTGCTAAAGATCTTATCAAGGAAAGAAATCAAGTGATTACAAAGATAAAATGAGAAAAGGAGACTATGCATGGGAATTTCATTATTGAAAGAGAAGAAGAGGAGAACCTACAGCTAGACCTTAAGCTTTCATCATCTCTGAAAGAGAACCTGTGTTGGGAATATGTGCCTCAAATTAACTTGATCTATGTTTAGGCTAATTAGAGTAACCTATCCCATTTGAATAGCTATTGATGAGATTCTTGCCAATGGGCCGATGGAATCTTCTTCTTGTGATCGGTTAATAGGTGATCAAGTTCAAGATGATCCAATGGTTATCGCTATACCACGATGGGAAGATGATCATCAGTTAATCCTTGTGCCTTGGTGACAAAGCATGTGCAAAAAGAAGCAAGTTAAAGACCATGCAGGTTGAAGGTGAATAAACGGTTGTCGCTATACTGCATAATAGAGATGCACAAATGTTATCGATCACGGCTTGGTGACCAAGTGATGGGGCCCGACAAAAGAGAAACTCAGACAGGTTAATGGGTGAGCAAGTCCGTGATGATCAGATGATTGTTGCTATACTGCTATGGAAAGATGCATGAAGTTTAGCCTCTATGACTTGGTGACCAAGGTGGGGCCTGACAAAGAAGAGATTCATTCCAAGTAGTTTGTGAGGCTGTGCTAAGGTGGTAGGGCAGGGACCCCAGAGCCAATCAGGGGGTGCCATGTGGCAGAGCGCAAAAAGAGAGATTGAGCAGATCATGGAAGATTGAATGATTGGGATAGTTGTTTGGTTGTCTTGTTGATGACCCAATGGAATTGCCTTCAGTGATCAGAGTATCATCAAAAGATCAAAGAAATGCATTTGTGGTTTTTCCAATGAGAGATGGAGTAGAGACTCACTACGGGTGTGTGCTCAAACTGGAGTCCAAAAGATAAACACTTGGACATTGAAGATGGCCTTGTCGGTGTATATGAATATGAACTGACCTGACTTCATGGTGCATATGGGATATTATGTTTCTCATGAATGTAGATCGACACAAATGGTTAGACTTCAAACCATTGGTGTAGTTGCTCAGATGAACTGTCGACAATTTGGTATATGAAGCCATTGGATAACTATGGTGTTGTAACTAATAGTGTGAGTTGATTGTAGTGTCCAATTCATGAGAATTTGAGAATGAATACTTGTAGTTGCAAACTAAAACTTTATTGTAAATTAATTTACTGGAATAAAGTGTTTCAATTGTTGGTGGTGGGTTTTTTTCCTAAAAGGATTTTCCCACGTAATGCTTGGTGTTTTGTCTCTGTGTTGATTTTATGTTTTTTTTCTATGTTATTCTTAACATTTTGTAAAAGTTTTAAACTGCATTCTTGCATGATCTTCCATGTTAATTGACATTAGGAAGGTGTTTTCGCACTGTGCTTTCCTTACAAGTGGTATCAGAGCTTGGCCCATTTTGTTATCCTTGTTGGGTAGGGTTAGTTTTTTGTGTCATTTTGTTTCATTGGGAGTCTTGTAGAGTGTCTACTTGTTTGTTTTACAGGTTAAGATGGTGAGCACCTCAGGGAGCATAGACATGGAGAATTTTAATGGTTCCAATTTTGAACTATGGAAACTCAAGATGGAAGACTTGTTGGTCGACCAAGACCTTTGGATTTCTATGTCTATGTAGAAACCTATAGGCATGAAGCAAGAGGATTGGGAATAAGCTGACTAGAAGGCAAGGGGTCTAATCAGGCTATGTCTTGTTGATTCTATTCTATTAAACATCCATGAAGAGAAAACTGCACATCTTCTCTAGAATAAGTTAGGAGATATTTATCAAGGCAAGTCCTTGGTGAATAAAATTTTCTTGAGGAAGAAGTTGTAATCTTTGAAGATGGATGCAATAACACCATTGGTAGATGACTTGAATGCATTCAACATGGTTCTTGCATAGTTAACTTCTATTAGTGTGTCCATTCATGAAGAATAACATTGCATGTTATTGTTATGTTCATTGCTTGACTCTTAGGATCACTTAGTGATGGCTATCAGTAGTACTACGATCTAGTTCAAGATGGATACTGTGGTTAATACTCTTTTGTCAAAAGAAATGAGAAAGAAGTCTTCTAAGATGACAAAAGATGCACTCTCTATTCGAGGCAGACTGAAGGACAAAGATAAGAAGAAAGGAAAGAAGTCCAAGTCCAAGTCTCAGGAGAGATCAAAATCTTCAGGCAACGAGTCAAAGGTGAAGTGTTGGAATTGTGGGAAAAAAGGGCATATCCAAAAGGATTGCAAGGAGAAAAAGAAGAAGTATTTTGACACTGAATCTTCCCAAAGTGATGCAGATGCATTTGTAGCAACCTTGGTAGTGCCTACCTCAGATGACACATGGTTAATATATTTTGGTGCATCTTTTCACATGACCTCCCACAAGGAGGGGTTCTCAAAGTATGAACCATATGCTGGTGGAAAGGTATACTTGGCTAGTGATTCTACAATGGAGATTGTAGGGAGAGGCAGAATTAAAATTCAATTCCCAGATGGTAGAGTGAAGGGGATCAATGGAGTTCTTCATATACCTGGTCTAGCAAGAAACCTTCTCTTTGTAAGTAAACTTAATGATGCTAGAGTACAAGTTACATTTGTATCTGGTGGTTGCAAGATGACTAGGGGCTCCATTATATTGGCAAAGGGTGATTGCATTGGTACACTGTATAATTTAAATTCTGAACCTATATGTTGTAATGAAACCTCTGAAAAGTTCATTAAGACAATTGTAATGATGCATAATGTTAATTCATTGGAAGCTTTACTTCCTGCTGAGAAAACAATGCTCTGGCATAATATGTTAGGCCACATAAGTGAAAAAGTTTTAAAAGCTTTGAAGAATAAGAATCTAGTTGAAGGTCTAGATGATTGTAGTTTTGAGTTCGATTTCTGCAAACACTGCATACATGGAAAACATAACCATGTTTAGATTTATTCGAGATCTCATAAATCTTCTTACATTCTAGATTATGTTCACTCTGATGTGTTTGGTCTAGTGGATGTTCCTTCTCTGTCTAAGTCTAAGTACTATGTATCTTTTGTAGATGATTATTCAAGAATTGCATTTGTGTACTTTCTTAAAAGTAAATCAGAAGTGTTTAGTCAGTTTAAGGAGTTTAAGAACCTTGTTGAAAATCGGACTGGGAGAAGGATTAAATGTTTAAGAATAGACAATGGTGGTGAATACTGTAGTGCAAATTTTGACAAGTACTATTTTGATCATGGAATTAAGAGACATAAGACCGTACCTTACACTCCATAGCAAAATAGAGTTACTGAAAGGTTGAATCAGTCTTTAATGGAGAAAGCAAGAAGCATGTTGAGCAGAGCTAGGCTGGAACAAAAATTCTGGGCTGAAGCAATTTCTATAGTGTGTTACCTACTGAATCACTCTCCTACTTTAGCATCGATTGACAAAACACCTATGGAAGCATGGTTTGGTAAGAAACCCTCTTTAAGTCACCTTCATATTTTTGGTGCAAAGGCATATGCTCATGTGCCTGATATTAATTGATCTAAGATGGATAACAAAGCTATAAAATGTATCTTCATTGGCTATGGAGTTGGTGTGAAAGGATACAAACTTTGGAATTCAGTGACTAACAAGGTTATGTACAATAGAAGTGTGATTTTTCATGAGCTGAAACCTATGTCACTAGATCACAACATAGGAAAGCAAGGAGAAGCTGAGGTTGAAACTCCTCTAGCTAAGGAAGAATCTCTAGCGATACCTGAAGATGAGGAGAGTTCAAGCAGTTCAAGTAGTTCTGAAGAAGAACATGATGATGAGCCTCCTGTTGAACCTAAAGAAGCCTCAACACCAAAGTTGAGAAGATCTACTCGAGAGAGGTGGCAACCTGATAGGTATACACCTAATAATTACAACCACTCTATGTTGAATGTTAATTGTGCTTATGCTTTACTTTTAGATACTGATGAGCCTAGGAATGTCAAAGAAGCTATTAAGATGCCTGATTTAGATTCCTGGTTGAAAGCCATGAATGATGAAATGTCATCATTGGATAAAAATAGAACTTGGGATTTGGTGTCATTGCCTAAAGGTAGAAATAATATACGTTGCAAGTGGGTATTCAAAAATAAGTATGGTCCAAATGGCAGCATTGACAATTACAAAGCAAGATTGGTTGCAAAGGGGTATTCTCAAAAGGAAGGTATTGACTATGGAGAGATCTTTTCTCCTATGGCTAAGCTAACATCTATCAGATTTGTCTTGTCACTTGTAGCAACATATGATTGGGAGATTGAGCAGATTGATGTGAAGACAACATTTTTTCATGGTGATCTTGAAGAAGAGATTTATATGTCTCAACTTGAGCACTTTGTAGAAAAAGGTAAAGAACATTTGGTATGCAGACTCAAGAAGTCTCTGTATAGTTTGAAACAGTCTCCCAGAATGAGATATCAAAAGTATGATACATTTGTTTTGTCCTTGGGATTTGTGAGATCAAAAGTTTATCATTGTGTTTACTATAAAACTGAAGGTGATAGGATTCTTATCATAGCTTTGTATGTAGACGACATGTTTTTCATAGGAAATACAAAAGGTATGATCTCAGATTTAAAATCTCAGTTATCTATGAAATTTTAAATGAAGGACTTAGGAGCAGCAAATTACATTCCAGGAATGGAGATCAAAAGGGATAGATCTATAAGGAAACTTTGGCTTAGCTAGAGAAAGTATATAACCAATGTTCTTGACAGGTTTCATATGTCTGACTGTAAATCACATGTTGTTCCCATCTTGCAGGGAACTAAGTTGTCTATGCTTGACAGTCTGAAATCTCCAAAAGAGATTGCTGACATGAAGAACATCCCTTATGCAAGTGCTATTGGCAGCTTGATGTATGCTATGGTCTATACAAGACCATACATTTCCCAACTAGTGGGAGTACTTAGCAGGCTTATGTCAAATCCAGGAAGGCCACAGTGGGATGCTATAAAGAGGGTGTTTAGATATCTGAAGGGAACTTCATATTTTGCTTTGTGCTATCATGATCATTCTGATGATTCAAAGAAAACTCTTAGTGTATGTGGTTTTGTGGATTCTTATTGGGCAGGAGACATAGACAGCAGAAGATCCACTAGTGGATATGTTTTTGTCATGAATGGTGGAGCAATTAGTTGGATGAGCAAGCGGCAATCTGTAGTCATTTTGTTCACTATAGAGGCAGAATACATGGCAGCCACACATGCTTGTAAAGAAGTTGTTTGGCTTAGGCATTTGAGTTCAGATATTGGTTTTGATGCAGGGAAAGTTGAAATTTGGAGTGATAGTCAAAGTGCCATATGTTTGGTAAAGAATCCTACATTCCATGCCAGATCAAAGCATATTGATGTTCAATATCACTTTGTTCATGACATGGTGGAAGATGGAAAAGTTTATCTTTACAAGGTAGACACTCTAGAAAATGTTGCAGACGCCTTGAAGAAACCGGTGAGCACTCACAAGTTCAGGTGGTGTTCTAATTCTATGGGTCTTGATACCCATGATTCTCAGTAACGTCTGAAATGGGAATTGGTCTAGTGAATTCCTCATTAAGTGGGAGTTTGTTGGAAATATGTGCCTGGAATTAACTTGACCCATGTTCAAACTAATTAGAGTAACCTATCCCATTTGAAAAAATGTCAATGAGATTCTTGTCGATGGGCCGATGGAATCTTCTTCTTGTGATTGGTTAACAGGTGATCAAGTCCGAGATGATCCAACGGTTGTTGCTATACCGCAATGGGAAGATGATTGCTAGTTAATCCTTGTGCCTTGGCAACAAAGCACATGCAAAAAGAAGCAAGTTAAATACCATGCAGGTTGAAGGTGAATCAATGGCTATTGCTATACCACATGATGGAGATGCATGAATGTTATCTATCACGGCTTAGCGACCAAGTGGTGGGGCCCGACAAAAGAGCAACTCAGATGGGTTAATGAGTGAGAAAGTCCGAGATGATCAAATGATTGTTGCTATACCGCTATGGAAAGATGTAGAAAGTTTATCCTCTGTGATTTGACAACAATGGTGGGACCTGACAGGAGAGAAACTTGAATGAGTTAACTAGTGAGCAAGTCAGGGATGATCAGATGATTGTCGTTATACCGCTATGGTAAGATGCATGAAGTTTATCCTCTATGACTTGGTGACCAAGGTGGGGCCCAACAAAGAAGAGCTTCATTTCGAGCGGTTTGTGAGGTCGTGCTAAGGTGGCAGGGAAGGGACCCCAGAGCCAATCAGAGGGTGCCACGTGGAAGAGTGCAAAAAGAGAGATCGAGCAGATCAAGGAAGATCGGACAATTGAGATAGCTATTTGGTTGTCTTGCTGATGACTCGATGGAATTTCCTTCGGTGATCGGAGTATCATCAAAAGATTGAAGCAATACATTTTGCGATTTTTTCGATGGCCGATGGAGTAGAGACTGACTATAGGTGTGCGCTTTAACCGAAGTCCAAAAAGATAAACACTTGGACTTTGAAGATGCTCTTCTCGGTGTATATGAATACAAACTGACTTGACTTCGTGGTGCATGTGGGATATTATGTTTCTCATGAATGCAAACTGATGCAGACGGTTAGACTTCAAACCATTGGTGCAGTTGCTCAAATGAACTGTTGACAATTTGGTATATGAAGCCATTGGATAACTATGGTGTTGTAACTGATAGTGCGAGTCGATTGTAGTGTCTAGTTCGTGAGAATTTGAGAACGAATACGTGTAGTTGCAAACTGAAACTTTATTGTAAATTCATTCACTGGAATAAAGTGTTTCAACTGTTGGTGGTGGGTTTTTTCCCGAAAGGGTTTTCCCACGTAATGCTTGGTGTTCTATCTCTGTGTTGATTCTATGTATTTTGTCTATGTTATTCTTAACATTTTGTAAAAGTTTTAAACTGCATTCTTGCATGATCTTCCCTGTTAATTGACATTAGGAAGGTGTTTCCACACTGTACTTTCCTTACAACCTATCTAACCATAATGAAGATCTCATCAAACAACTTACCGAAGCCAATAAGAAATTACAGAAATTCATCAAAAGTTCTACCATGTTCGAAGAATAGATTCAATCACAAAGAATGAAGGGTGATATCTCTGGACTTGGTTTTCATACAACTGAAAAAGGTGAATCCTCTGGTACTAAGAACAAATCTTCTCCTAAGATTAAAAATTGTACTAGTTAGAAGGTCTTTAAAACTGTCTACTTTGTTTGCCATAAACTTGGTCACACTGCAAATGTTTGTAGAAACAAACCAAACAGAAATGTAAGTTACAATACTAATGCTAGGTATGTGTCCAAGAAATTTTAAGGTCATTGCTTCACATGTGGAATGTATGGACATAAATATTTTGAGTGTAGATATGGAGAAAACAACCCTATGCCACACATACATCCAAGACCAAATGGTAAGCAGATGAGGAACTTTGATAACCGGGTAAACCTGAACTGGCAAAGATCCTATGACAACCAGTTTATTCCATTCAAGATGGAAAAGGTAACAAATATTTGTTTCCACCTTCTATAATAACTTTGGTCATGTGGCTATGAACTGCAGATGAAGAATAGGAAGATAAAATGCAAGACCTTGGAGATCATCTGGTATGGCCTGTTATCACTATAACAAACTGGGGCACTTTGCAAAATTCTGTAGATCCAGAAATAACAAACTGGTCAACTCTTCCAAGGATCAGAAAGGAAAGCAGAAAGTTGATATTGAAGAAACCATAGAGGATATGAATCGGATTTGGAAGAAGAAAAGTGATGACTCACTTGGAGAAGAAACTGTTCCGTCACCCAGTGAAAAGAACCTTGCACCGGTGACTTAAGCCTTTTTAATATGGCTAAGGGGAGCTTAATGGTAAAACATCTCCAGACCCCTTGTGAAAAATGAGCGGGAAAGAATTTTGAAACATGAAATTTTGGTAACTTTTTGTTAACATGTTATCAACCAGTTTTCCACTTGAGCGGTGAAATTAAGGTTTGCGACCCTAACAGGCGAGCATTTATTGCAGTAGTTAAAAAGGATAAAAGCAAGTTTTACTTTGTCATTTTTATCCTAACTCATTCGAGAAAGAAATTTGAAGCGATTGCAGAGCTGAGTAAGATTGTCTTATTGTTAATTGTCAAATTGTTTTGTGATTTGAGAAATTAAGCTAAATTGAAGGTTGCAGAAAGTCAAAATGGTGTACACTTGGGCATTTCAACCGGTAAATGGGGAAATGTTCGCGAAACAAGGTATTTCTTTGAACATATTGTTTCGAATCTTGTATGTATAGAATGGCATCTTCTTCAAAGTCTGTAGAGAGGTTGATAATCACTTAAATGCCTATGGAATCTCTAAAGGCAGAAGAAATTGTGTCATATAATGCATTATCACAAGTTTCGAATAGAGTTGTGGTAAATGGCGATTTGTCTAGTTATATAGACTACAAGTTAGAAGATTTAGGATAACTATACATTTACACACAACTGAAATCACTTTGTGATAAGCATGGTAAAATTAAGACATAGTATGCTAGGGTTTTTATAATGCCTCTTATTTTCTTGAAGATTTCAAAGAAGCACATATCTGAAAATGTTTCAGTAGAGTTCATGGATAGAACATGTACTTAGAAAGGACTCACATAACTACCAAGGAAGCCATTCAGGCTGCGACTGGCTACTTTGCAACTAGTGAAGTACCTAAGCTAAGGAAAATTTCTAAGGATACTATCTTTGATATAATCAGTTCTATATCTGATAGCGTGCTTTTTCTATCAACAACATTAGGGACCCTGCAGTGAAATTAGCAGCAATGGTGATAGGCTACCAAGTATTTTGCTCCAATACACTTAACAGTGTTCCATCTGCACCAATCCACACAGCTCACATAATGATTTTGGATAATGCTAAGTATGATATATGTGAAGCTATCAGAAGACAACTATTTTTTAATTTAAAATCTATCAAGAAGGATAGTAGTCATAAATTCAAGTTTGGTCATCTTTTAGTCAATCTATTCTTTTACTTTCAGAATTTTCTACTAGGGATAGGAGACATTAAGTGGTCAAAGGACTTAGCAGTCTCAGCACAAATTAAGAACAACATCAAGGTGGTAAAAAATACTTTCCATGCTGCCATGAACAAGTATTTCAACGAGTTCTAGAAGAAAATGAGTATGAGAATAAGAATACCAGAAGAGGTGGTAAAGAACTTTGAGAAGGATATAATGTTCACCATTACCATAGAACTTTTTCTTATGCAAGCTATTGAGCAAAGAGAGGAAGAAATGGAAGACATAAGTTATGAATTAAACTACGATCTTCTAGTTGGCTATGTTTACACCTTATTGGCATCACCAATAGCCAAAGAGAAAAGAAAATTCGACATTGTGGCAGTCCAAAATGAAGCTGCACAAACTAATACTGCACCTAGGAAAAGTGCAAAAGGAAATAATAAAAAGTCTGATAAAGAATCTCCAACAAAGAGTACTAGGGTTACCAGGAGTGTCCTAACCAAAAAAGAACTTGAACCCAAGGTATATATTAAGAAAGAGACAAAGAAGAGACACAAAAAATTAATTTTGCAGCCACAATCTGAGGGAATGGATTTTGATGAAGAACCAAAGAAAGAAAAAACAACCAGAAAAATATCCTAGGAGGTAAAGGTAGTTCCAAAGGCAACTACACCTATTGATATAGTTGCTTACAAACCGCATACCCATTTTGAAAGAACAATGAAGACACTAAGGAGGAATAGGTTTGACAATGTCAAATAATATTTTGATTCCTTCACTGAAGATGAGAAAGAACAAATGATTCAACAGGTAATCACTCATTTGTGTCATTATCGTATATTTCCACATTATTTGGAAAAGATTATTTCAATCTCTTTGTATAATATTGTTTTATATAAATGGGAGGATGCTATAAAATTGGAAAAAGAAATTATTGATGAAATATTTGTACAATATTTTCCCAATTTATCTACGGATGGAATTCATGCTTTAGTTGATCAGTGCAAAGCACATTTTGCTTTTAAAGAAAGAAGATTGAAGCTTCTTAATGGTGAAAGGGCAATTATTGAAACTCAGACACATCAGATAGCCCGTGCAATAAAAAAGATGGAAGAACTCATCCATTCTTATAAGAATAAGGATAAAGAACAGATAGCTCACGATGTTAATAGACCAGAAATAGATGAAGAGGAGGTTATTCAACCTGATGAGGTATATCCACTCAAAAAGAAGGATGATTCCATTATTCTTGTTGATGATAATGTTCATAACATAGTGGACCTATCAGGAGATGACACTGTACTAGATATGGAGCCCCCAACAATCACTGATGTATAGGTTACACTAGCTGAGAAACCAGCTACTCAACTAAAAGTGGACAATCCACTAACAATAGAATAACTAGAGAAACCCCAATCTCCACTGGTCATTCAAGAAATTCATAAGGAGACTACTGAAAATATTGCCGCTCAGTTACCAAAAAAGACAATACAGAAAAATACAAAGAAAGCTATCATTAAAGTTGTATCCCCTGAACTGGCAAAGCAGAAACAACTTGAAGATGATGATGATGATTATTTAAGTATTTTAGAACATATTGATATGAACACTTTGAGTGCATCAGAAGTGATGAATATTTCTACTACTATGCAATCTAGAGCGCATAAGAAGAGACTTAAAGAGAAAAGGGTTGAAGCAAAGACAATTCATAATTTAGTAGAAATTTTGTCTGGTCTACTACCAGAAACATCTATAGCACATCTTTCTACACCAATTAGCAAACTTGTTCAGTTAGTTGCAGATGCATCTGAAAAGAGCCACAAAAAGAAATATGGAAACAAACTGGCAAAGAATATTGAAAGTGGTAAAATGGCTCTATCTCACAATAAAAGTCTATTGAGAAAAACTATTGAAATAGGAGGAAAGTATCTTGCCTCTACCTCCAATGTCACCTTCATTTATTCTGACATTCCAAAAAGTCAAATTGAAATAGAGCAAGAAATGGAAAGGATATGCAAGGCCTATGTCCCACTCTAGGACTCCATACATTCCTTCAACAAGTCTATAGATGATTTGCATAACAAACTGGATAGCTATGATAATGAGAAGGCAAAGAGAATCCAATCTCTAAAAGAACTCAAGAGTCTTCTCACATTGCAAGTAGACATATTATAGAGAGCTTACTCCAATGCAGAAGCTATTCTTGCAACTCCTGAAACCTGCACACTGGACTGAATGGAAGAATTCCATTCTCAACTGACGTCTACATTCGAGTATACAGCACACATATTGGAATCATGGGAAAACACTTTGTCAAAGATGAAGAAGATTTTCAATGCTATTTTTATGAGATTAGCTAATGCATGAACTTTTTTTTAAGTTATTGTTATATATGCTCAACACTTTGATACAAATTTTCTATATATATATATATATATATATATATATATGTATATATTTTACCTTTTCAATTTGGCATTGTTGTCAAAGGGGGAGTAGAAATATGTATGTGTGTTTCTTAAATATTTGTATTTATGCATGCATTAAGGGGGAGTATGAGTATATGCGTAAATTTGTTATGTATGCACACTTAGGGGTATTACCGTAAAAGAATTTAAGTGTTGCAATCAATTCAAAAGGGGGTGATTGTTGGCTTGATGATTATTGTAATGAATTCATCACTTGTTATCACTGATGAAACACTCTCACACACACACATATGATTATATCGACTACCGGTGTAACTTCAATTGTTTACACTATTAACTAGTATGTTCGAGATTTATCTCTAATTGGTACTTTGTGTCAACCAATAGGTGCGTAAGAGACAACTCGTGGTTATACTAAGTCGGCATCAAGATAAAGATCCAGATGGAGATCAAGTGAAGATTCATGGACAATGGTTCATATGTTTTATTCAAACCGGTATTTGGTTATTTCTATGATGAGTTACCTGCACCGACTACTTGGCGGTAATTTTTGTGATGAGTTATGATCACATGTCTAGATACACTACACCTAGGAAATTGTGTTTTGATTTCCTTGGACCGACATAAGATTTGAATGTCTATTTAAAGACATCTTAGTGAATCATTTAAGAGAGAGATGTTATGTAACTAATGATATGCATGAAGAGGAAAATTTTTTGTTGAAGAGCGATAAGTGTTACGATGAAGTGTGTTGAAGAGCGGTGTTGAATGTACTTAGAAGGATCTGATCAAGAAAGTATTGTGCTACTCAGAATAGATCAAACCTCTCTTGTTGTTTTCTAACTGTTAGGATTCCCAAAGATACTAAGAGGGGGGGGTGAATCAGTATCTAACCAATTAATGGATTTTCTAAACTTATTAAATGAATTGCATGCCAAAACAGTGTATCGGTAAACCAAAAATAATGCAGTAAATAAGATCAGTAAACACAACATAGAAAGCACACCATAAAACAATATTTTTAATGAGGAAACCTAGTGTGGAAAAAACCTCGATGGGATTTTTGACCCACAATATTCACCCACTAGCCAATAAGTGAATATTACTTACAAATGTGGTGCCTATACATGCAAGAAGGCTCACTGCCTAGAGCTCACTACTCAAATACAAAAAGGGAAGTCTCACTGACTTACAAAAATGGATTATGTAAATCCAATATGATGTACTACTTCGGTTCACCATCTACTATGCTAGGTTCAGTACCGGTTTAAGTGCATACAATTTCCATAAACCTTATTCCAAAAGTCTTACCAAAACTGTCAAAACTGTGTTACCAAAATTGTGTGCTCCAAAACTATGTGCTCCCTCTGAGTAGATGATCTCTTTTGTCTTACTCCTTTTTCTCATCCTCTACTACTCCCCCTTTGGCATCAATGACAAAGGTTGTCATTCAATTTCAATTGAGTGTAGTTCCTATCTTGATCCCTATAACTGGTGGGTTACAATCTGATAAAGATCTGTTAAAGCAAAATTTAAGTTGTTGTAGAATCTCTCACTATCCTTTAGTGCTGCTTCAGTCCTCTGGATTGTACCGGTGAGTATGTGCATTTTCTCTTTCGATGTCTTAAGTCCTAGAACAAGAGCCTCAGAAATCTCTTTTCTCAAAGAGATGAGGATATCTAGTTTAGGACCTAGTCTGCATTTTAGTTCCTTTGCTTTAAACTTTAATCTCTCCTTATCTTTTTCAAGTTTTTCAATTTTCTCTTCATAGTCAGTAATTTCCTGTTCTACTACCGATAATGAATCTGATGAACCTATTAAATTGTCAGCAATATTATTGATTTCCTTCTGTTCTTTGCTGATCTCAGTGTATATGTCCTTTGTCAAAATGTTTGTCTTGCATGTATCTCTGTACAATTTCTTGAAGTCCAAAATTGTCTTGCCTAGTACTGGTAATAATGTATCTATATGTTCCTTATTCTTCTTTTTTGTCTCTTCAAATATTTTTTCCTTCTCTTTATTTATTTTCTCTTTGAAGGTCTCCTCATTGATCTGATCAATTGTTAGTAGATTGCCAGTTATGTACTTAGACAATGTGTCTAATTGGTTTAAAGAAACTTTGTTCTCTATGTTACACTTGGGTGCAATCATCTTCAAAATTGGTATGGTGTCATCAATTGCCTTATATGCAAGTGCATTGCAATCAGTTATTTTCTATGAGGCCCTACCCCGACCCATCCTATCTCTTCAGTTATTTTCATATTTGAACTATTATGGATGCTAGTTTTGACTCACTATGGATATAGAACTTTATATGGACCCACGATTTTTGGTAATATTGATATATATTTGATGCTCCATTTCTATGCCTTGTGGATTATAGAATATTATATGATTCTAGATTAGGGTAATATTGTGATGGTGTATGTTATTATCTAAATTTCAAGATTTGTTATAATGTTAGAAATATGTTTGCATATCTTGTAGATGGATCAAATTTTGAGGATTATGATGAATTGCTTTGATTTGTGACAAATCGTATTTTATAATGACAAGTCTTTGCAAATGAATGTATTGTATTCTAATTTTGTGTTTTATATTATATGAGGCTATTGGGAAGTACTAATGTTTAAATTGAGATGTGCAGGAAATTATCCATGTGACCATGGAAATATTATGGAGAATCGAGCCTAGGCCTATGTGCGTTAGTAAAACCAGGGGTTGTCTATTTGGAGAGACAACACCCCGTATGTATTGTATTTTATTCGTAAATGTAAAATGTTGCATGAATGTAAATTGTATTTATTGAATTGTTTAAATTATTTAAGGGACAATTGCCACATGTGTATTGTGATGTGGAATTATTTTGTAGTGTCACTTGACACCTATGTAGTATGTTGTGTTGGCAATTTGTCATGTCACCTTTTTGGAGAGTTTTATTTTTGTTAATTGTTATATCTCCTAATTATCCTTGAAGGAACCAAGAAATATAGGTTAGTGAGCCACAAGGAGGGTCAACTCAGAGTTGACCCGTAGGTTAACTTCAGGTGGACTTTCTGAGGGTCAAATCAACTCCTAGAGTCAATTTTAGAGTTTTTCTATTAGGCCTCATGGGGTACCTATGGGTGAAGGCCAAAATTGGCCATGTGTCTTTCCCTTAGGACTTGTTTAACCACCCAAAAAAGTGGTTTTCCCAAGATGGACGAATTCCATCTATAGGAGTGCCCTCCTTGGTAGGATAACCTTCTTGAAGGGAGTAATCCCTCTTCCCCATTCCATTTCCCTTCTCTAGGTACCTAGGTTAGGGAGTGTGTAAGACCTAGGGAAGACCAACCCAATGGGGAATCCCTCACTCTATCCAAGAGGTTGGAAGGAGTGAGAGAGGTCTTCTTAGGCTAAGAATGGAAGCTTAGTGAGCTAATCACCCACTCTCCATCCTTGGAGATATTTGGAGAAATTTTGAAGGAAAAACCAGTTTTAGGATAGTAGATTTGGGGGCTAAGGAATTGCAGAAAAAGATTAGAAGATTGGGTAGCCCTTCATCAAGCTTTCCCTTAGATTTCCCTTGGCAGGTCAAGGTTGGTGTTATTTTTCCCCTCTTATGTAAATGTAAAAATGAATAACTCTTTATTTGTGTGTTTCTTGTTTATTTCTGTTTTATGCAATGTTGTGTTTGGGGAGTGTTCAAGACCATCCTTTCCTTGGGAGGAAAGATTGGTCTTGGGGGTGGAAGGAGCTTGACAACCCTTAGGGTGAGAGGGTCTCATGTTGAGAGTGATCTCAAGGGTCTATCCATGAGACCCTTGCTGCTTTCTTTTGTGTTATTTCACTTGGGGTTCATAAGGGGGAGCAAATATGGCATGTTGCCTTTTTTGGGGGTCATAAGGGTGTAGGGATTAAGGATGAATTCTGGTTATGCATTCATGGGTGCCATGAGTTGGCTGTAAGTTTTGAATTAGTAGATTTCTCCCCTAGGGTACTTGGTCCACTTCCACCCTAATAAGGCATCACAGTTGGTGATGGAGTTTTCAGCTTGGGAAAGGGTGTCTCTGTTGTGTTATTTTGTTCCCCTTTGCTTGTTGTATTTCTTGGTTGTAACCCCATCTAGGTCTTGATTCTCCTAGCTTGGGGGTGGCTTCTAGTAAGCCTAGGCTGGGAGGTGAGCATCCCATGGTCACAGCCCTAAAATTTTACATGCAGGTGGCTTGGAAAAGAGACTAGGAGTTGCAGATTTGTTTGGTTGCAGATTTTTATTCAGATTCAGATTTCTATTTAAATGCAGAAAAGCAAAAAGAAAATGTAATTTTCTGATTTGTAGCAAAAAAAAAATGTATATGTAAATAAAGAGCTTTCGGTTGTTTTCTTTTATCCTCTATATAAAGATTGGGAATGAAAAGACTGGTTAGTTTATTCACCCATTTTATATATGGGCCATTGTAAATTAATAATCTATAAGCAATGTAATCTTTACTTAAAAATTTGATGCCTATTATGTTGCTGTAGACTACATCTAAATCTTGTCTCAAAAAAAAGGGGTCTGTTAACTTGTTTATTTACTACATTATTAAAGAAAAAAGAAAGGAATGCATTAGGTTTCTTTATTTACTTGCATAGTTTAAATTACTGTTATTTTATTGTTTAGACATAGTTGGAAGGGATCTAGTATTTTTACATTGCTGAAGGAAGCATGATGTATGACTGTTTAAAAAAAAAAAAAAAAAAAAAGAAAGGGAAGAAAAATAAGGTTTATTCATAATGATGTTAAAAGACTAAGATCAGAATATTTAGATGTTAGAATCTCAAAACAATATAAGGGTTTCCAGCCCTATTGTCTTAACATTTATTTGACTATATCTGTAAATATATATACACTTATATACATATAGATATATATATAAATTCCTTTATGTGTTTATTCCTGCAACAAAAAGAGAAGGAAACACATTTTGTCCTTGTGTATTCCTGTTACAACAAAAATATATAAAAGATTACATGGTGTTGTGTTAAAAATAATTCGAACAAACTTCCTAACCCTATCAGGCATATATATATATACCCCTGCATCTAAATCATACTCAATGGATACCCTTTAAAAAAAAAAGGGGTATATGTACGCATTCTGGTCATAGCAGTGAATATATATATATATATATATATATATACATATGGAAATATATTTATATATGTATATATAAAAATACACACACACACATATATATATATATATATAAATGTATACTTTATAAAAAAAAAAAAGAGAACGAAATATTAAAATATTTAAAAAAAAAAATGTAGGAAATCATGGGCACCGAGCCGTAGGCCACTGTGTGATAACACAGTGGATGGCCCACGGCCGAGCCACTGTGCTACACATAGTGGGTGGCGCCGAAGGGCACCGCACTATGTGTAACACAGTGGAGCGGTCACGGCCGCCACTATGCTACGCATAGTGAGCGGCACCCGCCACTGTGTGTATACACAGTGGGCGGCGGTTATGTCGTCCGCCACTGTGTGTGCACATAGTGGGCGAAACTTCCGCCACTGTGTGTACGCACAGTGGCACCTGGTGGGCGAAACTTCCGCCACTGTGTGTACGCACAGTGGCGCCTGGGAGAACCCTGCACCAATCTCTCCACCCTTCCCTCTTCGCAATCCCTCCACCGTGCCCTAATCCGTCGTACCTGCAATCTCACACTCCAAAAAAAAATTAAAAAAAAGGGGGTTTAATAATCCCTAACCCATTTCGGGTTAGGGCATAAAATGATAAGAATTTTTTTTTAAAAAAGGGGATAAATAGAAATGCAACCCTAACCCAATTTCGGGTTAGGGTTAGCATTTTATAAATAAAGGATTTTCTTATTTAAGGAAATTTTAAATTTGGGGATGGGAAATTTAAATAGGAGCTTTAAAATTTAGTTTTAATTAATACATAGGGTTATTTTAATTGAATTATTATATGTTTTTTTTTAAATTCCTTAGAAAATTTAAATTTTAATATAGTTAATTTAAAGGGGTATTAAAGCGAAAAGTTAATATATTTGGCAAACTATACCCCAAATCAAATTAATTTATTTAATTAGTCAATAGATCATCCTCAATTTAATTGTGGACATTAGGTTATATTGTAAATGGGGAAAAAAATTTAAAAAGGAGAAATTGTAAAATTCATTTCATGAACCTTAAGCCCTTGAGACTGATTTTGGCCGGATCGAAATAAAATCGTCAAAATTAAGGGTTTAGGGAAAATTAGAATTGACTTTAGCTTATTGTGGGTTTTAGTGGGAAAATGACATTATAGAAATTCAAACCCTCATCGGTTGGATTTTAATAATAAATTTGCATGAGCATCAATTAATTAATAGTATTATCATTATATGATTGGGAATGATTTAATACATTAAGATAACCAATTAACCCTTGTTTTTAATTAGAGACAACTTGATTTAGGTAATTGAGCTAGCCAACTAATCCGTGATACTAATTAATCTTCACTAAACAAGTCGCTCGCTCGAGTTGGTTAATTAACCCAACCCTAGTAAGTGAATTTATTTACATCCTAGATAAGACAAAACTCTAATAAAGCTATTATATTGTAGGTTATGTTGCGAGTTCATGATGTCAAAAAAAATTTGTTGTTCCATTTTTGTGCCGACATTTTCTTAATTGAATCAAGCAATACCTCTATTACATTAATTGGTTAGAATTCTATCAGTGAAGAACCAGATGATTGACCAACTATCTTAACAATCTGTAATCCATCAGTGTGAGGAACCTCTTTTCTTATGGTGACCTCTGGTAGGTCAGTTTGAGTCTATATTTCTACTAGCAAGGGTTTAGGTTTCTTAGTTGATGCTGGTGGCACAGTCTCTGTCTGAACCTTTAGCTCATCCTTCTTCTCTTCTGATTTCTCAGTATGTACCTCAGTCTATTTCTCAGAGCTTTCCACTGCCGATTTTTCTAATTGTGACTCTATGTTTTCTACTGGTTTCTCTGTGTTTACCTCTGAAATGTCTACAACCAGTATCTCAATAGATTTTTCATTACTATAAGTTGTCAGTTTCTTAGTAGATACATCAGTATGTACACTAGTGGTATCTACCTTTCCTGTGTCCAGGGGGTTAGTTGACTATTCAGTTTGTTGCTCAGCCCCAATTTCAATATTGCCAACTATGTCCTCAACATTTGTCTCAACTGTAATGTCTTCTACCAGTGGCTTAGTTGCCATATCTCCCTTCTCACTTGTCTCCTTATCAACCACAATGTTGACTTCCTATGTGTCAATATTCATTGTATACAACACCTCAGAATCAAGATTTGTGTCCTCATGTGTTGTCTCCATACTCTCTGTTGTCGGTGGTGTATCAACATTTATGACATTTGTAACCAGTGGAGTATCAGAAGGAGGTGGGGGTAAGTTATCTGTCACCTTTATACTTGGAGGACCACCTACCTTACCTTTACCCTTATCTTTGTCCTTTTGGTAGACTTAAAAATTTTTGGTCTCTTAAGCTCTTCTTATTTCTCTTTCTCAACAAAGAATATATCCCACTTGTCTACAGTTTCTTCTGATATCTCATTAACTCTACCAGCCATTACTGCTACATGCCAGTGACTGGTTGAAAATACTGTCCGGTTAGCCTCACTTATCAGTTCTTCAATTTCTTCTATTGAATTCACTGGGTGAACTGCAAGTAGTTTCTCTACCTTCATCTTTTTATCCAATTCAACAATTGCTGCTCTTCTTGCTTCTAGCCTTCTATACAACTCATTGGGTAAATCATCTACAACCTCAATCAAAAATTTCTTGTAGATATCCAAGTGTAGGATAACACTATTTTCTATGCTTTCCTTTTCATCACTATTAAAATTATCATACAACTTGCTAATGTTTGATAAGTCACCATTTTCAGTTATCTCATTCAAAAGGTTCTCGAGTGGAGGAACAACTTGTCTTTCTTTTCTTTTCTTTGGTGTTAACTTCTTTGCTAGAGGCCTAACTGCTTGTTGTTTCTGTCTGGTTCTCTTGGGTGTAGGAGAGGGTACCGGTGAGGGTTTTCTTTTTCTTTCTACCCTTTTGAATTCTGTCGATATTTCACTGTTAGAGGAGGTAGCAATCGGTGAAATATGTGTTTCCAATTGTAATCCTTCCAAGTCGCTCTCCTTAATACCAATTTTATTCAATATGTCTTCCTTGATTGCTTTTTCCTGCCTTGTTCCTTTTCTAACTATTTGTTCAGTTTTCTTTATTCTTTTAGGTGACTAAATGTTGCTTTCAATTGTTTCCACATTTCCAAATACTTTCTCTGTTGGTTCTTTAGGGGCTTCTAGAAGGGCTTTTGCATAAGTTTCTATTATGTTCTCATTAGCCTCATATCCCATCTTTGTAACCCAAACTATCCTCAGAACCACTGCTTCCATCCATATTTCATCTTTCTTTATCACAAAGCATATCTCCTTTTGATATTTATCAACTATAGATTGAGATAGCCTTATCCTAGTTTTCATCCTAGCATTTAATGCCTAAAAGTGTTCATTTATGTTCTTTTCTCTGTCATCTCCCAAATTGTTTAGCATGTCTAGAAGTTATTTTCCTATCGGTATGTCAAAACCAAAATCCTTTCTACCAATACCAGGTACTTCCTTGGTAATATATAACATCAAACATACAAGTAGGTTGCCAAATCTAAATGTACCCTTATTATCACCTTTGATCTTACTCAGATTATCTATCAATTCATCCTTCAACCATTCACACATGTCAATCTTTGCATTGTTGTTTACCATGTCATAGGCACATTTGATACATAAGATAGAAATAGAGTTTAATCTATTGGCATGTGTAGCCTTGTATCCAAGAATCATGCTGATGAACCTTACATTGATATCCTTTATGTTGTTTACTCTCAAGGATCTCTTGTCAAAGGTTGCACTGGTTAGGGTCATTACAATGTCATTTGAAACCCTTTTAGTCTTGTCAGGCCTGCTACTAGTGGAAGGTAAGCCTGTCACTTCCCTAACTGCCTCTTTTGTTATCTTGTGAATGGAATCCAACCAAAAGAAATCCCCATAAACTCAACTTAACACAATCCTTATAACATCCTTTAGAAAATCAGGGATACTAAGAATCTCCACAAAACCTAGGGTTTCAACTATCTTATGTTTCGGTTTCACATTTCCATTTACATCACAAATTATTGTTCTATACATGTTCATAATCTCTTCAGCTCCTAGTTCTTCAATATGACAATGTATGTAAATTCTAGGATCCTCGGCATAAGCAACTCCTTTGGGTATTTTTGAAAAATCTCCTAGGGTATCATCTTTCTTCATAATTTCAGGAATAATTTTAAATACGAGTATAGGGCGCTTAACAACTTTAATTTCAGTAGGGTTTGCAATGAATTTAGGTGCAGAGGAGGAAGCCATTGTTATAAATACCTTAATTTGCCTTTAGGTATGAGTGCTTGAATGATTTTCTTCACTTCTCACTGTGGATGCATTCGCTTGGTATTTTTGAGCTCTAAGGAAATTTAAATGCTCAGTGAATGAAAAAGAGTCAAAGCACTTTCTTTATAATGTCATTTCCTTCAACTACCACATTTAATGCTAGCTGGTTAAGTGAAACTTAACACATCTACCGGTAAAGAAGTAATTCAACTTCTCACCATCAACTGAGGGTAGATTAGCATGTTTTTCAATTAGTTGTCATACTCCCAAAAGGTTTCCTTTTAGTTAGATGAAGAATCTCCTATCAGTGGAGTGATACTTTGTTCTACCGGTGAAGGAATAGCCTCACTAATATTTTGATCTAACTTTCTAATCCATTGTATTGAAAATTCTTGTTTTATCTCTTCAACTTTCTCTTTACCTTTCAAACTGGGTCCTTTGTTATTTGTTGGTGATGCCTTACTTATACAAAATTTTGCAATATGTCCAATCTTGTTACAAGCATAACAAGTCACATTGTTTTTTTTGAATAGCTTTTCCATATCCTATGTCAGTATGTGTTCTGCATTGATTAGATAAGTGTCCAAATCTTCCACAAACATAAAATATTACATGCATTCTATAGTTTTATGAATTATGACCAACTTTGTTGCATTTAGAACATTGATCGGTGGGTGCATACTTGTTGCAGTTAAAGCATTTTCCATTGAATTTGTAGGCATTAGGTTGTCTTACCGATTTACTATGATCATGATTGTTTGTAGTACCGGAGCTTTCACCAACTTCAAAGCCAAGACCATTTGTATCTCCATTAGGTTTCTAATTTTTAACATGTCATCAAGTTCCTCTGAACTTTTCTTGAATTTTTCTTTGTGTTGATTTGTAGTAGCCAACTCATTTTCTAAGAAATCTTTTTGTCTCGTGAGTTCAATTTTATCATGCTCCAAGTGAATTATATTTGTCTTCAACATATCATTTTCATGACTGAGTCTTAGATTTTCATTTTCAGCATCATTGATTCTCCTAGCCAAGTCATCTTCATTCTTCTTTCGGTCTTCAATGTCTTTACAAAACCTCATAGTCATATCTTGCATTTCATTCCTCAAGGCCATGTTTTCCTGCTTGATCTTTCTTACAAGATCATTAAGAGTTTCTTTTTCATCATCATCACTCTGTATCTTCTCATGAAGTTATCTTCTTTTTTTCCTAGCAATAGTGAGATTTTCCTAAAGTCCTTGAATGATTTCCTATGCAACCTTCAAATCATCTTCAAGTTTCATATTTTTCAACTTTTCTACATCATAATCTGCAAGAGCTATTTCCAATTGTTTTCTCAAGTTTTCCATCTATACCAGTGTCAAAATCTTCCTCAAGTTGTTAGGCTTTTGAAAATAGAGAACCAGACTCTGATACCAATTGTTAGGATTCCCAAAGATACTGAGAGGTGGGGGGGTGGGAGGGGGGGTGAATCAGTATCTAACCGGTTAATGAATTTTCTAAACTTATTAAATGAATTGCATGCCAAAACAGTGTACCGGTAAACCAGAAATAATATAGTAAATAAGATTAGTAAACACAACATAGAAAGAACACCATAACACAATATTTTTAATGAGGAAACCTAGTGTGGGAAAAGCCTCGGTGGGATTTGTGACCCACAATATTCGCTCACTGGCCAATAAGTGAATATTACTTACAAATGTGGTGCTTGCACATGCAAGAAGGCTCACTGCCTAGATCTCATTGGTCAAATACAAAAAGAGAAGTCTCACTGACTTACATAAATGGATTATGTAAATCCAATATCATGTACTTCTTCGGTTCAACATCTGATATGCCAGGTTTAGTACTGGTTTAAGCTCATACAACTTCCATAAACCTTATTCCAAAATCTGCCTTAATATTCACATCTGCCTATTACATTCCATCTATGCTTTTATAAATGATTTACAAGATCTCATACTTATATGAGTCTTATTACAATTCACCTTGTCGGCTTTAGAAAATGATTTTACAATTAAATACAAAATATAGTAAACAAAATCCTGTCGGTTGGGGTGCCGATAAACATCTTTGCTGCTACTGCTGCTAGTGTTTGTGCCTATGCCACTACCTTAGGATTGTAAGGTTGCCATCAATGACAATACCTTCAATCACCTAAAATTTCTCATTGGAGTGTGCATTTTCCAACACTAACCATTACACCAAAATCAAATCCTTTAACTGGGTAAGCTCTAAAAATCTTCAATGTACAAATCCTCTAACAAGGTGATCCATTAGTTTAGATTCTTAAATCCTCCAGCAAGGTTACTCCTAACAAGGTACTACTTTTAACAAGGTACAAGGCTCTAATCAAGCTTTGGGATCTCTAACAAGATTCTCTCCTAGCAGAGCACTTTTTAGACCTTAACCGATCAGTTATCTATTACTGCAGATAGTTAACTTGTGAGTTCCATCTCACCATGGTTTTTACCTGTTTGTGTTTTCCATGTATAAACACTTGTGTTATGGTGGATGCTTTACTTTTTGTGAATTTTGTTATATCATCTTTGATTACACGCATTATGTTTAAAAGCTTTGTTAAGTTCATTTACCGATTAGTGTTTTAACTAGTGTTTTATTTGGTGTCACTAATTCACCCCTCCCTCTCAGTTTTTTTAAGTCCATTACATCATTCAAGATATCCTCGACCACTCCTTGATCACCACTTCATTGAACTCAGTAACTCATCACGCAGTTTGCATTACATGCAATATACTTGCTCATTTCCAAGATAAAAACCATTATCTCAACATGCCAAAAACACTTTGAAACTCTTCTCATACAATATGCGTATATGTCATAATCATTACGTCTCATCATCAGATCATAAACCAATACAAAAAACTTCATCAGTTAGGGTTTATCAAATCAACTGGTAGGATTTACCGATTCACTCCACAAACTCACCTACCAGTTATAGTTACCTTCACTAGCTCTTCCTACCAGTTACAAAACAAATTTATAACAATATCATTACCGGTTAATTGACATCAATGACAACATAAAATTTCATTAATGCAATCTTCATGTAAATTCCAACAATCTCCCCCTTTGACATTGATGGCAATACAAATATCAATATCATTGATTAATGCCATGTTTGTGAATAGGAATCCTGGTTTACATTTCACCATGTACTCTCCTTGTCTTCAACTGGTAGCTGGTTGTAGATCTTCTATCTATCAATCATACAATTCTTCTCCCCAATAATCATATAGTTCTTCTCCCCCTTTGACAACAATGCCAAAGTGAAATTAAAACATGCAATGTCAAACTTCATTGTTCAACATCAACAACCTGCAACTTGATGCTCACCTTGTGGAATAACTCCACTTCTACACCAATCCTGCTGAAAATTCTACAAGTAGCTCTAGGACTGATGTACTCTTTATCATGCTCAATTCACCTCATGAAGGGGTACAACCCCTAGCTGACTTCTAAGATACTCAAAAGTAGTCTTAGGAAGAGGTCTAGTAAAGATATCTGCAAGCTACTCCTTGGTAGAAACATGCTCCAAGATCACATCTTTACTCTGCACTTTTTCCCTCAAGAAATGATACTTCAATTTAATATTCTTGGTTCATGCATGCAAAACAAGGTTCTTGGAAATATTTATGGCACTGGTATTGTCTGTTGGCATTTTTAGTTTGTTGGCATTTTTTATATAGATTGCATTAATGATACATTTTCATTTATGTCAGTTGAACCAGTAATGGTATTCATGTTATTGTTGATATTGTTGTTTTTGATATTGGCTAGTAACTGGTAAGAAGAGATTTGTGGAAGATATTGTAAACCAGTATGTAAAGTTTGTGAGTTGAACCGATGAACCGGTGTTAAGGGTTAAACATGTCTATGCAATGTAACTGATAAACCCTATCAGTTGTTAAAACCTAACCATGTTAGGAACCGAAGGCAACTAAGAGGGGGGGTAAATCATTTGTCAGTTAATTTCAATCCAAATATAACTTAATCAAACTTGATACTTAATACCGGTAAACCAAACTTAATGCCGGTAGACATATTAGCAGCTAATATTAATACTGGTGAAACTTAATGCATAGAACAAAAAGAGAAACAATATCCACAACACATAACACAAAGATTTGTATGTGGAAACCCCGTAAGGGAAAAACCATGATGGGAAACCTTACCCACAATCAGATGATACTACTGTAGATAGTATGTGTATACAAATGGGGTCTGCACATGCAGAAAGGCCAACCGCCGAGAGCTCACTGCTCAATCACAAAATAAGAGTCAGACTGACTACAATTGGATGGTTAAATCCAATGATAATGTACTGCTCAAGGTAGCATCTTCAATTCTGGATTCAGTTCTGGTTAAGCTCTGTTAATCACCTTCAAACCTTCCTTGAACATTCTTTATGGTCTGCTCATGTGATCTTCAATAATTGCACATACCATGTTACAATGCCATAACCATATACAGTCTCTCTACCTATTACATTATCTCACAAATGAGATCTTACATATATACCAAAACCTAAGACCAAATGTGTAGGTCGGCTAATTAAGAATATTACAATTAAATCAATTACAAATAAGTCAAGATGTGATGCATCATGTTAGCTCAATACATTTACAATATTATCCAATTAATTAAATCATCTCCATAATGTGTTGTGCTGATCTGGAATAGATAATGCATGTCAGTCCATAACCTAGACCAATTTGTCGGTAACAACAAATATGTCAACCCGATTAGACTAATAACCAAAATACCAAAACTAAGTATCCAAAACATGTCTTTGACATAACCAAGTGATCTCCAAATGATAACAAGTCATCTTCAATGTCGGTGAACAATATAACCTACCGATGAGTGATATACCGGTGACTGTGCATAAGTCACTGAACTTGCCGGTGAACATAATGTGTTGGTTCAACATAACCAAAGATCTCCAGAAGGATAAGTATTGACATCAATAACAAAACAAATGCAACACATCCATAATACCAACAAACCAAGTTTTTTGGTTTATTCTCTGATGAGCGGTAATGATAGAGACATGTGTGATCATTTTATGAGGATAAGTTCAAATTGTTTTGGCGCATTTTTTTATTGTCTAGGGAAGGAGAAAAGTGGATTGCATCTAATACATAGCGCATGATGGGTTAAAAAGTCCAATGAAGTGGTGTTCATGGATTGGTTGGAATTTTATTGAAGAATGTGAAGAGATTGTCATGATTTTTAATGGTCAAGGTTGCACCGACTTGTTTGTAATCTCGATGATGACAATTAGGTTTTTGTTGTGTTACTGACCTAATTGATTTGTATTTAAAGTCGATGAAGTTGTTTGTAAAATTTGTTGCCAAGATTAGCAGAAACCTTTTGAGTGTGTTGTTGCCTAACCTGTGAATGGATCTACACTTTGACTGAAGGCAGATTGAAGCTTAAAAGGATCTGATTGAGCAAATGTAGTGCTATTCAGATAGATCAAGAAAACTTGTTGTTTTCTAACAATTATAGCAGAAGTGAAATCTCTTAACCGGGTAAGCTCTAACAAGCTTGGTTACTCATTAAATCCTCTAACAAGGTGGTCCATTAGATTGGAATCTTAAATCTTCTAGTGAGGTTACTCCTAATAGGGTATTGTGCTTTTCATCAAGGTATATTTGTAAATCCCTTAACCGGGTGATTCCTAACCAAAATTAGTTCTTAACGGGACTTATTGTAAAGCTTTAACAAGCTTGGCTCCTAACAAGGTGAACTTCAGAAGAGTTTAGATAGCTATCCTTGTGAGTGTCATCTCATCATGGTTTTTACCTATTTGAGTTTTCCACGTATAAACATTTGTGTCAAGTGGTGAATGCTTTTGTGGTTGTGATCTTATTTGTTGATTTGATTAACTTCTGATAAGGCATGATAACTAGAAGCATTGAGAGATGAAGATGTTTAGTTATGATTAAGCATTGTTGATGTTACAAGATTAAAGTTGTTTACTATTAAGTTGTCATAATAGTCAAACCCGTTGATGTCAAGTATTCTTATGAATATTGATCTTGACTGAGATATGTTTACTTTGTGTGATTGAATTTGAGTTTGGGAACTTTGTATCAGTTTTTCAATATACTGATTCACCCCCCCTCTCAGTATTCTACCAGATACTTATTCTTTCATCATACCATCAATTGGTATTAGAGCATCTCAAGTCCTCCTTAATCTAAAAGCCTAACAGATTGAGGAAAAGATCTTGTAGATCGTGATGAAGAAAAAAGGTCCAAAGTTGAACAAAGATAAAAATAGAATATGGAGTGACAGAATGAAGATTTACATTAAGAGTCTTGGTAGTCAGTATTAGGATCATATAGGAACTAAGTATATTACACCTACTGGAATCCTAACTGATGATCAAAAGAAAGAATAGCAAGAAAATCACCAAGCATTAGAGGCTATTATTAGTTCCCTGTCTGATGTTGAATATGTAGATGTTCATGGTCTTGAAATTACACATGAAGTGTGGCAAAAACTTGAAGAGATTTATAGTGGTGATGAACATGTTAAGATTGCCAAAGAGGAGAGTTTAAGAGGAAAGTTTGATCGCATGAGAATGTTTGAGGGTGATAATATTCAGAAGTATGGTCAAAGGATTAAAGAGATAGTTGGTGAAATAAAGAGTGCAGGAGGGAAAGTGGAAGATGCCATAGTAATCAGTAAGGTACTGAGAAACCTGCTACCGGTCTATGCTATTTGAGTTGTAGCTATTCAGGAGCTGAAATCCATTGACAAGAAAAAGGTAACTCTTGACTCTATTATTGGCAAAATTACTACCTTTGAATTAAATGGCTATGATGGTAGTGTACAGAAATTAGAATCTGCATTTAGAGCTTCTGTCTCTAACCCATCTGTGAGAAGAAGTACAGATACCTATTAGATGCAATGTTAGTCCCAAAGACACTGAGAGGAGGGGGGGTGAATCAGTGTCAAACCGGTTAATGGAATATTTGAACTTATTTATAACTTTGCAATGCAAATTAATGTACCGGTAAACAAGTAATAATGCAACAAAGAGAAATAATAGAGACAACATAAATGCACACCATAACACAAGATATTTTGGTGAGGAAACCCAGTAAGGGAAAAACCTCGGTGGGATTTTTGACCCATAATATATTTACTCACTGTCCAATATGAATAAATATTACGTACAATAGGGGCTTGTACATGTAGGAAGGCTAATAGCCTAGAGCTCAGTGCTCAATGAAAGAGTCTCGCTAACTACAAAATGGATAATTAAATCCAAGACAATGTACTGCTCAAAATAGCATCTGCAATGCTTGATTCAGTACTAGTTTAAGCTCAGTCAGAAACCTTAACCAAAACCTTGTTAGTGAATGATATTCACTCACATAACCTATCTTCACTTGTTACAAAATCCTTTCGCTATCTTCTGTGATCTATTACATAATCACCTCTCTTCTATTCTATATATTTTCTATATCAAAATGACCTATAAGATCTCATACATATACGAGTCTTTAAAATACATCATGTCATATTATAGATAATTAATTATATTACAATGCAATTCATATAAACAAAACTTTATCTCATGTTAGCCTAAGAGCTGGTATGCTTTATTGCAAGTGTAAACTAGATGCTGATGAATGAACTTGTTGTGCCTGCCGGTGCCGATAGATGATGTTTGTGTTGCCGGTGAACCTATAGAATCCTATTACCGGTTGGTTGCCATCAATGACAACATCAACCATTCTCATGTGAGTGTAGAATGCCAACAATCTCCTCCTTTGGAATTGATGGCAATAGTCATGAGAAAAATCCAAAAATTATTGTCCAAAATTGATCCCCAAAAAAGAGTGTGCTCCCCCTGAGCAAGTGATTTCTTCTGTGCATTTTTCTCTATACTACTCCCCCTTTGGTATCAATGACAAAGGATGTCAAAAAGAATCAAAGAGTATAAAATTCTATCTCATAGCCTGTAACCAGTTGAGTACAATTTGAAAGATGTTTGCCAAAATTAGATTCAGGCTTTGCATGGATTTATTACTTTAAAAAATAATGGTTTCAGTTTGCTGGATCATGCCGGTCAGATAATGCATCTGTTGCTCTAGTGATTGGTCTCCTTGAATTGTTGCTTTAAATAGCTCAACCCATTGATTTTTAAGGTTATCCAATCTAGGACCAAGTTTGTTTTTCAGCTCCTGAGCCTTCATCCTTATCCTTGCTTTTTCTTTTTCCAAATTCTCAATCTTTTCTTCAAAAACTGCCATTTCTTGTTCAGAAACTAAGGTAAGTTCTGAAGAACCTATCATATTCTCTACTATATCATCTATCTTCTTTTGTGTTTTCTTAATCTCCTCATCAATGTCTTCACTCAGGTGGTGAGGCTTGCAGGCTTCCTTATATAATTCTTTGTATTCCAAAATTGTGGAATTAAGTACCGGTAATAAGGAATCAATATGCTCAGTACAGTCCTTGATAGTTTTGTCAAAGAATTCACCTTTTTCTTTATTCACCCTTTCCTTAATATTTTCCTCATTAACCTTATCTATAGTTAGAACATTTGAAGCAATAAATTTGGACAATGTGTCCAATTTACCCAAAGAACCATCAATATGATCTATCTTACATGTCGGTGCAATCATTTTCAAAATAGGCAATGTATCATCAATGGCCTTAAATGATAAGGCGTTGCAATTTGTGATCCTCCTTATTGAATCTAGAAGTACATCAGTTACATTTGTAGGTCTGAAATCTATAGTGGATGTGCTAGGTTCTATAATAACTTTCTTTTCATCAAACACTAGACCAATTACCTTAACGATTTCTTCTTTGTTTCCATCATTTATTACATCTTTATTTACAGTTGTTGCTAGTTTCTCACTCTGTGTATGTACCAATGCTTCTATTGGTTTCTCAGTGTCAGGTTTCTTAGCTTTCACTGGTATTTCAATGTTCTGAGAGTTAGCAGTGTTAACCGGTGACTCAGAGATCTCAACATTCTTAGCATCAACTGTCTTAACCTCTGAAGTATCTTTATCCATGACAATATTAAAATCTTGTGTATCTACATTCATGGTAAAAGGAATTTCAGAATCTGAATTAGTATCATCATGTGTTATTTCTTCAACCTTCTTTTATAGTTGACTCTCATTATGTATCGGTGTCCCTAAAGTTATTGGTGGGGTGTCATGTGCTGGTGGAGAAAGGTTATCTTTGACCTTTATAATAGGTACACTACCAATTTTACCTTTACTTTTATCTTTCTGATATACCTTTGCAAAAGACACATCCATTTTTTGTCTATCCCTTTCCTCTTTCTTTTCTTTTTCAACAAAAAATATGTCCCATTTGTCAGCAGTTTCATTTGTTATTTCTTTCACTCTCCTAGCCATTAGAGTAACCTATCGATGACCACTCACAAAAACTGACCAGTTGGCTTTAGCAATCGGTTCATCAATCTCCTCTCAGGAATTAACAGGGTGAACTGCCAATAATTCTTCAACCTTCAACTTTTTATCTAGTTCCATAACCGACATTCTTTTAGCCTCTAACCTCAAATATAAGTCATGAGGCAGATCATCTATAACCTCAATCAAAACTTTCTTGTAGATGTCAAGTTGCAAAATAATGCTTGCCTCTATCATGTCTTTATCAGAATCCTTGAAGTAATGATAAAGTTTATTCACATTGCTAAGATTACCTTCTTGTATAATTTCATTTACTAGTTCCTTCGGTGTAAGGGTATCTGGTGCCTTAGGTTCATGTTTCTTCTTCAGAGTTAACTTCTTTTTGGGCTCTCTCATAGCCTGTTGTTTCTTCCTTAATGTTCTTGTCCTATTAGGAGAAGGAGAAGGTATCGGTGAAGGTTTCCTTTTCTTCCGTCCAACTCTTTTGAACTCTATTGCCTTATTAGTGTCTGTATCAGAAGAAGTGACAACTGGTAAAACATGAGCTACCAGTTTTAGTCCTTCCAATTCACTAGCAGAAATACCACTTAAGTTCATTACATTTTCCTTAACTTTCTTGACTAATTTGGATGCATCTCTCATGAATTTTTTACTTCTTTTTCTTTGCTTTTGCATACCAGCTGTCTTCTCAATAGTGTCAGCATTGCCAAAGATTTATTCAGAAGGTTCCCTTGGTGCATCAAGAAGTGGCTTTGCATAAGCTTCAAGAATATACAGATCTACTTCATATCCCATCTTTGTAATCCAAATGGTTCTAGGAGTAACAACTTCCATCTATGTTTCATCTCTTTTGATTACAAAACATATTTGCTTGTCATACTTATCTACAATACTCTGCGGTATCCTTACTCTAGCCTTCATCTTGGTTTGAAAGTTTTTGAAATAGGTTGTTACCATGTCATCACTGTTAGCACCTATGTTAGTAATAGCTTCCATGATTTGTCTACCAACAAGGATGTCATATGAAAAGTCCTTGTGACCAATGTCAGGTATCTCCTTTGTGAAGTAAAGAATTAAACACACAAGTAGATTCCCAAAATAGAATATTCCCTTCTTATCACACTTAATCTTTTTCAAGTTATCTAGTAGTTCATCCTTAAGCCACTCACAAATGTCAATTCTAGCATTGTTCTTAACCATTTCATATGCACTATGTATAGACAAGCTAGAAACATAATTTAACCTATTTGCATGAGTAACCTTGTATCCAAATACCATGCTCACATATTTCACATTTGCATCACTGATATCACTAACCCTAAGAGATCTGTTGTCAGATGTAGCTTTGGTTAGGTCCATAACACCCTTGTTTGGTATCTTCTTCCTTTTTTCAAGCCTAGTACGAGTTGAGGGTAAACTAGTAACCGCCTTGATTTCTTCCTTAGTGATTTTAAAAATAGAGTCTAGCCACATAAACTCCCCATGAACCTTGCTCAGTACAAGACAAACTATCTCATCCATAAATTTAGGAATGTTCAAAATTTCAACAAATCCTAAATCCTCAATAGTCTTATGCTCCAGCTTGACTAAACCTTGTTCATCAGTTATATCATCTTTGTACATGTCTTTCAAATCACGAGACCCTAAATTCTCTATGTTGTAGTCAATATAAATCCTTGGGTCTTTGGCAAAAACAACTCCCTTCAAAATCTTAGAAAAGTCTATGATGGAATCATCTTTCTTAGCAATCTCAAGAACGATTTTAAACATGGGTCTAGGGTGCTTAATATTCTCTACCATAGTAGGGTTTGCAATGAATTCAAGTACAAAGGATGAAGATGCCATTGCAAAAGATAAATACCTTTTGACTTGTGAAATCCTTGAATGCCCCAAAAGATCTTTGTCGCTTCGCCTTTAAAACACCTTTTCTCAATTCACGATCTCTTCAAATAATTGGATGCTTTGTGGATTGAAATGAGGGTTATCCAATGCTTTATAACCAAAATGTTCTCCAACAATGACATTAAATGCTTTCCGGTTAAGTGAAATCTTAACATATATGTCGGTAAAGAAGAAATATAACTTCTTACAATTAATCGAGGGTAAAATGCATGATTTTCAATTTTCTGCCATACCCCGTAAGGATTAATCCTTAGTCAGATGAAGAATATTCTATCGGTGGAGGATTACTCTATTCTACCGGTGCAGAGATAGATTCATCAATTCTCTGATCTCTCTTCTTAATTCATTGTTTTGAAAATTCTTGCTTTATTTTGTTTACTTTTTCTTTTCCCTTCTCATTAGATCCTTTATTTTTCTCCGGTATAGTCTTGCTTCTACAAAATTTTGCAATATGTCCAATCTTGTTACATGTATAACAAGTTACATTATTCCTCTGAATAGCTTTTCCATATCCTTGACCGGTTTGTGTTTTACATTGATTAGATAAATGTCCAAATCTACCACAAACATAGCATTTCACAGTCATTCTACAAATTTTCTGAGTTATGACCAACTTTATTGCATTTGGAAAATTGAACGGTGGGTAAGTTTATATTCTGATTATTTCTAAATTTGCACTAATTTTCTCTATGACCAAATTTATTGCAATTAAAACATTTCCCATTAAATTTATAAGCATTAGGTTGTCTTACTGGTTTGTTGAGACCATGATTGTTTGTATTCTCGAAACTTTCTCCATGTTCAAATCCAAGTCCAATTGTATCTCCATTAGGTTTCTATCTTTTCAGCATGTCATCAAGCCTTTCTAAACTTTTCTTGAATTTGTCTTTGTATTCATTTGCAGTGATCAACTCATTTTCTAGAATGCCAACTTGTCTCATAAGCTCTTCTTTATCATGTTGCATGTGAATCAGATTTGTCTTTAGCATATAATTTTCATGACAAAGGCTCAAATTTTTATTTGCTCCATCATTAAGTCTCCTAGTCAAGTCTTCTTCATTCTTCTTCCTATCTTCAATATCCTTACATAGCCTCATGGTTAGATCTTGCATTTCATTCTTCATGTTACTGTTCTCTTGCCTCAACTTCTATGCAATATCTCTAAGAGTTTCCTTTTCATCATCATCTTGTTTTTGCATTTTCTCATGAAGTTCGTTCCTCTTTTTTTGTACTATAACTAGGTTCTCCTAAATTCCTTTAATGAATTCCTGGGTAGTCCTCAAATCATCTTAAAGATTGATATTATTCAATTTTTCTGCATCAAAATCTTCAAGAGCTCCTTCCAACTATTTTCTCAAACTCTCCATCGGTACAGGTTTCAAAATCTTCCTCAAGTTGTTAGGCTTTTGCAAATAGAGGACCAGGCTCTGATACCAATTGTAAGATGCAATGACAGTCCCAAAGACACTGAGAGGGAGGGACGGTGAATCAATGTAAAACTGGTTAATGGAATATTTGAACTTATTTATGATGAATAATGATGAACAATAGATACCCCAACCGGCACTCAGAGGGGGGGGTGAATCAGTACAGGCAAAAACTCTCCCAACAACTTATCTAGCTAAAACAATACCAACTAGTTATCACTGTTACTGAACTTAACCATGGCAATACCGATTAAACACAGTAGGACATTAGATACCATAAACTGATAAGTTTGAACACTTGAAATATGATCAATACTTGACATCAACTTCACCCATAAACATATGCATGTGGTATACTAGTAATACCATAACCTATTAACCCTACATGCATAATCTTTCAACCAAATACTTCATAAACATCACATGAAAAATGCATAACACATAACACACATATTTTTCATGTGGAAACCCAAATGGTAAAAACCACGATGGGGATGAATACCCACAAGCTTGTTTTGAACTCTTTTGAAGCTCGCCTTGTTAGGAGCCTAGTCTGGTTAAAGACTTTACAATAAGGTTCTGCTAGGACCTGATCCTATTAGAGATCACCTAGTTAAGAGATGGCTATATACCCTGTTAAAGAAAAAAACCCTATTAAAGGTTACTTTGCTAGAGGATTTAAAGAACTCAATGATCTTGAGTCACCTGGTTACAGGTTTTACAATAAGCTTGTTAAAGCTACCCAATAAAGAGATTTTCCATATGTTGAAATGATTAGAAGACAATAGGAAAAACTATTGATCTGATAACAACACTACATGCCAAGGCAAATCCTTTTCATTTCCTCTACTCTGCAATCACACTCTGTAGTTTTCCTCTTACTAGTCTGGCAAGTATCTCATCACTCGGATACACACCACATCTTCCAACAACTTTACAATAACAAACATCATCGACCTTATAGACAACAGATAGGTTGGTAGCATAAACCCTAAACCCTAAGAATCTTAGGTTGACAACATAGTACAACACAGGCGGTCCATTCCTGACCATCCAAACACATTGCATAGAGTATTAAAAATTCAAACAAATCACAAGACAATCTGTATCGTTCATTCATCACCTCACATGGGAATCAGTAACCCATCACACTTTCTTCTCATACCACTAAGAAGAATGATCATTCCTGAGGTAGACTCCAAAAATAGTCGATCTTCTCATACCTCAATCCTTCATGCACACAAGGTTGATGTGGCACCTCAATCTCATTCACATCTTTTAGCTAACTCATCACAGAGTATCATCAGTTGCATCGCACAAGCTAGATCACCAAACTGATAACCATAGAGCTAAGACTACCAACTGGTAGTCACACTAAGTGAAACCCTGACACTAGTTCACTACATCTCTTCATGCTTCTTCATACCAATTCACCAACTTCTTTCAATCTACATACCAGTTCACTTACATTTATTGATATCAATGACAATATACATTATCATCATATCAACATACCGATTCATCATATGCCAATGATATCCAACAATCTCCCCCCTTGGCATTGATTGCAATAATCAGTGTAGCATTGCAATTAAAAACATCATAGACTAGTGTATCTGCATTATTAGATATCTTCTCCTCCATACATCAAATATCTTCTCCCCCATAGATCAGATATCTTCTCCCCCTTTGACAACAATGCCAAAGTGGAGGCACAAGCTTCCAAAATCTACTATGCTACTCCCCCTAAGGAGTAACATCCTTCAACACATCAATCCTGAAAGATTTGTCACTGTAGTACTTGACTGATGCGGAGCACACAACTTTAGTTGACTTCATGAAGGGGCAGAACCCCTAATTCACCTCTCAAATAGGTAAATGTAGTCTTCGGTAAGGGCTTAGTGAATATGTCTGCTAGTTGCTTCTTACTAGAAACATGTTGTAGTACAACCTCCTTATTCTGAAATTTCTCTCTCAAGAAGTGATATTTAAGCTCAATATGCTTATTTCTAGCATGCAATGCTAGATTCTTGGAAATATTTATAGCACTTGTATTATCACAAAATATATTCACCGGCTCCGATACAGGTACTTTGAAACTTTCCAATACATGCTTCATCCAAATTGCTTGAGTGCAGTTCATAAATGTTGCCACATATTCTGCTTCAGCTATAGATTGGGAAATACAGCTCTACTTCTTACTTGTCCATGATACTAATCTTCCTCCAAGAAAGAACACTCCACCAGTTGTGCTCTTCTCGACGTCCACATTACCTCCCCAATTAGCATTAGTATATACCTTGAGATTATAGTCACCATTATATGGATACCACAATCCATAATCAACTATTCCTTTCAGATATCTAAGAATCCTTTTCACCGCTACCAAGTGAGATTATCTTGGACATTTCTGAAAATGAGCTACTATGCCTACTGCATGAGCAATATTTGGTCTGCTATGCACCACATAGTGCAGTTTACCGATCATTGACCGGTACTCTTTTTCATTCACGAGTGCTGAATCATCTTCCTTGGTTAGTTTATAGCCAGTCACCATCGGTGTACCAACCGGTTTGCTTTCTTCCATGCCAAAAGTCTTAAATACCTCTTTGACATACTTGGACTGGGTAATAAAGATATTGATAACTTAATGATGAACGAATAGTACGAAACTGGTACTAAGAGGGGGCGGGTGAATTAGTATAGGCAAAAACTCAACCCTAAACTAGTTTGTCAACTAACACTTATGCATTGACAGACAAATAGCAGCATCGGTCCTTCAACAAAGTTCAACCGGAAGAACCCAGTGTAACTAAGACAAGCAAAGATTAGTTGACACTTATCTTCTCATATAATCTAACTCTTCATTCCCATTTCACTCTAATGCATGAACATGCAATCTACCATCAAAGATGTACATATTACAACAAGATCAACATGCATCACCACTTAATTAGAAAACAATCATAACATCACACATGACACACATATTTTTCATGTGGAAATCCAACTAGGAAAAACCATGGTGGGGATGAATACCCACAAGCTTGTTTTTGAACTCTTTGGAAGTCCGCTCTGTTAGGAGCCTTGTCCGGTTAAAGACAGATACAATAGGTTCTGTTAGGAACCGATCATGTTAGGGATCATGTGGTTAAGGGATGGCTACAATACCCAGTTAAGGGTTAAACCCTGTTAAGGGTACCTTGTTAGAGGATTTCAAGAACTCAATAGCTAAAGGATATCAATGACTCAGTAGCTTTGAGTTACCTTGTTAGAGGATTTTCAACAAGCTGGTCAAGGCTACCCTGTTAGGGGATTTCACAACTGTTGAAGTAGTTAAAGATCAACAGGTATACCAATGACCTGATAATAGCACTCAATGAAAATGCAGATCCACTTAAGCTCCTCTTCACCTTCTGCACTTACACTCTGCAGATATGACTTCTCTCCTCTGGTCTAGCAAGAATCACATATCTCTTCTCTTAGATACACACACACAACTTTTGCCAATAAAACTCTGAAAGAATCACAACATCGACCTTATAGAAAATAGTTAGGTCGGAAGCATAAACCCTAAACCCTAAAGCTAATAGGTTAAGGAATTCAAATGGTTCAATCCTGACCATTGATCATACTGTATTGAATGCAACAGTCTTGATCCAATCTCAAGACATTCTCCATCGTTTATTTTCCACCGATTTCATGGTGGCTGATAACCCATCACACGTTATCACTATTTATAGACTTCACACATTCTCAAGCTAGATAGGAACACTCTTCTTTATGCAACATCCTTCATGCGCACAAGGCTTACATGGCAACACTATCTATTCTTTGTTATCATGCTAACTTCATCACATAAAGATCACTGATTGAGTCACATAGGCTTAAGATACTCCAACCGAAAATCTTGAAGTGGAAACTACCTACCAATCGGTAGTCATCCAATTCTTCCATGTGTCAGTTCCCATGACTACATACTAGTTCTCACATATGCTGACTCTCTCTTCATATCACATATTGACATCAATGACAACATACAATACCATTATGTCCTCATACCAGTTCACATAATGCCAACAGATACCCTCTTTCATTTGTTGAATTTATAAACCAATGAAGAACTTTATTTCTCCTATCAAAGACATCTCAAACTCTTTCTTCATTTTATCTACAAACACATGACTCATTTTATCATCTCCTCCAAAGATTATGTCATCCAAAAATACTTCACATATCAAAATCTGATCACCTTCTGATTTCAAGTAGATGTTGTTATCTTCACTTGTTCTCTAAAATCCAATCTTCACAAGATGAGAGTGTAGTCTTTCATACCATGCCCTAGGTGCCTATTTCAGTCCATACGGGGCTATGTATAATCTGCACACCATGTCACTATCTTCTAATAAGGCAAACACTTCTAGTTGCTCTATATATACTTCCTCTTCTAGGATTCCATTTAGAAAAGAAGACTTCACATCCATCTGATAAACCTTAAATCCCTTAAATGCTCCAAATGCAAGTAGCATTTGAACACCTTCTAGTCGAGCCCAGGAGAAAAGGTTTCTCCATAGTCTTCTCCCTCCTCCTGAGCATATCCCTTGCATACAAGCCTATCCTTGTTTCTTACAACTGTGCCTTCTTCATTTAGCTTAGTCCTGAAGACCCATTTGGTACCAATGACATTTTTATGTTTTGATCTAGGCACTAGAGACCATGTTGCATTCTTTTCTATCTGGTCTAGTTCCTCTTCCATTGCTTTAATCCAGTCTTCATCTGTAAGAGCTTCTCTGGAAGTCTTGGGTTCAAATTTAGAAATCATGCAAGAGTTCTCCTTCACTTTTCTTCTTGTAAGTATCCCTGCATCTTTATCTCCTATGATTTACTTCAGGTCATGATGTAGCTTCACATATCTAGGAATGATTCTAGCTTGATCTGCTAGCTTTTCTTCTTCTTCTTCACTAACTTCTTCTTCTTCTCTCACTGTAGCTTCTACCAGTATAGGAACATTGAGATCTTTACAAGTTTCTTTCTTAACCAGTTCCTAGAAGGTTATACCCGATTCATCTTCCACTTTTGCACTGCATGTTTCCTTATGTTCCTCAGGGGATTCATCAACCTTGACATTGATACTTTCAACAATTTTCTGAGTTCTATTGTTATAGCACTTGAAATCATTTCTCTTACTAGAATATCCCATAAATATTCCTTCATCACATTTTGCATCAAATTTGCTCAAATGTTCAGCTCTCTTGATATAGAACTTACTACCAAACACTTTAAAGTAACTCATAGTGGGAGTTTTCCCAGTCTAATACTCATAAGGGGTTTTATCTTTACCTTTCTTGATGAGTACTCGGTTCATAGTATAGACTGCAGTGCTCACTGCTTCTCTCCAAAAAGTGCGAGAAACCTTTCCTTGGATCAACATTGTTCTAGCTACTTCAACTACAGTCATGTTATTTCTTTCTTCTATGCCATTCTATTGTGGTGTCCTTGGGGTAGACAACTGCCTCTCGATACCATTATCTTCACAATACTTATTGAATTCATTAGAAGTGAATTCTCCTCCTTGATCAGTTCTTAGGGATTTTATCTTTTTCCCACTTCCTTTCTCTACTAATGCTCTGAAAGCTTTGAACTTTCCAAATGCGTCAGACTTGTCTTTCAAGAATGTGACCCACATCATTCTTGAGTAGTCATCAGTAAGAATCATAAAATACCTATCTCCCTGAATAATTCTAGTTTTCATAGGACCACACAAATCAGTATGCACAAGATCAAGTAAATTTTCTACTAAGAAAGACTTACCTCTAAAAGTTGAGGAAGACATCTTCCCAAGTTGACATTCTTTGAACAAAGAATTCTCAGGTTTGCTCAACAAAGGTAATCCTCTTACCACCTTGATCTTACTGTCTTTAACAATGTTGTCAAAGTTAATATGACAGAGTCTCCTATGCCATATCCAACTATCATCAAACTTAGCCATTAGACACCAACTTATCTTGGCATTCAACTGAAATAGATTACCTCTGGTCTTCTTACTAGTCGCAATAACTTCACCACTCTTCCCAATTATACTGCAAATTTCACCTTTGAATTCTAGAACTAATCCTTTGTCATTGACCTAAGCAACACTCAATAGGTTATAAGACCTTCTACCCAATATACATCATTTGCACTTCTCTTTCCAGTCAGTGAGATGGATCCTTTACCTTTCACCAAGCATGGTGCATCATTGCCAAATTTGACAACACCTCCATCATATTCCTCCCGAGACAGAAACTTTCTTTAGTCACGAGTCATGTGGTAAGAACAACCACTATCAATTATCCACTCATTAGAGCTGTCAATGTGAGAGACAAGAGCTTTCTTGTCAGACACTTCTTCCTTTACTACTACAAACACTATGTATTCATTTTCTTCATCCTCTGATTCTTCATTAGTGACACCTTCATCCACAACAACTAGACAATTTCTTTTGTTTCCTCCTTTATACTTTCTAAACCTCTTTGGTTTATCCTTATTGTCATTGTTAGGACAATTAACAACTATATTTCTATAGACGTCTAAAAATGGTCAATGCTTGCGGAATCATACTTTAACATTTGCACATTGCCTTATTTTAGGGTTTTTGCGTCACATTAACATTTCTTCCATGTTGTGCACTTGGTCTTTATTGTTTGCGAGCATCGATTTCTTCTTCTACATTCCTCATTTTTCTTGCTTTTGAATTAGGTCTTGTCGATAACAATCTTCAGTCATGATTTTGGTCAATCCTTATCAACTTGTCAATCTTGTCATTTTGCAATCGATTTGTCATCGATCGTCGTCCTTCTCAATCATATCAATTTGGAGCAAGTAGTCATCGTTCCTCGTCAATTGGTGCATTTGTCAATCAAATCACTTATCAGCATTGGTCTTTTATCAAGTCAAAATCATGATCAAATTGATCTTACATCAAGACCTAATTGTCATTCTTGCATTTCTAATTCATCTTCTAGGGTTTCATGATTTATTCATTTAACCTTGTTTGTCATTTTCCCTCTAGGTTAAATAATTTATTTATTTATCCTAAGTCTTCTTGTCACAATTAAATGTTTATTTAATTGGCTAATTAATTCCTCCTATTTTTGTAAATTAATTAATGAATGAAAAATTATTAATTAATTTACCTAATTTTCATCAATTTCCTAATTTCCAAGTCTTCATTTCTAACCAAATTTTCTAATTTCTCTTAAATTCCTAAATGTCTATTTCTATTTCAAATTCTTGTCATAAATCCTTGCATAGCAATTTGTCATAAATTGTCATAAATCCTTGCATAGTAATTTGTCATACACTTGTCATAATTTTTCTATTCTTGATTTGAATTTCCATTCGAATCACTTTCATGCTAATCTGATCTTTTCTCCAATTTGTCTATAAATTGGATGAATTTCTTCAATCAAAGTCCCTAGTCGAATTAGTAATGCTTCTAGTACCCTTATGCTGTCATCTTGTCTTAACAATCTTGCTTTCACATTATACTCATGCACTTGAAGGTGAGATCCACAAAACAAAGCTATTTGAAGGAGAAAGAAGGACAATGGAGCCACATGAAGGAGACATCTGCATTTGGTTTGCTTGGTTTTCATTTTGAATGTCTTGTTTTCATGTTTTCATTGAATGTAATTAGGATTGGTCATTGCAATTGAGTTTTCGTGATTGAACTAGGCTAATGTTTACATTGCTTTGATGATTTCCACATTTCCTATCTACATTAATTGGTGAACCCGATGTGAACTAACCCCCTAACCATGCTTTTGAGTGCTTTTGAGTTGATTTGTAGCTGAAAAACCCAAGAAACAGGGTAATTCAGGGCTTTCTGGGCACTTCTACGCCTGTGTCACTGCATTATGTGCCTGTGTCAAGCAATATGCACCTATGTCAAGTACTTCTGCACCTGTGTCAAAGGGATCTGTGCTTGTGTTACTAAATTCTGCGCTTGTGTTACTGAATTCTGTGCCTGTGTAAGGCCAGAAATAGAGGTAAAACGCAGTGTTTTTACTTGCAAATTGCTTTGTTTTGCATTCTGTTTCTACATTTTGGTTTTTCTTTGGTACTGATTCACTGTGCAGCACCTTAGCATTATGCATGGCAAAGACAAAAATGAAACTACTAACAAAGTTTATGCAGGTTCGCTAATCAAAGACCAAACAAATCAAACTTTTAACTTGATGATTTTGCAGGTTGCCTTGTATTTCAACCGAACTTTTGTGTTTGTGGTTCATAATTAGGCACCTAGTTTGATTGCTAAATAGGATGGAATGAACGTGTGTTTTCTTTGATTGTTGAGTTTGACATTGGAGTAGGAGAGTATGCTCTCATCCTTCTTAGGGTGATCAGAAATCCAGATCTTCGATACCATTCTCTTGGCTCAAATTTTTTGTTACCTTTAGAGGGCCTACCTTCCTAACCATTTGCTTTCTTTTGCAAGCAAGTGACAATCTTGAGAAGGGAATGACCCAAACTAAGTACAGCTAGAATACCTTGGCATTCTAACTCACTATAAATAAATACTTGATGGGCGAAAGCTTTGAAGGAAGGGTTACATGGGAATTGTAGTTACTTGGGAAGTGATGACCCTTGGACTCTTTCTCATATCAACATCTAAGTAGGGCCTCAAGGTCTAAATAATGCTTGCCTGACTACATTTGTTTGGTATCTTGGTGGGCTTAATGTCTCAATCATGCTTGCGTGACACCAAGGAGTAACCCTTAACAGAAATCCTTACTAAACACCTTGTATTTAGAGGCCAAAAATACTTCTAGTTGCTTGAGAAGGACAAGTTCAGATACTTGGAAGAGATACTAAGTTCGCCATGGGGATATTTCCATGGGGACTGATGCTTGGCTGCCCTAAGAAGTGAGTGCCATGGAGGGGAGTCCGTGGGGTCAAGCATCTATGTATTCTCCTTGAATCTCATAACGAGTCTACCTCTCAAGTACCTACTGTCCTTATCTACCATAAGAAATGTGTGAATGAGCATGATTTTCTTGATTCTAAGTTAAAATATCTTGTCTTCTTTTCTTGTCAAAAGTTGAGTTGTGTCTCATTTCAAAAATATGACAAATTGATTCAAAACAAGGTTAAACACAAGAGTATTTCATTCAACAAAGTTCACAACACCTTCAAACATGGTTGTCAAACATTTTTCAAAATCTTGTCTCAACATTCATGTCACTTAGATTTAGGTTCATCCTAGGTTTGCATTTTTCAAATTCATTGTCAACTACCAAGGTTAGGTTTCACCTAGGTCATACTCCTTTGCATATCAACAAGGGTCATCCATTTGCATGTGTCCTCTTGCATTAGAGTAATACCATTTCATAATTCAACCTTAGGTTTTGTCTTAGGTTGACATTGTCATACATTTGCATTTGCATCCTTGTCCTCATAACATTAGGTCACATTTGCATACCCTAGGTCTCTTCATTAAGCTTAGGTCGTTATCATATCATATTAGGGTCATTGGCATAGTAACTGTCCCTTTGCATATAGTGTCAAGACTAGGTTTTGTCATACTTGAGTAATCCAAATCTTTGAATAAACCCTAAGTCATTGTTAGGAAGTCTAGACCTTATCAAACTTTTGTCTTTTGTCATCAATGTCATTTCATCAAACCTAGCTTAGTATCGAAGCATATAGGGGATACATTGTCATTTTGTCCTTTTGTCACTTGGTACTTTTGTCCTTTGAGGTCTAGACATCATTTCAATTTCCTAAGGGTCTCATTTTTAGAATTGCATTCATGAGTTTGTCCAAATCTTGAAAAACAACAAAAACATAGGTTGTATTCTTGCCATAGATTGCATTTTCATCTATTTAGGTTGCATTTAGTTGCACATCATACATCATCCTTTTAAAATCAAAAATTCCAAAAATATTGCATTTGCATAGTGACATGTCTATTGAAACAAGGTTCCAAGCACCAATGATGCAACAAAGTTTGACATATCAACCGATAATGCAATCGAATTTTAATCCAAGCCAATGACAATTATATCCAACCCAACAACAAGGAAATATCGATCAAACTTTTTATGATGAAACAAGTCTCCAAATACAAAAACTAGAGGAGAAACTAGCTCAAGAAAAAGAGATTTTCGAGCAAAAAGTGAAAAACATTGAGAAGAATAGATCACAAATGTCCAAAATGTTTCAAAAATTTCCAAGTCAAAATCCAAAGATTGAGCCAATTGATGTAAGATCTCTTCTTGAACGATCAAACTATTGGCATATGGACACTCCAATGAGACATTGTGTGTGATTGAAGGTTTTGTCATTGATGGCAACCTTGCAATCCTATGGCACCGGCAAGACATTATACCAGCAAAGCATTACATAGGAAACCTTGCAATCCTATGGCACCGGCAAGACATTATACCGGCAAAGCATTACACAGGCAACTTTGCAATCCTATGGCACCAGCAAGACATTATACTAGCAAAGCATTACACAGGCAACCTTGCAATCCTATGGCATTGGCAAGACATTATACCAGCAAAGCATTACTCAAACAAAACAGTGCTCTGGCATCAACAAAATCAATCTACATCAGCACCGGCATAGAAGATGTACACCAGCACAGAAGATGTACACCGGCATAGAAGGAAATATGTATATCGGTACAGAGGCCGATAGGACTTTTGATATGTAATATTTTGTTTATCATTGTAGGCATTTGTAGGAAAAATATAGAATGCAATAAATAAATTATAAGGTAGACCTAATGTGCAAATTGTAGGTCAAGGGTATATGTAAAGAATAGAGCAAGAACCGGTACTGAATCTGGCATTGAAGATGCAATTGTAAAGCAGTACAAAATATTGGATTTGTGTAAATCCTCATTGTAAGTCAATGTGACTTCTTATTGAGCAGTGAGCTCTAAGCAGTTGGCCTCCCTGCATGTGCAAGCCCCTATTGTAAGTAATATTCTCTTATTGGCCAGTAAGTGAATATTGTGGGTCACAAATCCCACCAAGGTTTTTCCCACACCGGGTTTCCTCGTTAAACATCTTGTGTTATGGTGTTCTTTTCATGTGGATGCTTTTGATTTTGTTATTTGGATTAATTCTTGCATACCGGTATACTGTTACTTTATATTCTACACATTCAATTTTAAGAAAATTTCATAACCGGTTAGATACTGATTCACCCCCCCCCCCTCTCAGTATCTGTGGGAACCCTAACATAGACATACCAACTCTCCTCTCACAAATAGAGATGATGAAACAATTTCAAGAAAAGAGACAACAACATTATGTGCCTCCGCATCAAGAACAAGAAGGTGTTTACTATCAATCAGATTTTCAACCAATACAACCAATGGTTCAACCAATGGTCCAACATATACAACCAACACAACCAATGGTCCAATTTGAATAATATGTCCAACCAACTATACAATGTTAACAAATAATTCAACCAATAGTGGAATATCAACAAGTTCAATCAGCATATCAATGTCAACAACTACAGCCAAACATTCAAATACAAAGGTTGCAACACACACCAAGCCAAATTTTGAACATGTCAAACCAATTTGATCAACATCTAGTTCGAAATAAAAACATGACATCAGACCAGAACCAACTCCTTTCCAAACAAGTTCACATTCCAGATACAACTATGTCAAAACCTTGAAAGAAAGGTGGCTTTATTGCAATGATCTTAAGGAAACTACCAAGTGAGTTCTTTGAGGAAGATCAAGATAATACAATTATGTCTAGCAATGCCTCATCCCCCCACAAACAAATTGACTCCCCAGTGGCATCTATCCCTACACCTCTAAAAGTTTCACGAGAACCTTCCATATTGTCCTCATCAAATAATACACCCAAGGATGCAATTATCGAAGGGCTATCCATAATTGATTGCAAAGATAATCCAATTCATGATGCACATCCTTGTCATGTTTCAAAAATACAAGACCCAATGCCACCATGCACTTTATTGCCATTACCTATTTTAGAGGACCCCATTTGAAGTCCCTCTTCCTCATGTTCAAGCATTGATTCCTTGCCAGAATCCATCACAAATGTTCAAAGTGTATTTCCTTCCAAAACATTGACCCCTTGTCAAAATCCCCCATGCATATCCGAAGTCCAACCTCATGTCAAGAGGATAATTTAGAGCATGAAGAAATGTGTCTTAAAATAGAACAAGATCAAGATATCCCAGTCCATCCAATCCCAAATGAACCCCTTCCATTTCATGAAAAAAATGTCCTTTCAAATCCCATTGACATTCCACTTCCAAACAAAGATCAAGATATCCCTTCCATCCTTTTTGATGATCCCATTAAAAGTCAAGAGAAAAGAACCTTTAAAGAGGATTCCAATGATCTTCCTCCTTGTCAAGATCAAATTATTCCTTTAAATCCTCCACAAGATCCTTTTGTTCCTCCATCTCCTTGTCTTAATGCTCCATATACACTCCAAGATCACATTTCTTTTGATGATCCCATTATTTCTCCCATTCCATCACTTTAAGAACTAGTCATTGAACCATGTCCACTACACAATCCTAGTCCCCCTCATAATCCTAATCCCCCTCATGATTCTAACGTGTCAGTGCAAGATGTTCATGAACCCTCAACATGCATAATGGGTTCTTCCACTTTGGTGCAATCCGATCCACTTCAAGATCTCATTATTTCTCTCATATCATATCCACCTCATAATGGACTCGTGTCTTGTTCTCAAAGAAAAGAGTATCCTACAAGTCAAGATATTCATAAAGGCAAAGGAGTAGATCTTCATAAGCAAGAATCCCTTCATGTTAAAGAAAATATTAAGGGTCGTGGCCTCATTGAAATTCCTCAAGATGTTTGTATCCCTCCATCAAAATCAAAACATACACCTTCCCCATCATACTTTCCATCCATCTTAGGTCCTTATATCCCTTCATCCTCTATGAAAGGTCAGCAAAGGCACGCATCTTTGAGAACCTTCCAATCATCCAAAAGAACTCCATTTCATTCATATTCATCCATGCATTCGTTTCCCCCTCCAAGCAATTTGGATGCCAAGTATAAAAGTCAATAGTCTAGCAATCCACATGTATTCAAGGATCAACATGTCCAATATAATCGACATGTCAAAACAAAGAACAATATGATCTATAAAGAAAAAGAAATATCCAAAAGGCCACAAAGGCCCACTGAGAAAAATAAAGGAAAGTCAAAATATATATGGGTTCCTAAATCCCTTGTGCAAGCAATGCACTCCAAGGAACCACAAAAGCATGAAAAATCAAAAACCATGTGGATCCCTAAGTGGCTCCTTGAAGCACAAAATCCTAAAGGAAAAATCCAACTTGGCATCCAAAATTGCTATTCCTCCATCACCTCCTTCTTCCATTTTGGGTCCTTATGTCCACAAATCCCTAGCTATTCCTTCATCAAAATCTCCATATCCAAAGCACATCTTTCCTCCATTAGTCCATCACCCCTCAAGGTGTGTGCCAATGTCAATCTTGCCTTCATTTCCATCCACTAAAGCCCAATTCTTCCAATACCCTATCTATTATCCAATGCATATTTTACATCCTTTGATTCCTTTGGTCCAATCCTTTACATAAATCCTTGCCTTAGTTTCATCTCTTTTTCCATGTCCTTATCCTACCGACGTCTTTGAGCATACTTTTAAAGGTCATGGTCTATTTTTTTCAAAGCTACTATCCGAATAAAATAAAATAAAATGCTTGAGTCCTTCTTCCATCCCCTATCATGTGTCCATCTTCTATTGACAAAGTCAAAAAAAAAAAAAGTGAAAAAAAAAGCAAAAAAAAGTAAAGCAAAAATAATTCGTCCACTGGTGAAAACTTGGCAAATAGGTGCCTTGGGCAAGTATCATGATGAAAACCTGGCAAACAGGTGTCATGTGTAATCTATGAACTTCTTGCACACCACACTTGGGGGCAGGTTTCCTCCTTCATATCCTATTGCCCTTCATTATCCTATCGAACCCCTATCATTACCCTTCATATCCTATTGTCCCTCATGTCCAATTTCCCTTTCCACCTTTGATCTTGACAAGGCTAAGGATCTTCATGAGCATCATGCATCTTGTTTACAACTTTTCGTCCATCATAGCTTTTGGTCTTTATCCATTTGCTTATTACAACCTTTCATCCATATTCCCTATCTTATTGCATCTTTCTGCCACTATCCCGTATCCTATCTCGACCTTCAGTCCATGTCCCTTATCCATTCTTGGTCTTGCTTATCCTATCCATATCTTATCACCATCCATACACTCTTTCTATCCCTTGATCTTGATCTGACATAAGGATGTGAAATGCAAAACATATTTTTCAAAAAACCTCTTGACATGTCCCTCATGCCATCTTCCTACTTTACATTGCCATATCCAGTCTCTTGTCCCATCACGCAATAGCCCTTGAAAATTGCATCCGTATTATCTCCATGATAAAAGTCCTTTGTCTTCCCTCTATCCACCAACATTTCAGAAAGCCTATTTATTCACCTGTCATATTCCTTGCCTTGCTAGACACTAGGGGCAAAATCATAAAAATTGAATAATGTCCTGAAATAATCATAAAAATCAAATAATGTCCTGAAATAATCAAAAAAATTGAAAAATGTCCTGAAATAATCCAAAAAAATCAAATAATGTCCTGAAAAAAATCCCTAAAAATTATAAAATGTCCTGAACAAATCATAAAAATAAAAAAAACATCCTGAAATAAATCCTTAAAAAGTCAAATAAAGTCTTGAAAAAATGAACACAAAAAAATTGTAAACACTCGAAAAGAAAAACAAAAAAGTATCCCCTTTGTGCATAAGATAGATCACTGAGCAGCCCTCCAACGACATGCAATCGCACATTGTGCTTTAATGGAATCATGTGTTAACAGATGAACTTTTTCAATCAAACCAGACATTCAAGCTGATCACAATTGTCATATCAATCACTCAACATCAATATCGTTTGTCCTTGGCACATTATCATGAGTCTTAGACAGGGTGTGGTATGCCCGAAACCAGACTGTGTCTTGTCTTAGACGGGGTACCACATTCCCTGAAACCAGACAACATGATCGTCCTATCATCACTTTCAACTTTTGACAATGAAGATCAAGGTGTTTGTTTGACTTGTTGGAATTAGCGAGTCTTATCATTTACTGATTTATCTTTGATCATGTTCCTATGTTGCTCGATGATGTCACTGAGTGATTTAGAGTGACTGAGATGGTTCATGGTCCCTTTCTTTTTTGTTGTGATTGTTGTTTGTGGAATGTTTGTTACAAACTAGGGCAACTATATCATTGGGTGTCTGTGATAAGTAAATTCACTTTGTGAATGCTGCACATACCTCGACCCTTGATGTATGCACCCTAGGATGCCTCACTCATTCCTTGTGTGCGATATGTCTATCTTTTGCAAAAAGGGTTGCATTTCAGCTCTGGCCTTCAATGCCATGATGCTATGCATCCGTTTTGCTACATTAAATAAAGGTTCTCACCTACAAAGTGCATTAGTGAAAGCAGGTTTTTCTTCATCTCTAACTGTCCTTTGTCTCATTTCTTCTTACTAACATTTCTTTCGTCAGTTCAGGTAGTCAGTTTGGTCTTGTTCTCCAATCTCCACATACATATGTTTCATCCTGCATCCATTTGGTTAGTACATTTGCATTACATCAAGCTTCACATCGAGCATTTTATCCATTTCACATCAAAATGTATCCATACATGTTCCACAATAAACAGTGCATAAGATATCCATACATGGAAAACAACTATAAGTCATAACACAATGCATCCCATCATATCGATGCATATCATATCATATATCACAATAATATCGAAGTACAAAATTGGACTGTCTATCCTAAGTATGGCCCACAGGCTGACTATATAATATCACACTACATAATGTCAAACTACATCTGTCTCTATCATAAGGAGCACGTGCCTCTATCACTGGGTGCTCCCTCTATCCTCCTCATCCCTTCCATGTCTCAAGGATGATGTTCCTCCTATCCTTGGTCCTGGTTGTGGTGGTCTCATAGGTCCCCTCATCCCCTTGCTACTCACTGACCTCCGAGAACGTGGCCTGCTCTCTGTCCTCGATCGTGCTTGATATGATGCTACTCTCTGCTTTGGTGGAGCTGCACTCTCATATAGTGTCCTCCAATGGCGTATCTCCTCTCCAGTCTCTACCAACATCTGTGCCATCTCACGTGCACTGGCATCCCTAATCGACCCAATATACTCAGTGACTCTCTGTTCTTCTCGTTGTGCCTAGGCTACTGCTGCATCTTGAGCCGCTGTAAGTATGGCTATCTCCACTCTAAATTGATCATGCTCTATCCTCAAGATAGCATTCTATCTCTCTAATGTTGCAATGTGATCATGCTGGCTCGCTATGGTAGCCCTACACATCTCCATCTCCTCTATCCTAGTTGTCTCCGGCTCTATGGCTATATCCTACAATGACTCCTGCTCGGCTGAATCTAGCTCATAATCATCATCCCCATCATCATCTCCATCCTCATCATCCCCCTCATCCTCATCACCACCCTCATCCTCCTCATCCTCATCATCTCCCTCCTCCTCTCCTGCGAGTGGGAAGTCCTCCTGTCTCCTCGGTACCGGAATATCAGGATCTGTCAATGGCACTGGCCGCCATCGTGCAAACCATCTCTCATACTCCTATGTCATCCCAATGTCCACCACATCTGACCTCCAATACCACTATCTCTGCTATAGTTGTGTGAAGTTGACATATGCTATATGTGGCTGAATCATCCTCCCCCACTAGCTTGTCTCTCTATGCGATCAGGCAAAGTGTGCAGTCCCTCTAGGTACATCCTGCCTCTCTCCAAACTATAGTCTGACTCTCTTTGGCAGGTACATCTCAATCACTCTCTGGTGATTCACTGGTTGCCTAATCAGGTACCTCTCCTATCTACAATACGATAGCTCATCACTATCATCTAACCATCTAGGGCAATCAAGATATGGCCTCCATGTGAACTCTCTCAATCTGTCTAGCTCATGTCGCCAATACAATATGTATCCAAAAGGACCCTGTCTCAGTGCTCCCCTATAGCAGTACACATATGGTCATTGTGGTACTACCTATCTCTCTACAATCGGTCGACATATGGCTATGTGCTCAAATGCCCATACCTATAACAATGTGACTCGACAGCTCAAAATCTGAACCCCCTAATATGCTATCTGATGCAATTGAAAATACAGCATAGCCAGTACACATGGTCCCCATGCGTATACCATACCCTCTGTCGCCATCCACTCTAGCACTCTTCCCCATCCAATAGGGAATCAATGTCCTCGTCTGTCCCCTACTAGTAGGCATGCTATCACCACATATCGCCGATCATACTCTGATGCCATGGTCTCCCAGCTGATCTCTCTCTCTACGATATCCAAATCATCTATGTCACACTTAAATAATCTGCACAATGCATCTCTCCCTGTCACTGGGTCATATTCTATCATCTCCCCATAAATCAGAATTTAGAGGATATGCCATACATCCTCTAGTGTCACAGTCACCTCTCCAGTTGCCAGATGGAATGAGGAAGTCTCCGAATGCCATCGCTCTACCAATGCGATAAGCAGTCTTGTGTTTTCCCTAATCTTGGGCATGAATGTGATATAGTATATTCCAAGTCCTACTAATGTATCTCTATCCATGCTTCTGAGTCTATGTCGTAACATGAAGCAGTCAGGTCGGTTCTCCCGTGTGATCAGGGGATACTGTCGACTCTACATCACAATTGGGGCACATTTTGTCAGTTTTAGGGTTTTCTCCTATGGGCTGCATTTCCTTGTTTCATGTCCAAATCAGGGTGTTTCTAATCTATTTTGACCTATCCTATCCTTATCCCCCCTTTCCGGATCATTTGCATGCTATTTTTGACCAAAATTGAGTTCCTAGTGAGCAACTGCACCTGTGTTGCATCAACTTGAGCCTGTGTACCCTACACAAGCATAGGATACCCTACACAAGCACAGGATGTGCTCACACAGGTGCAGAAGTCACTTTCTGCATCCCCTGTGGGCCCCGCAATGTCCCGCAAGTGATCAAAATTCATAAAATTGGCAATATGGGTTTTTGAGATACATACCGCTACTCCCGTGTCATCCAGTCGTCTATAGGTGCGTACATGTTCTCTGAGGTGATCTACCATTAGAATGTTCACCATCTCTCTACACGTGTCCTTTTCCAAAGCAACAAATTCTCCTCTTTGGCTAGTGAAAATGAGCTCTTTTCACTCTCTTTGTCTCATTTATAGATCTTTGTCAGTGCATAGATCGACGTGCACTCTCTCCATCTTATGTTGGTCATGGTCTTTTGTGCTTTCAATTGCTTGTCCTTCATGCATCCGATCTCCGATTGTCAGTCTGTTTGATCCTATCATCTTCTATCATTCTTATCGACAATTTGGCCTCTTTTTTGGATATTTCCGGCCAATTCCTCGAGGGGGCATGCATATGTCATCGTTAGTTCCTAGGGCATTCTCATTATTGTTCTTTGAAACAACGCTTAAAATCACATTGTCTCAAAGAGGGGCAAAATGTAGACGTCTAAAAATGGTCAATGCTTGCGGAATCATACTTTAACATTTGTGCATTGCCTTATTTTAGGGTTTTTGCATCGCATTAACATTTCTTCCATGTTGCACACTTGGTCTTTATCGTTTGTGCTCATCGAGTCCTTCTTCTGGATTCCTCATTTTTCTCACTTTCGAATTAAGTCTTGTTGATAACAATTTTCAGTCATGATTTTGGTCGATCCTTATCAACTTGTCAATCTTGTCATTTTGCAATTGATTTGTCATCGATCGTCGTCCTTCTCAATCATATCAATTTGGAGCAAGTAGTCATCATTCCTCGTCAATTGGTGCATTTGTCAATCAAATCACTTATCAGCATTGGTCTTTTATCAAGTCAGAATCATGATCAAATCGATCTTACATCAAGACCTAATTGTCGTTCTTGCATTTCTAATTCATCTTCTAGGGTTTCATGATTTATTCATTTAACCTTGTTCGTCATTTTCCCTCTAGGTTAAATAATTTATTTATTTATCCTAAGTCTTCTTGTCACAATTAAATGTTTATTTAATTGGCTAATTAATTCCTCCTATTTTTGTAAATTAATTAATGAATGAAAAATTATTAATTAATTTACCTAATTTTCATCAATTTCCTAATTTCCAAGTCATCATTTCTAACCTAATTTTCTAATTTCTCTTAAATTCCTAAATGTCTATTTCTATTTCAAATTCTTGTCATAAATCCTTGCATAGCAATTTGTCATAAATTGTCATAAATTCTTGCATAGTAATTTGTCATACACTTGTCATAATTTTGCTATTCTTGATTTGAATTTCCATTTGAATCACTTTCATGCTAATCTGATCTTTTCTCCAATTTGTCTATAAATTGGATGAATTTCTTCAATCAAAGTCCTTGGTCGAATCAATCACACTTCTAGTACCCTTATGTTGTCATCTTGTCTTAACAATCTTGCTTTCACATTATACTTATGCACTTGAAGGTGAGATCCACAAAACAAAGCTATTTGAAGGAGAAAGAAGGACAATGGAGCCACATGAAGGAGACATCTACATTTGGTTTGCTTAGTTTTCATTTTGAATGTCTTGTTTTCATGTTTTCATTGAATGTAATTAGGATTGGTCATTGCAATTGAGTTTTCGTGATTGAACTAGGCTAATGTTTATATTGCTTTGATGATTTCTAGATTCCTAGCTACATTAATTGGTGAACATTTCCTATCTATAATTTCCTATCTTGTTGTAGGAAAAGCATTTCAAAGGAAGTTTACCTCTATATTTTTCAATTCCCTTCGAAAGTCTTTTAGCAAGAAGAGCTTCGAACTCCATCAGAATCTCTTCATCATCCATATCTCTGCATTATCTAGATTCATAACTGGTATTATTTTCTTTTCCTTTTCTAGATGGTATAGTAGATGCTTTAAAGGATGACCTAATCTTCTAAACACTACCATCATAGCTATTCAACTCATATGCAATTAACTTTGCAATGATAGAATCTAGGGATACCTTGGTTTTATCAATAGACCTTAGTTCCTGGATAGTAACAACTCTGATTGCATAGATTGGTAGCAATGATCTAAGGACCTTACTAACAACAATGGTATCATCAATAGTTCCACTAGCATTTTTGATATCACCAACCACAATCTTAATCCTAATGCCATACTGCTGAATGGTCTCACCTTCAACCATCCTTATATCCTAAAATTTACCTCTAAGGCTTTCTTCCTTAGCTATCTTTACATGCTCATCACCATCATAGATGTTTTCCAGTGCATCCCATACATCCTTAAGTGTGTCCTTGTCTTGTACATCAATAAACTCAATGTCTGACAGGCTGCTGATAAGAGCTTCCATGACTTGCCCATTTTCATGGAACTCTCTCTTCTGATCATCAGTCAGAGTGCTAGTGGGATCAACATAGGCATTCTCAACATAGCTCCACTATTGAGCACCAATACTCTTGATGTAAATCTTCATTCTATCATTCCATATCTTAAAGTTATCTCTATTGAACTTAGGACCTTCTCTCTTCATTATTACAGTAGGATCTTTTACCTCAAGCGGTTAAGCTTATATCAATGAGGACCTCGAGGTGCTCAAATACCAATTGATGAATAATGATGAACAATAGATACCCCAACTGATACTAAGAGTGGGGGGTGAATCAGTACAAGCAAAAAATCTCCCAACAACTTATCTAGCTAAAGCAATACCAACTAGTTATCACCATTACTAAACTTAACCATGGCAATACCGGTTAAACATAGTAAGACATCAGATACCATAAATTTATAAGTGTGAACACTTCAAATATGATCAATGCTTGACATCAACTTCACCCATAAACATATCTATGTGGTATACTAGTAGTACCATACCCTATTAACCCTGCATGCATAAAATTTCAACCAAATACTTCATAAACATCACATGAAAAATGCATAACACATAACACACAAATTTTTCATGTGGAAACCCAAATGGCAAAAACCATGGTGGGGATGAATACCCACAAGATTTTTTTGAACTCTTTTAAAGCTCACCCTATTAGGAGCCTAGTCCAGTTAAAGACTTTATAATAAGGTTCTGCTAGGAACAGATCCCGTTAGAGATCACCTGGTTAAGGGATGGCTATATACCCTGTTAAAGGTTACCTCGCTAGAGGATTTAAAGAACTCAATGATCTTGAGTCACTTGGTTATAGGTTTTACAATAAGCTTGTTAAAGCTACCCATTAAAGGGATTTTCCATTTGTTGAAATGATTAGAAGACAATAGGAAAAACTACTGATCTAATAACAATACTACATGCCGAGGTAGATCCTTTTCATTTCCTCTACTCTACAATCACACTCTGTAGTTTTCCTCTTACTGGTCTGGCAAGTATCTCATCACTCAGATACACACAACATTTACCAAAAACTTTACAATAACAAACATCATTGACCTTATAGACAACAGATAGGTTGGTAGCATAAACCCTAAACCCTAAGCATCTTAGGTTTACAACATAGGCGGTCCATTCTTGACCATCCAAACACATTGCATAAAGTATTACAAATTCAAACAGATCACAAGACAATCTGCATCATTCATTCATCACCGCACATGGGAATTAGTAACTCATCATGCTTTCTTCTCATACCACTAAGAAGAATGATCATTCTCGAGGTAGACTCCAAATGCAGTCGACCTTCTCATACCTCAATCCTTCATGTGCACAAGGCTGACGTGGCACCTTGATCTCATTCACATCTCTTAGCTAACTCATCACAAAGTATCATTGGTTGCATTGCACAAGCTGGATCACCAAACCGATAACCATAGAGCTGAGACTACCAACCGGTAGTCACACTAAGTGAAACCTTGGCACCAGCCTACTGCATCTCTTCATGCTTCTTCATACCCATTCACCAAATTCTTTCAATCTACATACCAATTCACTTACACTTATTGACATCAATGACAACATACCAGTTCATCATATCAACATACCAATTCATCATATGCCAATGATATCCAACAATTTATAACTTTGCAACCCAAATTATATCGGTAAACAAGTAATAATGCAGCAAAGAGAAATAGCAGAGACAACATAAATGCACACCATAACACAAGATATTTTGGCGAGGAAACTCAGTAAGGGAAAAATATCAGTGGGATTTGTGACCCACAATATTTACTCACTGGCCAATATGAATAAATGTTACTTACAACAGGGCCCTGCACATGTAGGAAAGCCAACAACCTAGAGCTTAGTGCTCAATGAAAGAGTCTCACTGACTACAAAATGGATAATTAAATCCAAGACAATGTACTATTGAAAATAGCATCTGCAATGCTTGATTCAGTACCAGTTTAAGCTCAGTCAGAAACCTTAACCAAAAAGCTTTTCGATGAATGATATTCGCTCACATAACCTATCTTCACTTGTTACAAATTCTCTATCTTCTATGATATATTAAATATTCGCCTCTCTTGTATTCTGTATATTTTCTATATCAAAATGACTTATAAGATCGCATACATATATGATTCCTTACAATACATCATGTTGGCTTATAGATAATTAATTACATTACAATACAATTCATATAAACAAAATTTTATCTCATGTCGGCCTAAGTGTCAGTATGCTTTATTGCAGGTGTAAACTAGATGCCGATGAATGAACTTGTTGTGCCTGCCAGGGCTGGTAGATGTTTTCTGTGTTGTTAGTGAACTTGTAGAATCCTATTACTGGTTGGTTTCCATCAATGACAACATCAACCATTCTCATGTGAGTGTATAATTCCAACAATACCAGCCATGGTTATGAATCTAGATCCAACAGAGATGCTGATGATGAAGACAACTTAGTGGAACTTGAAGCATTGTTGGCAAAATGACTACCTAGAGGCACTGGTAAATATAGAGGTAAGATACCTTTAAAATTTTTTGCATGCAACAAGATTGCTCATATAGAAGCTAATTCCCCTAATAGTGAAATTGAAGACAAGAGAGACAAATTTAAGAAGTATAAGGGTAAAGGCAAGAGAGATTGTCTTGTAGCTATTGTTGATGGTATTACTAATGAAGAATTTGATGATGATGCTAGTGAAGATATTGTGTTTGTAGCTATTAAAGAAGAAATGTCAGATCAGAAGGCACTAGTATAAAAGATGGATAACTCTAATGATTGGATCATTGATAGTGGTTGTTCACATCACATGACCAGTGATCAGAGCAAATTTCTTTTCCTACAGGAATTTGATGGCGGTGTTGTCAGATTTGGAAATGACTCACCCTGTATGGTTAAAGGTAAGGTAGTTATTTCTCTTAATGGGAAGAGAAGTGTTGATGATGTCTATTGGATTGAAGGCCTCAAGCACAATCTTTTAAGTGTGGCACAACTTAATGACAAAGGATAGCCACTAGAGTTTAGAAATGGCATGTGCAGAATCTTTGACAACAAAGGTGAATTGGTTGTAATTGGGAAACAGACCAGAGGTAATCTATTTCATCTTAATCCTAAAGTTAGCAACTGTTTGATTGCAAAAATAGATGATAGCTGGCTTTGGCATAAGAGATTTTGTCATATAAATTTTGACAATATTGTTAATGTAAGGAAGTCTAAATAGTAAGAGTTCTACCTCAGCTAGACAAACTGGTTAATGCTCTTTGTAAAGAATGTTATCTAGGAAAGACGACTTCTTCAAATTTCAAGAGCAAGTCCTTCTCAGCAGAGAACTTGTTAGATTTGGTTCATATAGATCTATGTGGACCAATAAGAACAAGAAGCATTTAAGGTGACAAATATTTCATGATCTTCACTGATGATTGTTTAAGGATGATGTGGGTCACATTCTTGAAGGATAAGAATGATTTTTTTTTGTAAATTCAAGGCATTCAGGGCCTTAGCTGAGAAAGAGAGTGGCAAAAAGATAAATTGTCTGAGAACAGATCAAGGCGGTGAATTCACTTCTATGGATAATGGTATTGTGATGATAATGGTATCAAGCGACAACTTTTTGTACCAAGGACACCACAATAGAAAGGTATAGCAGAGAGAAACAACTTGTCAGTGGTTGAAGATGCTAGGACTATGTTGATACAAGGAGGTGTATCTAAAACATTTTGGAAAGAAGCTGTAAGTACAACTGTCTACACAATAAACCGAGTTCTGGTGAAAAGAGGTAAGAACAAGACCCCTTATGAATACTAGTATGGGAGATAACCTGATGTTAGCTATTTTAAGATATCTGGAAGAAAATCTTTTATTAAAAGAGGTGATTACATAAGCAAGTTTGAAGCAAAGAGTGATGAAGGCATATTTCTTGGCTATTCTATCAAAGAGTAAGGCCTATAAATGCTTCAACAACCTGACATAGAGAATTGTTGAGAGTGTTGATGTTTGTATAGATGAATATCTAGAAGTTTCAGAAGGAACCAATTCAGAGAAGAAGGATGACAATCCTCGCATTTTTCTTTTGGAACCTAAAACTGTTAAATCAGAAACCAGTAAAGCAAATCCTAATGTACTTGTTCAACTGGAACAAATAAATTTAGAGGAAGATGATAATGAAGAAGCTGAACCTTAAGAGAATGATCATGTTATTCCTAGGTATGTGAGACTGAATCAGAGTCTTGAATAGATTATTGGGGATAAGGATCCTGGAGTACTAAGTAGAAGGAGAATTAGGGAGAACTCTTGCATGATCTCCACCTTTGAACCTAGAAGTGCTAAGGAGACATTTGGTGATGATCATTGGGTGAAAGCTATGGAGGAGGAATTGGATCAAATTGAGAAGGAAAACACTTGGACCCTACTACCCCAACCGGTAAACAAGAATGTTATAGGTGTTGGTCTCAAGAAAGACACCCAAGTTCACTTGCAAACTATCTATGAAATAGAAAATCTCAATCAATGAAATGCTTTAGGGCTTGGACAATATAACATAGGATCCTAATGATCCTCCTGTTGGGACTCATAAAATTTGAGTATTTTGAGAGGCCCATTTTAAAATTTTGCTATGCGCTTTCAAATGAGTACTTAGTGAATCATCCAGAGTGGCATGGTTAGAAAGAGGGTAAAATGGAGCTAGTTAATTATCAAGTGGTAAAGAATTTGAATCTTGTCCTATGCCTTTCATTTGGCCTATGAAGTGTTCTACAACTTTCAAATTTTAGTTTGGATCAGTTTATCAAGTACCTGTTTGAAGGGGTGAGCTAAAAGTGCATCATGTTGGCATTATGTGAACTGGTATGAGGACATAATGACATTGTGTGTTGTCATTGATGTCAATATGATGAAGAGAAGAGAACCGATATAACCCTGTGAACCAACATTTGTGCCAAAGTGAAGTAGTGTGTTTGTTCAAGGTGAACCGGCATATGGTTATGGGAACCGGCACATGGAAGCTTTGTATGACTACCGGTTGGTAGTCTCAACTTTAGGGTTTCTGGATTAAGTGCTTCAAGCTTGTGTAGCTCAACTAGTGACTTTGTGTGATGAGTTAGCATTGTAACAAAGAACAGATCATGTTGCCACATTAGCCTTGTGTGCATGAAGGATCTTGCATGAAGAAGATTGTTCCCATCTACCTCAGGAATGTGTGAAGTCTGTAAACAGTGATAACACGTGATGGGTTATCAGCCACCATGAAATCGGTGGAAAATGAACGATGGAGAACGTCTTGAGATTGGATCAAGACTGTTGCATCTAATGCAATGTAGTCAATGGTTAGGATTGAACCATTTGAATTCCTTAACCTAACAGGTTTAGGGTTTAGGGTTTATGCTACCAACCTATCTATTTTCCTATAAGGTCGATGTTGTGTTTCTTTTTGAGGTTGTTGGAAAAAGTTGTGTGTGTGTATCCAATAGAAGAGATACATGATTCTTGCTAGAGTAGAGGAGAGAAGTGATACCTACAGAGTGTAAGTGCAGAAGGTGAAGAGGAGCTAAAGCGGATTTGCATGGCATTGAGTGATATTACCAAATCATTGTAATTCTTGTTGATCTCTAACCACCTCAATAGTTGGAAATCCCTTAACAGGGTAGCTTTAACCGGCTTGCTGTAAATCCTTTAACAGGGTGACTCAAAACCATTGAGTTCTTGAAATCCTCTATCAAGGTAACCTTTAACAGGGTTTAACCCTTAACCGGGTGATCCCTAACAAGATCTGTTCCTAATAGAACCTATTGTATCAGTATTTAACCAGACAAGGCTCCTAATAGAGCGGACTTCTAAAGAGTTCAAAAATAAGCTTGTGGGTATTCATCCCCACCGTGGTTTTTCCTAGTTGGGTTTCCATGTGAAAAATAAGTGTGTCATATGTGATGTCTTCTTCATGTGATGCTATGTTGTTTTCTGTCAAGCGGTGAATCATGTTGATCTAGCTATTATATGTATATCTTTGATGGTAGATTACCTATTCATGCACTAGGGTGAAATGGAAATGAAGTGTTAGATTATATGAGAAGATAAGTGTCAACCAGTTTATGCTTGTCTCATTTATTCTGGGTTTTGTCGGTTGTACTTTGTTTGAAGACTAGTGTTACTGTTTATCTGTCAATGCATAGTGTCTGCTGACAAACCAGTTTAAGATTGTGTTTTTGTCTATACTGATTCATCCCCCCCTCTTAGTACTGGTTTGGTACTATCTGTTCATCATTGAGTTATCAATTGGTATCAGAGCATCCTCCAAGTCCTCTGTGTTATAAGCTTAACCGCTTGAGGTAAAGATCCTAGTCTAATGATGAAGAGGGAAGGTCCAAAGTTTAATAGAGAAAATTTTAGTATATGGAAAGATAGAATGAAGATATACATCAAAAGCATGGGTGCTCAACACTGGAGCTATGTTGAGAATGCCTAGTTGCTCCTACTGGTACTCTCATTGATGACCAAAAGAGAGAGATGCAGGAGAATGGGCAAGTCATGGAAGCCCTAATTAGTAGTTTATCTGACATTGAGTTTATTTATGTCCAAGATAAGGTAAATCCCAAAGAGGTATTGGTTACTCTTGAAAATATCTATGGCAGTGATGAGCATGTAAAACAAGCTAAGGAAGAAAGCCTTAGAGGGAAGTTTGAAGACATGTGGATGGTTGAAGGTGAGACCATTCAACAGTATGGAATAAGGATCAAAACCGTTGTTGGAGATATCAAGAATGCAGGTGGTAAAATAGAAGATTCCACTATGGTAAACAAAGTCTTGAGATCATTATTACCAGTCTATGCAATAAGGATTGCTGCTATTCAGGAGTTGAGATCAATAAACAAGACTAAGGTATCCCTAGATTCCGTCATTGCAAAGTTGATAGCCTATGAGCTAAATAGTTTTGATGGTAGTGTTCAAAAGATTGAATCAGCTTTTAAAGCTTCTATTGTACCATCCAGAAAAGGAAAAGAAGGTAGCACTAGTGGTGAACCAAGACAGAGTAGAGAAATGGATGATGAGGAGATTCTAATGGCATTTGAAGCTCTTCTTGCCAGGAAACTTCCTAAGGGAACTGACAAATACAAAGGTAAGCTCCTTTTGAAATTCTTTTCTTGTAACTGGATAGGACATATTGTTGTAAATTGTCCTAATGGCGACAACAAGGACAAACCGAAAAGGTTCAAGAAATTCAAAGGAGGAAACCGAAGAAACTGTTTTATGGCAGTTGATGAAGGTGTCACAGATGAAGAAAATGAAGATATTGTGTTTGTTGTTGTCAAGGAAGATGTGTCAGACAAGAAGGCTCTTGTCTCCCGATTTGATAATTCCAATGAGTAGATTATTGACAGTGGCTGTTCTCACCATATAACTGGTGACCGGAGCAAGTTTCTATCCTTGGAAGAGTACGATGGTGTTGTGGTTCACTTTGGTAATGATGCACCATGCATGGTCAAAGGTAGAGGGTTCATCTCTCTAAATGGAAAGAGTAGTGCTAACAATGTGTATTGGGTTGATGGTCTCAGACACAACCTTTTGAGTGTTGCCTAGTTGAATGATAGTGGTCTCACTTTGGAAATCAAGAATGGAGTGTGCATAATCAAAGGAAAGAATGGTGAATTGGTGGCCACCGGCATGCAGACCAAAAGTAACCTATTTTAGCTGAATGCAAATATAAGTACATGTCTTATGGCTAAATTTGATGATAGCTAGATATGGCATAGGAGACTCTACCATGTAAACTTTGATAACATTGTGAAGGCTAGTAAGATCAAGGCAGTTAGAGGGTTTCTGGCACTAAGCAAACTGGATAATACCTTGTGCAGAGAGTGTCAACTGGGGAAAATGTCTTCCTCAACCTTTAAAGGTAAACCTGTCACTGCTGACAATTTGCTTGATCTTGTGCATACTAATTTGTGTGGTCCCATGAAAACTAGGAGTGTGCAGGGTGATAGGTACTTCATGATTCTCATTGATGACTACTCAAGAATGATGTGGGTCACATTCTTGAAAGATTAGTTTGAAGCTTTTGTAAAGTTCAAAGCTTTCAAAGCATTAGTAGAGAAGGAAAGCGGTAAAAGAATCAAGTGCCTAAGAATTGATTAAGGAGGGGAATTCACTTCCAGTGAATTCAACAAGTACTATGAAGAACATGGCATCAAGAGACAACTGTTTGCCCCCCAAACTCCATAGTAGAATGGCCTAGCAAAGAGGAATAACTGAACTATGGTTGAAGTAGCTAGAACTATGTTGATTCAAGGAAAGATAGCCCACACCTTTTGGAGAGAAGCAATGAGCACTGCATTCTACACAATGAACCAGGTACTCATCAAGAAAGGTAAGGATAAAACTCCTTATGAGTATTGGACCGGTAAGACACCTGTGGTTAGCTACTTTATAGTGTTTGGTAGAAAATGTTACATCAAGAGGAGTGAACACAAGAGCAAATTTGATGCGAAATGTGATGAGGGAATATTCCTAGGGTATTCCACCAAGAGCAAAGCTCTCAATTGTTTCAATAATAAGACTTAGAGAATAATGGAAAGCATCAATGTAAGAGTTGATGAAACCTCTGAGAAAACTGAGGAAACTGGAAGTGAGCAAGCAGTAAATGAACCGGTTGTAACCTTCTAGGAATAGGTTGTCAGTCAACCAAGTACCAGTAATAGTGCTCCTACATCGGTAGATGTAGATGCTGATACTGATGGAGATGAGGATGAAGAAGAAAAGAAAGAGGAATCTATCAAGACCATTCCTCAGAATGTCAAGTTGAATCATGATTCTAAGCAGATCATAGGAGATAAGGATGCAGGAATCCTTACAAGAAGAAAGGTCAGAGAAAACTCATGTATGATCTTTGAATTTGAGCCTAAATCATTCAAAGAGGCACATAAAGATGAAGACTGGATCAAGGAAATGGAAGAGGAACTTGACCAGATAGAGAAAAATGGTACATGGTCTTTGGTACCCAGATCGAAGCATAAAAATGTCATTGGTACCAAATGGGTTTTCAGAAATAAGCTGAATGAGGATGGCGCAGTGATTAGGAACAAAGCCAAACTAGTGTGCAAAGGATATGCCCAAGAAGGAGAAGACTATGGAGAAACCTTTTCTCCTATAGCCAGATTGGAAGGAGTTCATATGCTTCTTGCATATGCAGCTTTTAAAGGATTCAAAGTATATCAAATGGATGTAAAATCTGCATTCCTAAATGGTGTACTTGAAGAGGAGGTGTATATAGAGCAACTAGATGGGTTTGCTCTATTTGAAGATAGTGACATGGTGTGTAGGCTACATAAAGCTTTATATGGTCTAAAGCAGGCACCTAGAGCATGGTATGAATGCCTGCATTCCCATCTTGTGAAGATTGGATTTGAGAGAACAAGTGAAGATAGCAATATCTACTTGAAGTCTGAAGGAGATCAGATCCTAATCTATGAGGTATTTGTTGATGACATTATCTTTGATGGAGATGACAAGATTAGTCAAGAGTTTGCAGATGAGATGAAAAAAGAGTTTGAAATGTCACTCATAGGGGAGATTAAGGTCTTCATTGGACTGCAAATCTAGCAGATGAAAGATGGAATCTTTATCACTCAGTCCAAGTATGTCAAAGAGGTGTCGAAGACCTTTGCAATGGGAGATAGTAAATCGGTTGGTACACTGATGGTGACCGGTTGTAAACTATCCAAAGAGGATGAGTCAGCATTGGTTGATGAGAAGGAATACTGATCAATGATTGGTAAGTTGCATTATATAGTGCATAGCAGACCAGATATTACACATGTAGTTGGCATTACTACAAGGTTTGAGAAAAGCCCAAGAGAATCCCACTTGGTTGCAGTCAAGCGGATTCTTAGGTATCTGAAGGGAGCTATTGATTATGGATTGTGCTATCCATATAGCAAGGATTTCAACTTGAAAGTATACACAGATGCTGATTGGACAGGTAATGTAGATGACTAGAAAAGTACAACCAGTGGTGCATTCTTTCTCAGTGATAGACTGGTCTCATGGATGAGTAAGAAGCAGAGTTGTTTCTCTTAGTCTATAGTGGAAGCAGAGTAATTTTGTATCTTTCATGAGCTGCACTCAGACAATTTGGATGAAGCATGTATTAAATGGCTTCAAAGTTCCTGTATTTGAACTGGTAAGTATATTTTTTGACAATACTAGTGCAATTAACATCTCCAAGAATCCGGTTTTACATTCTAGAACCAAGCACTTTGAGCTTAAGTATCATTTCTTGAGGGAAAAGGTTCTGAAAAAAGAGATTGCACTAGAACATTTTTCTAGTAAGGAGTAGTTAGTAGACATATTCACCAAGCCTCTCCCAAAGGCTACATTTATGTACTTAAGAGGTGAATTAGGGGTTTTTCCCCTTCAGGAGGTAAACTAAAGGCATATGCTCCACATCAGTTAGGTATTGCATAGTCAAAGTTTTTTGGATTGATGTGTTGAAGGATGCTACTCCTCAATGGGAGCATCATAATGGAATAGGGAAGCTTGTGCCTCCACTTTGGTATTGTTGTCAAAGGGGGAGAAGATGTGAAGCAGAGAATATATCTGCAGAAACTAGGGGAGAAGATGTGAAGCGGATAAGATATCTGCAGAAATTGGGGGAGAAGATGTGAAGTGGAGAAGATATCTGCAGAAATTGGGGGAGAAGATGTGAAGAGGAGAGATATCTTTGTAAATTACCATCAATGCCAAAGGGGGAGATTGTTGGCATTATGTGAACTGGTATGAGGACATAATGACATTGTGTATTGTCATTGATGTCACTATGATGAAGAGAAGAGAACCAATATAACACTGTGAATTGACATTTGTGCCAAAGTGAAGTGGTGTGTTTGTTCAAAGTGAACTGGCATATGGTTATGGGAACCAGCACATGGAAGCTCCGTATGACTTTCGTTGTCACATCAGTTTAAGTGGCTATTTTTAGTTTCAAGCTCCTACCAATCCATTTGATTAGTTTTCTGGACTTTCGTTGTCGCATCAGTTTAAGTGGCTATTTTCATGAGCTTACCATTCGCACCCTATCAACTTCTTGGTTGAACTAAGCATTCCAAGGTCTTCTTTGTACTTCAATTTATCTATGCCTTAGATTTGGGGGTTTACAGAGATCGTTTGATAATTTTAAGAAAGTCACTTTGACGTCCCTGCACATTGATTTTATCAGGTTCATAGTGTTGACAGATCTATTTGGTCATCTTTGACCATTAATATCTCTTCACTTGGGATTCATCTTGAGAAATGGTTTGGCAGAGTGAATGATAGTATATCAGATAGTACGCTATCAGTTTGTGGAGTCCAGAAAGGTGTTTTGACCAATTTTAAAATTACATCTTTGGGATTAAATGCAAAAATGTGGTGCAAGTACCTGAAAGTTGTGAAATTCAGTTTAATGATCAGAAAATAGTGTCAATTGATTCCAGAGGCATGTTCAAGGTTCCTAAGGTGTTCTCAATGGTCAGTTGCATGAAATAAAAAATTTCTTTTAGCCGGACCCACTTTGGGGCTTGACCTAACTTGTAGCTTCATGCATCTTTTTAGGAAAAGTTTTAATTGTTATTTTAAATCATGTATTTTATGATTTAAGAAATATAGAAGAAGCTAGAGAATATTATAAGATAAGTATGGACATTAGTGGTACATTGAAGCAGATGCATGGCTATTTGATAGCTGAAAGGATGTCAAACCAAAGTTTTCAAATTTTGGTAGCATTCTCCCAGGCAAATGGTTGGAAAATGTTAAAAGGGCTCAAAAATTTAAATTAAATGCATTAGCAGGTGTGAAGTCTTCCTTTGCAATGAGCCGTGGCAATGTGTTGAAAAGGTAATAGAAACTTTCAACCAAATGCATGGTATGGTGTGTGTAGTGCCTCCCTGGTGGCATGGTGGTTGGTAAAAGAATAGAAGCTTCCAAGCAAATGTGATTGCCAGGCTTAAAGCCAAATTCCATAACCTTTATTAACTTCTCCCAGTGCAGCAATGGAAAAGGTTTAAAAACTTATGCAAAAGCATTGGCTGGTGTAAGCCAAATTCCACAACTGTTGCCAAGCACCCTCAAGTCTGCATAGAGTGTTGTTGGAAAGGTGGGCATTTAAAAGTCAGAGAAAATGCTTTTAGCATGGTAGCTCCCTTCTCCCCTCTATGTTGTTTTTGGCTAGAGAAGGTGAAAGCCCAAATTCCATAACCTTTGCTAGTCCTCCATGCTATGAGTAGTCTAGTGGCAAACAAATAGACTTTTTAAATGTCTAATGCAAATGCAACTGGCTTAAAGCCAACGTCCCCTCTGCCGTGGGAGTCAACAATGAAAAGGTTGTAAAAAACAAATGCATTTGGTAGGCATAGAGCCTAGCCAACATCCTCTTCCCCTAAATGTGGTGTTTGAAAAGGGCAATAAAATAATTTTAACTTTCAGACAAATGCAATTAGCAAGTTTGTAATAGGCAACATGGTGATGGAAAAGAGAAAATGAAACTTCCAGACGAACTTAGAAATTGCTAAGAAAATGTTGTTCCAGGCATAAACCATTATCCCACATTGGCTAGGTGATGAGACATTTTGATATTTAAATGCACAAACACACCCAACCATGGTGTCAAAGCTTAAAGGCTTTTGACACAAGGAGGCTAGCTAGTGACTAGGTGGACCCCACGTGTGCATGGTTCCCAAGGTAAGAAAATTTTGCAGAGGAAGGATGAGTTAACTAGTGAGCAGGTTCGAGGACAATCGACGATGGTCGCTACTCCGCAAGGCCAAGATTCTCGTCTATTAACCATCGTGGATCAATGACAAAGCACATGCAAAAAATGGTGGATTAAAGATCGAGCAAGTTCAAAGATGATCAACAGTTGTCGCTACTCTGCAAAGAGAAGGTTCTTGATTTTTACCCTTCACGGAGTAGCAATGGATGAGCTAGCAGGTCCGGGTGGCAGGTGAGCTGGCGAGTCTTGCTGAGGTGGCAATGATGGAGCAATCCAGTGGTGGATAGGAGGCGGTCCACGTGGTGGACAAGTAGTGGATAGGTGAAGTGTCATCCCAAGTGGCGAACTGTGGACTCTACCGATGAATCATAGGCTGCCATGTGGCAGGGCATCAAGAGTAAAAATGGACCAAAAAATCAAAGTTAAATGATATAGTTTAGACTATAGGTAAAACTGAAAAATTTAAATGATGGTTCACATTGAGAGATTAATTTGCCTAGGGGTTATTTTTAGCCTGAAATAAAAAGTATTATATATCATCGAAAAGCTCTTAGGATGAGGAATCCAGTCATGTAGTTTATTTCAACAAAAATCAAATATTTTGAGAGTAGTTTCCATGGGAAGAAAAGGAAATATTTTTCAGTTAGGGAAGAAGGGACACATCGCAATCTCTGGTGCATTCTGGTCTTTTCCCCCCTCCTTCGTATTCCCATTTCTTCTCATTTGTAAGAGTTCCATAATTTTTGGAGAAATGCTCTAGATTTTCATGGTTTCCAATTCTGAGTTTTCTTCAAGATTGTACAGGGCAATTTCCTTTTCCAAAGAATAGAGTATGATTCATGCTATAGTTGTTTCTAATTGCAGGTTTTTATGTATGCAAGCCATGCATAAATTTGCACAGAATTTGTCTTTGAAGTGTACTTTCATTTAATTCAAATTAGATCCTTAAGGAGGTTTAAGTTTCTCATGAGCAGTTGTGTCTGTGAGTGTAATGTTTTCTTGTATGTAATCTTTTCAAGGAAGAGTTTAAACTCTATGAGCAAATATTAATAAAATAGGGTTCATGTTCTAGATTTGACATTTTTTGTGAATTAGCCGAGTAATGCATTTATGTAAGGCATTAATGCAGGAATACTTAAGGATGAAGATGGATCTACAGTAGAAGTTTTTATCTATAGTTCGATGTATGACTTTGTTGCCCTTGGACAAGGCACTGATCTTGCAATTAAGGGGATTCTCAAACAATTTAAAATCCAATCAGAATATCTTTTGTTTTTTGTTTTGTGGTAGTGTTCCATCCATCTCATGATTCAAACATTATTGAGTTGTCAATGTAGATTTAGCCTTTCTATAGTACCCTCCTTGTTTTTGAACCTTTCATGAGATCTATCTTCTTTTGTTGATGTTGTCATAGGTGTGTAATGGGTTTAATGTTAGGTCTTGAAGACAACTGAGAGGGGCGGGGGGTGAATCAGTTGTACAATAAATTCAACCAAAATTAACTTAACCAAAACTCAATGCTTAATACCGATAAACCAAACTTTATTTCCGGTAAAAAGTTATATTAGTTAATTGTAGTACTGATAAAGATTAATGCATGAAATAGAAAGACAATAACATCCACATCACATAACACAAATATTTATATGTGGAAACCCTGTAAGGGGAAAAACCATGGTGGGAAGCCTTACCCACAATCAAATGATACTACTATAGATAGTATGCGTGTACAATATGGATTCTGCACATGTAGCATGGCCATCTTCCTAGAGCTCACTGCTCAATCACAAAATGAGAGTCACACTGACTATAATTGGATGGTTAAATCCAATGATAATGTACAACATAAAATAGCATCTTCATATGCTAGATTCAATATCGGTTTAGTTCTGATTGCCTTCACAAAAACCTTCCTTCAACCTTCAAAAGATGTCTGCATGTATAGCTCTTCTTATTTTTGCATATACCTTATTACAATTCCTTTTACTAATCACATATCAATCTCACAAATGAGATCTTACATTTATACCATAACCTAAGACCAATTGAATAGGTCAGCTCACTAAAAGATATTACAATAAAATCAATTATAAATAAATCAATATTTGATGCATGATGTCGGCTCAATGCATTTACAATAATAATAAATCATCTCCATAATGTGTCGTGCTGATCTGGAATAGATATGTCTTTCGGTGCATATCCTGGAACTATTTGTCGGTAATAGCAAATATGTAAACCTGAATAAACAAATAACCAAATCACAAAAACCAAGTAATCAAATAATTTCTTCAACATAACCAAGTAGTCTCCAAGTCATTCCAAGTGCCGGTGAACAATATAATCTGTCAGTGAACCAAATACTGGTGACTATGCATAAGTCTCTGACTTGCTGGTGAACATGACCAAAATCTCCAAGTACTGATAATTATTGACAAGCGATGACAGGGGTTGACATCAATGACAAAACCATATCAACATATCCAAAATGCCAACAATACCCCCCTTTGGCATTGATGGAAACACAAGATGGAAAAACCATCAAAGTGCCAAAACAGAAATGCCAAAACCCAAAAACCAAAAACCAATAATCTCCCAAAGAGATCATTAACTAGAAATCAAAATACAGATACAAAGAGTAATCAATCTCTCCAACAATCTCTCCCAAAGTAACAATCTCTCCCCAAGGGATAATGTGTTTTTCCATATCAATCTCTCCCCCTTTGACATCAAATGCCAAAGAATTACAAAAACCAATTTCAAATACAAAATACCAACTTATTATATCAACTACTCCCCCTGAGAAGTAGCTCTCCTCATCAAAGCCAAAAAAAGATTTCTCTGTTAATTCTATTGGCTGATGACAAACATCAACTGTCTAAGTCTCTACCGGTGGGGGTAGGACTCCAAGTTGCTCTCTAAGATATTCAAAAGTCTCCTTAGGAAAAGGCTTTGTAAAAATATCTACAATCTGCACTTTAGTATTTGTTGGCATTATGTGAACCGACATGAAGACATAATGATATTGTATGTTGTCATTGATGTCAATATGATAAGTGAACTAGCACATATGATAAGTGAAGAGAGAGAGGAACCGACATTTGTATGAACTGGTTTATATGCCAAAGTGAAGTGACATATTTGTTCAAGGTGAACCAACATATAGTTATGGGAACCGGCACATGGAAGCATTGTATGACTACCGGTTGGTAGGTAGCTTCCACTTCAGGATTTCGAGTACCTCAAGTCTGTGTGACTCAATAAGTGATATTTGTGTGATGAGTTAGCAGTATGATGGAGGACAGATTGTGTTGCCACGTAAGCTCTATGTGCGTGAAGGATCTTGCATGAAGATGACTATTCCTATCTACCTCCGAAATGTGTGAAGTCTGTCAAACGGTGATAACACATGATGGGTTATCAGCCACCATGAAATCAGTGGATAATGGATGATGGAGAATGTCTTGAGATCGATTCACGATTGTTGCATTTATTGCAGTATGATTGAACGGTCAGGATCGAACCATTTGAATTACTTAACCTAATAGGTTTAGGGTTTAGGGTTTTTGCTACTGACCTGTATGTTTCCTATAATGTTGATTTTGTGTTTCTTTTTGAGGTTGTTGGCAAAAGTTGTGAGTGTGTATACAAGGGAAGTGATACGTAATTCTTTCCAGACCAAAGGAGAAAAGAGATACCTACAAAGTGAATGTGCAGAAGGAAAAGAGGAGCCTAAATGGATCTACATTAGCATTGAGTGCTATTAACAGATCATTGTAATTCTTGTTGATCTCTAACCACTTCAATAGTTGCAAAATCCCGTAACAAGGTAGCCTTAACTGGCTTGATTCAAAATCCCTTAAATTGGGTGGTCCTAACAAGCTTGATTCAAATCCCTTAACCAAGTAACTCGAGGCTAATGAGTTCTGAGAAGCTATAGAGCTTAGAAGATCCTTTCAGCTATTGAGTTCTTGAAATCCTCTAACAAAGTGACCCTACCAGGTTTAACCCTTAACCGGGTGATCCCTAATAGGATCGGTTCCTAGCAGAACCTATTGTAATGTCTTTAACCTGATAAGGCTCCTAACAGAGCAAACTTCTAAAGTGTTCAAAAAGAAGCTTGTGGGTATTCATCCCCACTGTGGTTTTTCCCAGTTGGGTTTCCATGTGAAAAATATGTGTGTCATGTGAAATGCTTTTGTCTTGTGATGCTTTGTTTTACCTGTTAAGCATATGAAGGTTCTATGTTTTATGCCTGTCTATAAAACATATTGAACTCACTATTGTGAAGATCTGATGGTTAAGTTTACCCATTTATGCATGAGAATATAATGATGTTGTAGTATTGAGCTAATAGGGTAGCTTATTGTGTGATCGGTTCATGACTGATTGAGTTGTATTGGATGTTACTGGTTGCACTCTATTTTACCGGTATCCTTGTTTGTCAGTCATTTGGGGTATTTGTTGTCAAACCGGTTTTGGACTGTATTTGTGTTTGTACTGATTCATCCCCCCCTCTCAATATTGGTTTGGTACTCATGGTTCGTCATTGAGTTATCAATTGGTATCAGAGCGCTCCAGGTCCTCTGTGTTGTAAGCTTAACTGCTTGAGGAAAAGATCCTAGTCAAATGATGAAGAGGGAAGGTCCAAAGTTTAATAGGGAAAATTTTGGTATATGGAAAGACAAGATGAAGATATTCATCAAAAGCATGGGTGTTCAACACTGGAGTTATATTAAAAATGTATATGTTGTTTCTATCTGTACTCTCACCGATGACCAAAAGAGAGAGATACAAGAAAATGGGGAATTCATGGAAGCCCTCATCATTAGTCTATCTGACATTGAGTTTATTGATGTTTAGGACAAGGAAAATCCCAAAGAGGTATGGGATGCTCTTGAAAATATCTATGGTGGTGATGAGCATGTAAAATAGGCTAAGGAAGAAAGCCTGAGAGGGAAGTTTGAAGACATGCAGATGGTTGAAGGAGAGACCATTCAATAGTATGGAATAAGAATCAAAACAATTGTTGGAGAAATAAAGAGTACATGTGACAAAATAGAAGATTCCACTGCGGTAAGTAAAGTCCTGAGATCCCTGTTGCTCGTCTATGCAATAAGGGTCACTACTATTCAGGAGCTGAGATCAATAGACAAGTCTAAGGTGTCCTTGGAATCCATCATAGCCAAGTTGATAGCCTATGAACTGAATAGTTTTGGTGGTAGTGTTCAAAAGATAGAATTAGCTTTTAAAGCCTCTGCTATACCATCCAAAAAAAGAAAAGAGGCTAGCACTAGTGGGGAACCTAATCAGAATAGAGAAATAAAGGATGAAGAGTTTCTGATGGAATTTGAAGCTCTTCTTGCCAGAAGATTTCCAAAAGGAACTAGTAAATACAAAGGTAAGCTCCTTTTGAAATGTTTCTCCTGTAACCAGATAGGACATATTGCTATGAACTGTCCCAATAGTGACAACAAGGATAAACTGGAAAGGTTCAAGAAATTTAAAGGAGGAAACCAGAGAAATTGTTTTGTGGCAGTTGATGAAGGTGTCACAGATGAGGAATCAGAAGATGAAGAGAATGAAGACATTGTGTTTGTTGCTGTAAAGGAAGATGTGGCAGACAAGAAGGTTCTTGTCTCCTGGTTTGATAATTCCAATGAGTAGATCATTGACAGTGGCTATTCTCACCATATGACTGGTGACCAGAGCAAGTTTCTATCCTTAGAGGAGTATGATGGTGGTGTGGTTCTCTTTGGCAATGATGCACCATGCATGGTCAAAGGCAGAGGGTCCATCTCTTTGAATGGAAAGAGTAGTGCTGACAATGTGTACTGGGTTGATGGTCTCAGACACAACCTTCTAAGTGTTGCCCAGCTAAATGATAGTGGCCTCACTCTGAAATTCAAGAGTGGAGCTTGTAGAATCAAGGGAAAAGATGGTAAATTGGTGGCCACTAGCATGCAAACTAAAGGTAACTTATTTCATCTGAATGCAAATATAAGTACATGTCTTATGGCTAAACTTGATGATAGCTAGATATGGCATAGGAGACTCTTCCATGTAAACTTTGATAACATTGTAAAGGCTAGTAAGATCAAGACAGTTAGAGGGTTGCCAGTGTTGAGCAAACTAGACAATACCTTATGCAGAGAGTGTCAATTGGGGAAAATGTCTTCCTCAACCTTTAAAGGTAAATCTTTCATTGCTGACAACTTGCTTGATCTTGTGCATACTAATTTATGTGGTCCTATGAAAACTAGAAGTGTGCAGGGTGATAGGTACTTCATGATTCTCACTGATGACTGCTCAAGAATGATGTGGGTCACATTCTTGAAAGACAAGTTTGAAGCCTTTGTGAAATTCAAAGCTTTCAGAGCATTAGTGGAGAAGGAAATCGGAAAAAGGATCAAGTGTCTCAGAACTGATCAATGAGGGGAATTCACTTCCGGTGAATTCAACAAATATTGTGAAGAATTTGGCATCAAGAGATAGCTGTCTGCCCCTTGGACTCCATAGCAGAATGACCCAGCAGAGAGGAATAACCGGATGGTGGTTGAAGCAGCTAGAACCATGTTGATTCAAGGAAAGATAGCTCACACCTTTAGGAGAGAAGCCGTGAGCACTGTAGTATACACTATGAACCATGTACTCATCAAAAAGGGTAAGGACAAAACTCCTTGTGAGTATTGGACCGGTAGGACACCTATGGTTAACTACTTTAAGGTATTTGATAGCAAATGTTACATCAAGAGGAGTGAACATCAAGGCAAATTTGAAGCTAAATGTGATCAGGAAATATTTCTAGGATATTCCACCAAGAGTAAAGCTTTCAAGTGCTACAACAATAGGACTCAGAGAATTATGGAAAGCATCAATGTAAGAGTTGATGAATCCTCTGAGAAGACTAAGGAAACCGGCAGTGAGCAAGCTGTAAATGAATCAGTTGCAACCTTCTGGGAACTGGTTGTCAGTCAACCAAGTACTAGTAATAGTGTTCCTGAACTGGTGAATGTTGATACTGATGAAGATGAGGATGAAGAAGAAAAGCAAGAAGAACCAGTTAAGACCATTCCTTGGTATGTCAATTTGAATCATGATCCCAAGCAAATCATAGGTGATAAGGACGCAAGAATCCTTACTAGAAGAAATATCAGAGAAAACTCATGTATGATCTCTGAATTTGAGCCTAAGTCATTCAAAGAGGCTCATAAAGATGAAGACTGGACCAAGGCAATGGAAGAAGAACTTGACCAGATAGAGAAAAATGGTACATGGTCCTTGGTACCTAGACCAGAGCATAAAAATGTCATTGGCACCAAATGGGTGTTCAGAAATAAGTTGAATGAGGATGGCACAGTGATTAGGAATAAAGCCAGATTGGCATGCAAAGGATATGCTCAAGAAGAAGGAGAAGACTATGGGGAAACCTTTGCTCCTGTAGCCAGATTGGAAGGAGTTCATATGCTTCTTGCATATGCAGCTTTTAAGAGGTTCAAGGTATATCAAATGGATGTAAAATCTACATTCCTAAATGGTGTACTTGAAGAGGAGGTGTATATTGAGCAACCATATGGGTTTTCCCTATCTGAAGACAGTGACATGGTATGTAGGCTACATAAAGGATTATATGGTTTAAAGCAAGCACCTAGGGCATGGTATGAGTGCCTACATTCCCATCTTGTGAAGATTGGATTTGAGAGAACAAGTGAAGATAGCAATATCTACTTGAAGTCTGAAGGAGATCAGATCCTAATCTGTGAAGTTTTTGTTGATGACATCATCTTTGGTGGAGATGACAAGATGAGTCATGAGTTTGCTGATGAGATGAAGAAAGAGTTTGAGATGTCACTCATAGGGGAGATTAAGTTCTTCATTAGACTACAGATCCAGCAGATGGAAGATGGAATCTTCATCACTAAGTCCAAATATGTTAAAGAGGTGTTGAAGACTTTTGGCATGGAAGATAGCAAACTGGTTGGTACACTGATGGTGACCGGATGCAAATTGACAAAAGAGGATGATTCCGCACTGGTTGATGAGAAGGAATACTGATCTATGATTGGTAAGTTGCATTATGTAGTGCATAGTAGACTGGATATTGCACATGCAGTTGGCATTACTACAAGATTCTAAAAGAGTCCAAGGGAATCTCACTTGATTGTAGTCAAGTAGATTCTTAGGTATCTGAAGGGAACAATTGACTATGGATTGTAGTACCCATACAACAATAATTTCAATCTGAAAGTGTTCACAGATGCTGATTGGGCAGGTAATGTGGATGGCTGAAAAAGCACAACTGATGGTGCATTCTTTCTCAGTGGTAGACTGGTCTCATGGATGAGTAGAAAGCAGAGTTGTATCTCTCAGGCTATAGCGGAAGCAGAGTATGTTGCAGCTTTCATAAACTGCACTTAGACAATCTGGATGAAGCATGTACTAGAAGGCTTCAAGATCCCTATATCTAAACCAGTAAGTATATTCTGTGATAACACAAGTGCTATCAATATATCAAACAATTTGGTTTTACATTCTAGAACCAAGCATTTTGAGCTTAAGTATCATTTCTTGAGAGAAAAGGTTCAGAATAAAGAGATTGCACTAGAGCATGTGTCCAGTAAGGAGCAGTTAGCAGACATATTCACCAAGCCTCTCCCAAAGACAACATTTGTGCATATGAGAGGTGAATTAGGTGTATTGCCCCTTTAGGAGGTGAACTAAAAGTGATTGTTCCACATCAGTCAGGTACTGGAAAGACAAATTTTTGGTTGATTGGTGTATTGAAGGATGCTACTCCTCAGGGGGAGCAACATGATGAAACAGAGATGATTGTACCTCCACTTTGGCATTGTTGTCAAAGGGGGAGAAGGAGTGAAGCGAAAAGATATCTACAGCAAATGGGGAGAAGATGTGAAGCAGAGAAGATACCTTTTGTATATTGCCATCAATGCCAAAGGGGGAGATTGTTGGCATTATGTGAACCAGCATGGCATTATGTGAACCGACATGAAGACATAATGATATTGTATGTTGTCATTGATGTCAATATGATAAGTGAACCGACACATGTGATAAGTGAAGAGACAGAGGAACCAACATTTGTATGAACTGGTTTATATGCCAAAGTGAAGTGGCATATTTGTTCAAGGTGAACTAGCATATAGTAATGGGAATCAACACATGGAAGCATTGTATGACTACCGGTTGGTAGGTAGCTTCCACTTCAGGATTTTTGGTTGGAGTACCTCAAGTCTATGTGACTCAATCGGTGATCTTTGTGTGATGAGTTAGCAGTATGATGGAGGATAGATCATGTTGCCACATAAGCTCTGTGTGCATGAAGGATCTTGCATGAAGATGACTATTACTATCTACCTTGGGAATGTGCGAAGTCTGTCAAACGGTGATAATGCATGATGGGTTATCAGCCGCCATGAAATCAGTGGATAATGGACGATGGAGAATGTCTTGAGATTGATTCACGATTGTTGCATTTAATGCAGTATGATTCAATGGTCAGGATCAAACTGTTTGAATTGCTTAACCTAACAAGTTTAGGGTATAGGGTTTTTGCTACCGACTTGTATGTTTCCTATAAGGTTGTGTTGTGTTTCTTTCTAAAGTTGTTGGCAAAAGTTGTGAGTGTGTATCCAAGGGAAGTGATACGTAATTCTTGCCAGACCAAAGGAGAAAAGAGATACCTACAAAGTGAATGTGCAGAAGGAAAAGAGGAGCCTAAATGGATCTGCATTAGCATTGAGTGTTGTTAATAGATCATTGTAATTCCTATTGATCTCTGACCACTTCAATAGTTGCAAAATCCCCTAACAGGGTAGCCTTAACTAGCTTGATTCAAAATCCCTTAAATCGGGTGGTCCTAATAGGATTGATTCAAATCCCTTAACCAGGTAACTTGAGGCTAATAAGTTCTAAGAAGTTATAGAGCTTAGAAGATCCTTTCAGCTATTGAGTTGTTGAAATCCTCTAACAAGGTGACCCTACCGGGTTTAACCCTTAACCGAGTGATCCCTAACAGGATCAGTTCCTAGCAGAACCTATTGTAATGTCTTTATCCGGACAAGGCTCCTAATAGAGCGAACTTCTAAAGAGTTCAAAAAGTAGCTTGTGGGTGTTCATCCCCAGCGTGGTTTTTCCCAGTTGGGTTTCCACGTGAAAAATATGCATGTCATGTGAAATGCTTTTGTCTTGTGATGCTTTTTTTTACCTGTTAAGCATATGAAGGTTTCTATGTTTTATGCCTATCTATAAAACATATTGAACTCACTATTGTGAAGATCTGATGGTTAAGTTTACCCATTTATGCATGAGAATATAATGATACTGTAGTATTGAGCTAAGAGGGTAGCTTATTGTGTGATCGGTTCATGACTGATTGAGTTGTACTGGATGTTACTAGTTGCACTCTGTTTTACTGGTATCCTTGTTTGTCAGTCATTTGGGGTATTTATGTTTGTACTGATTCAACCCCCCCTCTTAGTACCAGTTTGGTACTCGTGGTTCATCATTGAGTTATCAGTATTCACATAAACCAATTTCACTTCTTTTGCTTCAACATTCTCTTTTAGAAAAATAAATTTGATAGAAACATGTTTAGTCTTAGAGTGGAATACCGGGTTCTTTGATATATCAATTACTCCCATATTATCATAGTAAATAGTTATAGGTTCCTTGCATTTTACCTTTATTTCCTTCAACATTTGTTTGATCCATAATACATGTGTACAATTAGTTACTACTGCAACATATTCTGATTCTACTATTGATAGACTTGTACAACTCTATTTCTTGCTCAACCATGAAATTAGTTTGCTACCAATAAAAAATGCTCCGTCGGTGGTGCTTTTTCTATCATCCACATCTCCTACCCAATTAGCATCTGTGTATGGACATAAGTCAAAATTTTCATCTCTAGGATACCATAAACCAAGATTTGTAGTGCTTTGTAGGTACCGAAAAATCCTTTTTACTGTTGATTCATGATTTTCTTTAGGATTACTCTGAAATCTTGAAACAATACATACTGCATTCATAATATCAGGTCTTGTTTGTGTCAAATACAATAAACCTCCTATCATAGACTTGTATCTAGTTGGATTAACCGGTGTTGATACATCCTTCAAAGATAATTTATCAGTTTTAGTCATAGGTGTGCTTACCGGTTTACAATTTTCCATGCCAAATTTCTTTAGTAATTCCTTCAAGTACTTAGATTGACATAGAAATATATCTTTATCAGTCTATGAAATCTACAATCCTAAAAAGAATTTTATCTCTCCAATCATAGACATTTCAAATTCTTGCTGCATTTTGTTAGAAAAGTCTTTACACAAACCATCTTCTCCTCCAAAGATTATATCATCAAAAAAAACTTCAATAACCAAGATGTCATCATTAGTCACTTTGTAGTAGAGATTGTTGTTAGCATTACCTTTAGTGTAACCAAGCTTCAAAAGATATTTTTCCAATCTAGCATACCAAGCTCTAGGAGCTTGTTTCAATCCATATAAAGCTTTCCTTAACCTGCAAACCATGTCTTTGTTATCTGTCAAAGAAAATCCATCAGGTTGTTCAATATAAACTTCTTCTTCAAGATCTCCATTCAGAAATGCACATTTAACATCCATTTGATATACTTTATAGTTTTTGTGTGCTGCAAAAGCCAATAAAAGTCTGACTGCCTCAATTCTAGCTATCGGTGCATAGGTTTCATTGTAATCAATTCCTTCTTTCTGTGAATATCCCTTACATACTAATCTTGCTTTGTTTCTGGTTACCTTACCATCTTCATTAAGTTTATTTCTGAAAACCCATTTAGTTCCAATTACATGTTTGTCTTTAGGCCGGGGAACTAATGACCAAGTGTTATTCCTTTCAATTTATTCCAATTCATCTTCCATAGATTTAATCCAATATTTATCTTCACATGCCTCATTAACTGATGTAGGTTCAATTTGAGAAATAAGACATACCTCTTCATTTGCCAATCTTCCTCTAGTCATAACTCCTTAAAATTTGTTTCCAATTATCTGATCTTCAGAATGATTCAATCTTACATGTCGGGGTGTTTTTGCTTGATGTTGTTCTTTAGTGACCGTTGAATCTCCAGATGATGCCGGTGTAACTGGATCACTATTCTGTACCGATATATTCATAGTAGGTTCATTTGTGATTATCTCTATTTTCGGTTCAGAGTCTGTGTACCTTGAATTTCCTCTAAATTGTTCAACAATCTTCACATTTGCACTCTCAACAATTTTCTGCAATCTCTTGTTAAAACATCTATATGCCTTTCTCTTAGATGAATAGCCAAGAAATATTCCTTCATCACTTCTAGGATCAAATTTTCCAATATATTGATCTCTTCTAATATAGAATTTACTTCCAAATATTCTGAAATATTTAAGAGTAGGAGTATTACCAAACCATAGTTCATGTGGGGTCTTACCGGTTTCACCTCTAATGTGAACTCTATTGAATGTATAAACTGTTGTATTGACCGATTCTCTCCAGTATTTATGAGGTAGATTTTCTTCTGATATCATACTTCTGGCTGCATCCAAGATAGTTATGTTTTTCCACAACTCCATTCTATTGGGGTGTCCGGTGTGCTGATAACTATCTTTTGATCCCATTCACTTCACATAATGTATTAAATTCCTTCGATGTGAATTCACCTCCTTGATCTGATCTCAAACATTTGATTTTCTTGCCGATTTCATTTTCTACCATCACCTTGAATAGTTTGAATTTCCCAAATGCTTCAAATTTCTCCCTGAGAAAAGTAACCCAGCACATTCTAGAATAGTCATCAATGATTAGCATAAAATACCTATCTCCTTGTATACTTCTAGTTCTTGTTGGACCACATAAATCAGTATGAATTAAATCAAGAACATTGTTAGACTTTTCAGGAATACTCTTGAAAGTTGCTCTAACTTGCTTTCCAAATTGACATTTCTTACATACCGGATTGTGAGGTTTAACAATCTTAGGTAAATTTCTTACAACCTTAGTAGTACTAATTTTCATAATGCAATCAAAATTTACATGACAAAGTCTCTTATGCCATAACCAACTTTCATCAATATGTGCAATCAAACATGCTTTCTCATTGTTGTTCAAATGAAAGATATTACCTCTAGTCTGATTACCAGTTGCAATTTCCAAACTAGTTCTATTTAAGATTTTGCATTTACCATTCTTCAATTGTAACTGAAATCCTTTCTCAACTAATTGACCAACACTCAAAAGATTATGCTTCAAACCTTCAACATAGTAAACATTATCAGTATTGTGCTTACCATCAAAAGATATAGTGCCTTTTCCTTTTATCAAACAAGCTTTATCATCTCCAAATCTTACTAGACCTCCATTGTATTCCTGAAAGGTTAAGAATTTACTCTTATCACTAGTCATATGATGTGAACATCCTGAATCAATAATCCATTCATCCTTATCTTCAACTTTGGCCGCCAGGGCCTACTCTACTGGTTGAACAGTAGGTGTTGGTTGATCTTCTATTATAGCAACAAAATCCCATCCATTGTTTGTCAGATCCTCATCAAAAACACTAGTAACTCCTTCATCAACATAATAACAAGATTTGTTTCTATTCTTCTTAAACTTGTATTTTTGATAGTCAGGGTTAGGCTTATATGTTCTTTTAGCTTCTTCTCTTAATCTTGCATGTCTATCAGGGCATCTAGAAGCCATATGACCAATCTTATTACAGTTAAAACATTTAAAGGGTGCTTTACCTTCATACTTACTTCCAATTGGAACTTTAGGCATTTTCCTAGCAAATAGTGCTTCAAATTCTTCATTTTATCTCCTGCTTTCTTCAAGTTCTCTTGCATAGAATGCTTTCCAATCAGATTTATCAAATGATGATGATGATGTTGTAGTTGATGATGATGCCTTGAAAGCTAGATCTGTCTTAATAGTAGTAACATGACCAAATTCCTCAAGCTCAAAAGCTGAAAGTTTTCCAACCAAAGTGTCTCTAGATACTGATGCATTAGGCATTGTTCTCAATTCATTTATAGTAGTAACTTTCATTTTATATGCTGGTGGCAAAGCTCTTAAAACTTTAGAAACAATCTCATCTTCACTAAAGGTTCCTCCACAACATTGTATACCCAAAACAATTTCATTTACTCTTTCCAGAAAAGTAGAAATTCTTTCTTCTTCTTCCATTTTCAAACTTTCATACTTGACCCGAAAGCATTCAAGTTTTGCAGTTTTGACCATGGAATCTCCTTCATTCAATGTTTCTAGTTTGTCCCAAATAGCTTTAGCAGTAGATCTGTCTGACAATCCCATGACTTGCTGATCTGATAATGCGCTCAAAAATGCTTCTCTTGCTTTGCAATCATTTTCCTCATCTTTAGCCAAGTTAGGTGCAATAGGTTGACCTTGAGTAGGAGCAGTATAGTCATTCTTTGTAACATCCCATATGTCCTTTCCAATGCAATTCAAATGTGTCTCCATCCTGATCTTCCATATGCCATAGTTCCATCAAGTTATGGAATGTCCTTCTTGAAATAGTTAGAAGACATTGGATCTCTTCAAGCTGTTAAACTTCCACAAAAAGAGAACTAGGATCTGATACCAATTGTTAGGTCTTGGAGACAACTGAAGGGGGGGGTGACTCAGTTGTACAATAATTTCACCCAAAATTAACTTAACCAAAACTTAATGCTTAATACTGGTAAACCAAACTTTGTTGCTGGTAGATAGTTATATCAGTTAATTGCAGTACCGGTAAAGATTAATGCATGAAATAGAAAGACAATAACATCCACAACACATAACACAAATATTTGTATGTGGAAACTGTTGGTATTTTGGTATGGTTTTGTCATTGATGTCAACACCTACTAAATACTTATCAACTTTGGCACTTTGGAGAATCAACAACATTCACCAGTATATGATACACCGACATGATATAATGATCACCAACACTTGGAAGGGCATGGAAATCACTTGGTTATATTGAAGACATCGTGTGGACACCTTGTCTTGAAGATTTGTTTATTGATATATTTGTATTTGCATATTTGTTGTTACTTGTAAATAGGTCCAGGTTATACACTAGTAGGTTTATGTTTTCCAGATCAGCACGACATGCTATGGAGATGATTTATTATTGTTGTAAATACATCAAGCTGACATGTTGAATCGGTTATTGCATTGGATATTATATTGTTTGTGAAATGATTTTATTGTAATATCTTGTAGAGCCAACCTACTAAAATTGGTCTTAGGTTATGATATAAATGTAAGATCTTATTTGTAAGATTAGAAGTGGAATACGAAGAAGATTTGTGTGAAGGTATATGCGAGAATAAGCAGAGCTATAGACACAAACATCATTTGAAGGTGAAGGAAAGTTTTGTGAAAGTATATCAAAACTACACCGGTACTGAATCAAGCATATGAAGATGCTATTTTGAGCAGTACATCCTTATTGGATTTAACCATCCAATTGTAGTCAGTGTGACTCCTATTTTGTGATTGTGCAGTGAACTTTAGGGGCTTGGCCTTCCTGCATGTGCAGAACCCATTTGTATACACTTACTATCTGTAGTAGTATCATCTAATTGTGGGTAAGGTTTCCCACCATGGTTTTTCCCCTTATAGGGTTTTCATGTACAAATATTGGTGTTATGTGTTGTGGATGACTTTGTCTTTTTGTTTCATGCATTAATATTTACCGGTATTGCAAATTATCTGATAAAACTGTCCACCGGTATAAAAGATTGTTTCACCGGTATTAAGTAGAAAGTTGATTAAGTTGTTTTTGGTTTAAATTTATTTGACAACTGATTCACCCCCCCTCTCAGTTGTCTTTGGGACCTAACATTTGGTATCAGAGCTTAGTCCTCTTTTGTAGAAGTTTAATAGCTTGAGGAGATCCAATGTTTACTAACTATTTCAGAAAGGACAATCCTAAACTTGATGGAACCAACTATGGCATATGGAAGATCAGAATGGAGACACATTTAAATTGCATTGGAAAGGACATCTGGGAAGTTACAAGGAATGGCTATACTACTCCCACTCTCGGTCAGCCTAATCCACCTAACTTGACTAAAGATGAGGAAAATGACTGCAAAGCAAGAGAAGCACTTTTGAGCGCATTAACAGATCAACAAATCATGAGATTATCAAACAGATCAACTACTAAATCTATTTGGGATCATCTAGAAACATTGAATGAAGGATATTCCATAGCCAATATTGCAAATCTTGAAGGCTTCCGGGTTAGGTATGAAAATATGAAAAATGGAAGAAGATGAAAGGATTTTTTCTTTTATGGAAAGAGTTAATGAAATTGTTTTAGGTATTAAATGTTGTGGAGGAACCTTAAGTGAAGATTAAATTGTTTCAAAAGTTCTAAGAGGATTACCACTGGCATACAAAATGAAGGTCACTGCTATAAATGAGTTAAGAACAATGCCTAATACATCAGTAACTAAGAACAATGCTTTTGAAATTGAGGAATTTGGTCCTGTTGCTACTATAAAGATAGATTTAGCCTTTGAAGCATCAACATCATCTGCATCATCATTTGACAGATTTGATTGGAAAGCCTTTTATGCAAGAGAACTTGAAGAAAGCAGGAAATAAAATGAAGAACTTGAAGAACTTGAAGCACTATTTGCAAGGAAAATGACTAAAGGTCCAGTTGGAAGTAAGTATGAAGGTAAAGCACCCTTTAAATGTTTCAATTGTAATAAGATTGATCATATGGCCTCAAGATGCCCTGATAGACATGCTAGACTAAGAGAAGAAGCTAGAAGAACATACTGTTGGTATTTTGGTATGGTTTTGTCATTTATGTCAACACCTACTGAAACACTAGCACTTTGGAGATTCCAACAACATTCATCGGCAAGCAAGTAACTATTGCATAGTTACTGGTATATGGTTCACCGGCAGGATATAATGTTCACTAGCACTTGGAATGATATGGAAGACACTTGGTGATGTTGAAGACATCATGTGGACACTTTGTTTTGAAGAATTAATCATTGGTATATTCATATTTGCATATTTTCTTTTACCGGCAAATAGGTCTAGGGTTATCTAGGGTTACACTGACAGGCTTATCTTTTTCAAATCAGCATGGCATGCTATAGAGATGATTTATTATTGTTGTAAATGCATTAAGCCGACATGTTCAATCGGTTACTGCATCAGATATTATATTATTTGTAAAATGCTTTTATTGTAATATCTTGTAGAGTCGACCTACTAAAATTGGTCTTAGGGTATGGTATAAATATAAGATCTTATTTGTAAGATCAAATGTGGAATGCGAAGAAGAATTGTGAGAAGGTATATGCGAGATTAAGCAGAGGTATATATGAAGACATCATTTGAAGGTGAAGCTAGGTTTTTGTAGAAGCATATTAGCATTACACCGGTACTGAATCCAGCATATGAAGATGCTATTTTGTACAGTACATTCTTATTGGATTTAACCATCCAACTGCAGTCAGCGTGACTCCCATTTTGTGATTGAGCAGTGAGCTCTAGGCTATTGGCCTTTCTACATGTGCAGACCCCATTTATGTACACTTACTATCTGTAGTAGTATCATCTGATTGTGGGTAAGGTTTCCCACCGTGGTTTTTCCCCTTAAAGGGTTTCCATGTACAAATATTGGTGTTATGTGTTGTGGATGACTTTATGTTTATGTTTCATGCATTAATCTTTACCGGTATAGCAATTTACTATTAACACTATCTACAGACATACTTAACTGGTTTACCGGTATTAAGCATTAAGTTGGTTAAATGGTTTTTGGTTTGAATTTATTAGACAACTGATTCACCCCCCCCCCCTCTCAGTTGTCTCCGAGACCAAACAATTGGTATCAGAGCCTAGTCCTCTTTTGTAGAAGTTTAACAACTTGAGGAGATCTAATGTCTACTAGTTATTTTAGGAATGACAATCCTAAACTTGATGGAACCAACTATGGGATATGGAAGATCGGGATGGAGACACATTTGAATTGCATTGGTAAAGACATCTAGGAAGTTACAAAGAATGGTTATACTACTGCTATAGCTGGTCAGACTGCTCCAACTACCTTAGCTAAAGATGAGGACAATGATAGCAAAGCAAGAGAAGAACTTTTGAGCGCATTATTAGATCAACAAATCATGGGATTATCAGATAGGTCTACTATTAAAGCTATTTGGGATCATTTGGAAACACTAAATGAAGGAGATTCCACAGTCAAGATTGCAAAAATTGAAAGCTTCTGAGTCGGGTATGAACATCTGAAAATGGAAGAAGATGAAAGAATTTCTTCTTTTATGGAAAGAGTAAATGAAATTGTTTTGGGTATTAAATATTGTGGAGGAACCTTGAGTGAGGATGAAATTGTTTCAAAAATATTAAGAGGATTGCCACCGACATATAAAATGAAGGTTACTACTATAAATGAGTTGAGAACAATGCCTAATACATCAGTAACTAGGGATACATTGATTGGAAAACTTTCAGCCTTTGAAATTGAGGAATTTGGTCCTATTGCTACTATAAAGACAGATTTGACCTTTAAAGTATCAACATCATCTTCTCCATCATTTAACAAATTAGACTGGAAAGCCTTTTATGCAAGAGAACCTGAAGAAACTAGGAAGGAGAATGAAGAGCTTGAAGAAATTGAAGCACTATTTGCAAGGAAAATGCCAAAAGGTCTAGTTGGAAGTAAGTATGAAGGTAAAGCACCCTTTAAATGTTTCAACTGCAATAAAATTGTTCATATGGCTTCGAGATGCCCTGATAGACATGCTAGACTAAGAGAAGAAGCTAGAAGAACATACAAGCCTAATCTTGAATATCAGAGATACAGATTTAAGAAGAACAAAGACAAATCTTGTTACATTGCTGATGAAGGTGTGACTGATGATTCTGATGAGGATCTAGCAGACAATGGATGGGTTTTTGTTGCTATAATAGAAGATCAACCGACACCTACTGCTCAACTGGTAGAACAAGCCCTAGCAGCTAAAGTTGAAGAAAAAGATGAATGGATCATTGACTCAGGATGCTCACATCACATGACAGGAGACAGGTAAATTCTTGAACTTTCAAGAATACAATGGAGGTTTAGTAAGATTTGGAGATGACAAAGCCTATTCAATCAAAGGTAAGGGTTCAATATCTCTTGATGGTAAGCATAACACTGACAATGTCTACTATATTGAAGGATTAAAGCATAATCTTTTAAGTGTTGGTCAATTAGTTGAGAAGGGATTTCAGTTACAATTTAAAAATGGAAAATGCAAAATCATGAATAGAACTGGTTTGGAAATTGCAACCGGTAATCAAACTAGAGGTAATATCTTTCATTTGAATAACAGTGAAAAGGCATTCTTGATTACACATGTAGATAAAAGTTGGTTATGGCATAAGAGACTATGTCATGTAAACTTTGATTGCATGGTGAAAATCAGTACTTCTAAGGCAGTTAGAGATCTACCTAGAATTGTGAAACCTCAGAATATAATTTGCAAGGAATGTCAATTTGGAAAACAAGTTAGAGCTAGTTTCAAAAGTATTCTAGAAAAATCCAATAATGCTCTTGATTTGATTCACACTGATTTATGTGGTCTAGAAAGAACTAAAAGCTTACAAGGTGATAGATATTTCATGCTAATTATTGATGATTATTCTAGAATGTGTTGGGTTACTTTTCTCAAAGAAAAATAAAAAGCACTTGGAAAGTTCAAATTGTTCAAAGAAATGGTTGAGAATGAAAATGGTAAGAAAATCAAATGTTTAAGATTAGATCAAGGAGGAGAATTCACATCTAAGGACTTTAATACATTTTGTGAAGTGAATGGAACCAGAAGATAGTTATCAGCACCTCGGACACCACAACACAATGGAGTTGTTGAAAGAAAAAACATAACTATCTTGGATGCAGCAAGAAGTATGTTATCTGAAGCAAATCTACCACATGTGTATTAGAGAGAAGTAGTTAGCACTGCTATCTATACATTCAAAAAAGTTCACATCAAAGGTGAAACTGGTAAGACCCCTCATGAACTATGGTTTGGTAATACTCCTACTCTTAAGTATTTTAGAATTTTTGGAAGTAAATGTTATATTAGAAGAGATGAGTATATTGGAAAATTTGATCCTAGAAGTGAAGAAGGAATATTTCTTGGTTATTCATCTAAGAGCGAGGCATATAGATGTTTTAATAAGAGATTGCAGAAAATTGTTGAGAGTACAAATGTAAAGATTGATGAACAATTTAGAGGAACTTCAAGGTATATAGACTCTGAACCAGCAATAGAAATTGTGACAAATGAACCTACACTAAATCCACCGGTACAGAATGAAGATCTAGTTACCTTGATACCATAAGAGGATTCCATTGTAATTGAAGAACAACAACAAACTAAGACACCCCGATATGTAAGATTGAATCATTCTGAAGATTAGATAATTGAAAACAAATTTAAAGGAGTTATGATAGGAGGAAGATTGGCAAATGAAGAGGTATGTTTTATATCTAAAACTTAACCATCATCTATAAATGAGGCATGTGAAGATAAATTTTGGATTAAAGCTATGGAAGAAGAATTAGGAAAAATTAAGAAAAATAATACTTGGACATTAGTTCCCCAGCCTAAAGATAAAAATGTATTTGGAACCAAATGGGTAGTTAGAAACAAACTTAATGAAGATGGTAAGGTTGTAAGAAATAAAGCAAGACTAGTGTGTAAGCGATATTCTCAGAAAGAAGGAGTTGATTACAATGAAACCTTTGCACTGGTAGCTAGAATTGAGGCAGTTAGATTATTATTGGCTTTTGCAGCTCACAAGGACTACAAAGTTTATCCAATGGATATTAAATGTGCATTTTTGAATGGAGATCTTGAAGAGGAAGTATATATTGAACAACCTGATGAATTTTCTTTGATAGATGGCAATGATATGGTTTGCAGGTTAAGAAAATCTCTATATGGATTGAAACAAGCCCCAAGAGCTTGGTATGCAAGGTTGGATAAGTATCTTTTAAAGATTGGTTTTACTAAAGGAAATGCAGACAACAATTTATATTACAAAATAACTAATGATGACATCTTGATTATAGAAGTATTCGTTGATGATATAATCTTTGGATGAGAAGATGGATTATGTAAGAAATTTTCTATTAAAATGCAGCAAGAATTTGAAATGTCTATGATTGGAGAAATAAAATTCTTTTTAGGATTGCAGATTTCACAGACTGATAAAGGTATATTTTTGAGTCAATCCAAGTACTTGAAAGAATTACTAAAGAAATTTGGGATGGAGAACTCTAAATCGGTAAGCACACCTATGACTACAAATGACAAATTATCTCAAAGGGATGAATCTACACCTATTAATCCAACTAGATACAAATCTATGATAGGAGGTCTACTATATTTGACACAAACCAGGCCTGATATTATGAATGCAGTATGTATTGTTTCTAGATTTCAATGTAATCCTAGGGAAAATCATGAATCAGCAGTAAAAAGGATTTTCTGGTACTTACAAGGCACTGCAAATTTTGGATTATGGTATCCTAGAAACGAAAATTTTGATCTATGTGCATACACAAATGCAAATTGGGCAGGAGATGTGGATGATAGAAAAAGCACCACTGGAGGAGAATTCTTTCTTGGAAAGAGATTAGTTTCTTGTTTGAGTAAGAAACAGAATTGTACATCTTTATCAACAACAGAATCATAATATGTTGCAGCAACAACTAACTGTACACAGGCACTATGGCTTAAGCAAATGTTGAAAGACATAAAGGTAAAATGCAAAGAACCTATTACTATATACTGTGATAACACTGCAACAATTGATATATCTAAGAATCTGGTATTACATTCTAAAACAAAACATGTTTCTATCAAACTGAATTTTCTAAGGGAAAAAGTTGAAGAAAAGGAGATAAAACTGGTTTATGTAAATACTAAAGAACAACTTACAAATATTTTCACAAAACCTTTGCCTAAGGAGACTTTTGAATATCTCAGAGATCAGCTTGGAGACATACCACCACCGATAGAGACTTAGATAGTTGATGATTGTCATCAACTCGCAGAATTGAAAGACAAATCTTTTACTCCGGTCTTTGATGAGGAAGCTACTTCTCAGGGGGAGTAGTTGGTATATTGAATTGATTGGTATTTTGTATATGAACTTGATTTTTGTAACTTTGGCATTTGATGTCAAAGGGGGAGAGATATCTATGGAAAAACACATTATCTTTTGGGGAAGAAACTGTTTAGAGGAGATTGTTGGTTTTTGGTATTTGGCATTTCTGTTTTGACACTTTGATGGTTTTTCCATCTTGTGTTGCCATACATGCCAAAGGGGGAGATTGTTGGTATTTTGGTATGGTTTTGTCATTGATGTCAACACCTACTGAAACACTAGCACTTTGGAGATTCCAACAACATTCACCGGCAAGCAAGTAACTATTGCACAGTTATTGGTATATGGTTCACCGGCAAGATATAATGTTCACTGGCACTTGGAATGATATGGGAGACACTTGGTGATGTTGAAGACATCACGTGGACACTTTATTTTGAAGAATTAATCATTGGTATTTTCATATTTGCATATTTGCTTTTACCGGCAAATAGGTCTACGGTTATCTAGGGTTACACCGGCAGGCTTATCTTTTTCAGATCAGCAAGTCATGCTATAGAGGTGATTTATTATTGTTGTAAATGCATTAAACCGACATGTTCAATCGGTTATTGCATCAGATATTATATTATTTGTAAAACAATTTTATTGTAATATCTTGTAGAGCCGACCTACTAAAATTGGTCTTAGGGTATGGTATAAATGTAAGATCTTATTTGTAAGATCGAATGTGGAATGCGAAGAAGAATTTTGAGAAGGTATATGCGAGATTAAGTAGAGGTATACACAAAGACATCATTTGAAGGTGAAGCTAGGTTTTTGTAGAAGCATATCAGCATTACAACGGTACTGAATCTAGCATATGAAGATGCTATTTTGTATAGTACATTCTTATTGGATTTAACCATCCAACTGTAGTCAGTGTGACTCCCATTTTGTGATTGAGCAGTGAGCTCTAGGCTGTTGGCCTTTCTACATGTGTAGACCCCATTTATGTACACTTACTATTTGTAGTACTATCATCTGATTGTGGGTAAGGTTTCCCACCATGGTTTTTCCCCTTACAGGATTTCCATGTACAAATATTGGTGTTATGTGTTGTGGATGACTTTATGTTTATGTTTCATGCATTAATATTTACCGGTATAGCAATTTACTGTTAACACTGTCTACCGGCATACTTAACTAGTTTACCGATATTAAGTATTAAGTTGGTTAAATGGTTTTTGGTTTGAATTTATTAGACAACTGATTCACCCCCCCCTCTGAGTTGTCTCCAGGACATAAAACATACAAGCCTAACCCTAAATATCAGAGATACAGATTTAAGAAGAATAAAGACAAATCTTGTTATCTTGCTGATTAAGGAGTGATTGATGATTATGATGAGGATCTGGCAGACAATGGATGGGTATTTGTTGCTATAACAGAAGGTCAACTAGCACCTACAGTTCAACTGGTAGAGTAGGCCTTGGCAACTAAAATTGAAGTAAAGGATGAGTGGATCATTGATTTAGGATGCTCACATCATATGACAGCAGATAAAGGTAAATTCTTGAACTTTCAAGAATACAATGGAGGCTTAGTGAGATTTGGAGATGACAATAATGTTTCCTATGTTGAAGGTTTAAAGAATAATATTTTGAGTGTTGGTCAATTAGTTGAGAAAGGATTTTAGTTACAATTCAAAAATGGAAAATGCAAAATCATGAATAGAACTGGTTTAGAAATTGCAATCGGTAATCAAACTAGAGGTAATATCTTTCATTTGAATAATAGTGAAAAGACATGCTTGATTGCACATATTGATGAAAGTTGGCTATAGCATAAGAGACTCTGTCATGTAAACTTTGATTGCATGGTGAAAATCAGTACTACTAAGGTAGTTAGAGATTTACCTAAAATTGTCAAACCTCACAATACAGTATGTAAGGAATGTCAATTTGGAAAACAAGTTAGAGCTAGTTTCAAAAGTATTCCAGAAAAATCCAATAATTCTCTTGATTTAATTCATACTGATTTATGTGGTCCGACTAGAACTAAAAGCTTACAAGGTGATAGATATTTCATGCTAATCATTGATGACTATTCTAGAATGTGTTGGGTTATTTTTCTCAGAGAAAAATCAGAAGCACTTGGAAAGTTCAAACTGTTCAAAGCAATGGTAGAAAATGAAACCGGTAAGAAAATCAAATGTCTAAGATCAGATCGAGGAGGAGAATTTACATCTAAGGAATTTAATATATTCTATGAAGTAAATGGAATCAGAAGACAACTATTAGCACCTCGGACACCACAACAGAATGGAGTTGTTGAAAGGAAAAACAAAACTAACTTGGATTTAGCTAGAAGTATGTTATCAAAAACAAACCTACCACATGTATATTGGAGAGAGGCAGTAAGTATGACCATCTATACATTCAACAAAGTTCACATCAAAGGTGAAACCGGTAAGACCCCTCATGAACTATGGTTTGGTATTATTCCTACTCTTAAATATTTCAGAATATTTGGAAGTGATAGTTCTGATACTTGATGTAAGTATAGATGCAAATAGCTAAAAAGATGAGAGGGGGGGTGAATCATACAAACTTAATCTTCCATAAAAACAATAGATTCAACCTTGATAACTTATACTTTAGCAATATAACCAAAACTGCTAAACATGCAAACTCATAAGCATATAATCATCATAACACTCATAACACCAGATTTAACGTGGAAACCCAAATAGGGAAAAACCACTATGGGATTTCGGACCCACTAAGAAATATACTCTTCTAGAGTATGCTTGGTTAAAAGCAAATCCTATTAAAGATTACAAACACATTGCTAGATGTGATCCGGTTAAGGGATTTCCCTCAGATCTGTTAGGATCTTCACTTTGTTAGAAGTGACCTTGTCAAAGGATTTCAAACACTCATTTAGAATGTTACCTTGCTAGAGGGTTTACATATAAGACTGTTAAGTCCACTCGGTTAAGAGATTTTCTGTCACTTACAAAATAACAGTAATAAAAATCTATCTGCAACTTCACATCTAAAATGCTGAAGCAGATTCTTATTGACTCAAAAAAATCAATTCATAGGACTTATCTTGTCCCTCTACTAGGCTTTCTACTCTATTATTCAAACAAGTCTTCAAGCTTTCATGCTCGGTAATCACTATGTAGCATCCCTGTGCATACACTTGCTCGCATTCATTGTTTATCAACAATTTCTTATTTATAAACTATTGCTAACCACTAAATCTCATTGATCACATTTCCCATGATCAATCTTAGCCATCAGATCTTCAAACTTGACTAGGTTCAATGTATCCTTTGATCTAAAAACATTTTACCTTGCCTCAGAACTTGCAGTCCTTTCTTGGAACTTGCACAAGGTTATTGCAGTTCAATCTACGCTATAGATCTTCCTGCCGATTTTCCTTTACCATAGATCCTTAACAAACTTCATACATGGCATACCAATCATTTATACATCTCTAGCTAATCATTGTCCTCATTAAATAATGCTTTTATCCATCCCATGCACACTGTCATAACTCAGTTGTAACTCGGTAAATACTAAAACTTTACTCGGTAGACATTCCGCCTTCATTAACCGACATCGATAACCTTAGGGTTTACCGACTAGGTTCTTTGCTTGGTGACATAGCATAGTATTAACCTTACAATAAATAACACATGTAGAATATCAAAACAATCTAAACATCATGATCTCATCATTGTCTAACTCAGTAATAGTTGCCCATTGAATAACTTATTTCTCCCTTTATTCATCACATTCTTTCTATGTCTTTTATTGACATCTTAATTCTCTTCAAATAAATCTTCTCAAGATATGGCAACATCATACTGAATCAGATAATCAATCTCTTGACATCAATGAAAAAAAAATGTTATAAAGATAGTTATCATCCTTCTTCAGTTATATCAATAATCTTCAACAACCTTCTCAATATCCTTACTAAATATCAACAATCTCCTGATATTGAAATGCAAACAATCTTTCTTACTGTAATGCCAACAATCTCCCTGTTGGGACTCATTAATTTTGAGTCAAGTTTAGAGGCCCAATTCAAATTTTTGCTTTGCATTTCCAAATAAGTCAGTTTGAATGGCCTAGTTTGCGAGAGGGCAAAATGGAGCTCAGTTAATCATGAAGAGGTAAAGATTTGAATCATGTCCTACACCTTTCATTTGGCCTATTCAATGATGTACAACTTTTAGAATTCAGTTTGGATAAGTTTACCAGGTACCCATTTCGAGGGGTGAACTGAAAGTGCATTTTAGGCACAAATGCAAATTTTATTGAGTAGCCTACTTTGAGCAATTATATCTTTTTCCCTGTTGATTGTCATGAAGAAATTTAAAGTGGATTGGATTCTATGCATAAATTTGATTCAGCCTACAAAATTTCAAGTCCTAATGAATCCATTTGCTCAGTTTTCCAAGCTCGAACTGTTTGTAGTTTGAATGTTTTGACAAGTCCCTGTTTTGCATAAGTGTAAAAGTTGCCTCAGTAAGTGTTATGATATAATGTTTTTTCTGGGATAATGTTGGTATAAATGATGAGCTATGTTTCAAATTTCAAGCCTCTGCCAATCTGTTTGATCGGTTTTCAAAAGGGTTCATTGAGTCATCATTTTCAGTGATCCATACATTCAGTGCTATGTTAGTTAATGTAGCCATTTTCATGAGCGTGCCATTTGCGCCCAATCAGAATTTTGGTCGAACTGAGTATCCAAAGATTTAATATGTACTTCAAGGTACCTGTTTTTCAAATTTGATGGCCTACGGAGGTCGTTTGATATTTTTAAGAAAGGCATTATGTGTTGCCAGAACATTGACTTTGCCAAGTTCGTAGTGTCGACAAAGTCAATTCGTCATTTTTGCCAATTAATATCTCTTTGCTAGGGACTCATCTCAAGGAACCGCTTGGTAGAGTTCATCCTTGTATATCAGAGTACATGCCTGTCAGATGGCAAGGTCCAAAAAGGTGTTTTGACCAACTTGAAAAATATGTCTTTGCGATTAAATTCGAAAATGTGGCGTAAGTGCTTGAAAGCTGTAAAATTCAAGTTTGGTGATCCGAAAATGAAGCCGATCGATTCTAGAGGTATGTTTAAGGTTCCTGAGGTACATCAAAGGTCAGTTACATGAAAATGATTTTTTTTTTTAGTTGGACACACTTTGGGGCTCGACCTGGATAAATGCCTGTGTGTTAAATTTTATGGTGAAATGGTCTTAAATTCATGCTAATGTGTAAGCTATTTGTAGTTGGAGGCAAGAATGTTTGGTTTTATTTAGCCAATTATATATTATAATGCAATTGGCATGTAAGTGCAAAGTAAATGGAATGTGTTTTGAGAAGGCCTTTTGAAACATTCAATCAAATGTGTTTTGGCGACTGGTGTAGCATTTAAAAGAGGAAATGAACTCCCAGCGAATGTGCATTGGCAAGCATCCTCCCTTCATGTGGTATGTTGGAGGGGACATTGAAGGAAACTTTCAGCAACAATAGTAGCTCCTCCCCCCATATTTTTCCTCAGACTCTAATGCTTCACGTGGAGATTGGAGAAGGAAATGTCCCAAACAAACAAATGCACTTGGTAGATGTAATGTTTAAATTCCATAACCTTTGCCAGTACTCTCTACTGTAACATGGTGAGTAGACTAAGAGAGCTTCAACAAATGCTATGTGGGGGTTTTCATACTTTATCAAATAAAAAAATAGTAGCAACAACTTCAACAAATGAAATTAATAGAGTTTCAAGCTTTGTGTGGATGATGAAGAGGGCAACGTTGAAGTATGGAGAGGGCAATGTTTAGCAGCAGTAAATAACTTTCAAATAAATGCAAATGGCATTTACAAGCAGCATAAACCCTCTTGTGCAATGCTTATTGAACACTCAAAAATTTCCAAGCAAATATATTGGCAGTCAAAGCCATTTCCCCCTCTCTTAAGAGTAGAAAATGAAACATCAAGCCTCACGTGGGGGTTAAAGGGGCAGCAACATATTAAAATGGAAATCAGCAAATAATGGTAGTGCCAGCATCCTCTTTTCTCCTCCCTAGTGGTTGGGCATTGGAGTTTATAGAAGGCAGAAAGTTTTTAAAAAAAAACATAGCATAGAACACCAACAAGTAGAATGGGGCAGATTTCGTGGGCTATGAAATTCTCCAATCCAAGGCAATCTCCTGCGTGGTTAGTGAAGTGAGCATGTGAAACCCCCAAGAAATGCATTTGGCAAGTCTCAGGAAACCTTCAAAATTGTAGTCCCAGGCATAAGCTTTAGTCCCACATTGACTGTGGAGGGGAACTTTTTGATATTTAAAATACAAATCTCCACACATCTAATATGTCAAAGTCATCAAGGCTTTTGACGAATGGTGCCCGATGGGTGCTCAAGTGGACCCCCCACACATGGGCATAGATCCCAATGTGACCAAGTTGGAGAACCAAGTGGCAACCAGGTGGACCCCACATAGGCATGAATCCCGAGGCAGCCGAGTGAAATTTTGCAGAGAAAGGCCAACTTAACCAGCAAGCAGGTTTGGAAAGGATCAATGGTCGGCGTGACTTCGCGAAGGCGAGATGCACGAAGGTTAAAGGCTATGAAATGGCGTAAGCAAGTTGGCAAAAATGCAGCAAGTT